>NC_041402.2:55231953-55564765 GCF_900747795.2 Erpetoichthys calabaricus
GAGCACTTTAAAAAACTACTGAAAACACATTACTTTAACATGGCCTTCTCATAACTTCACTGTAATTTAATCCTGACACTCTGTATATCCAATTCATTAAATAACTATTCATTCAAAATTTGTACTAACCCCTACTCTCTCTTCTGTTTTCTTTTCCGGTGTCCTATTGTGGTGGCTTGTGCCACACCATCTACCCAAAGCACCATGATGTTCCACAAATGATGATGGATTAAAGCCAGAAGTCTGTATAACCATCAGCATCAAGTGCTCCTCGTGAGAACCCTAACTACAAAAAGGACTATTTCATTTTGTTAGTAGAATGCCCAAAGGGGACTGGGCGGTCTCGTGGCCTGGAACCCCTACAGATTTTATTTTTTTCTCAGCCTTCTGGAGTTTTTTTTTGTTTTTTTCTGTCCACCCTGGCCATCGGACCTTACTCCTTTCTATGTAACTAATGTTGTCTTATTTTAATTTTCTTATTTGTCTTTTATTCTTCTTTTCTTCGTTATGTAAAGCACTTTGAGCTACTTTTTGTATGAAAATGTGCTATATAAATAAATGTTGTTGTTGTTGTTGTTGTAGCACAGAGAAGAGTCCATTGTTGGGATGGCTGATACAGTAATCCCTCGCTATATCGCGCTTCGCCTTTCGTGGCTTCACTCCATCGCGATTTTATATGTAAGCATATTTATAAATATATATCGCGGTTTTTCGCTGCTTCGCGGGTTTCTGAGACAATGGGTCTTTTAATTTCTGGTACATGTTTCCTCAGTTGGTTTGCCCAGTTGATTTCATACAAGGGACGCTATTGCAGATGGCTGAGAAGATACCCAACTACTTTTCTTTCTCTCTCTTGCGCTGGACTATCTGTGATCCTGAGTAGGAGGGTGTGTGCAGGGGGGCTGTTCGCACACCTAGACGATACAGACACACGTCTAAAAATGCTGAAAGATTATCTTCACGTTTGCTACCTTCTGTGTGCAGCTTTTAAGTATGCTGCACGGTGCTTCGCATACTTAAGCTCAAAGGGCATGTATTGATTTTTTTATCTGTCTCTCTCTATCTCTCTCTAACTCTCTCTCTCTCTCTCTCTGCTCCTGACGGAGGGGGTGTGAGCTGCCGCCTTCAACAGCTTTGTGCCGCGGTGCTTCGCATACTTACAAGCCAAACAGCCCTATTGATTTGTTTGCTCCTTTGAAGAGGAAGATATGTTTGCATTCTTTTAATTGTGAGACTGAACTGTCATCTCTGTCTTGTCATGGAGCACAGTTTTAAACTTTTGAAAAAGAGACAAATGTTTGTTTACAGTGTTTGAATAACGTTCCTGTCTCTCTACAACCTCCTGTGTTTCTGCGCAAATCTGTGACCCAAGCATGACAATATAAAAATAACCATATAAACATATGGTTTCTACTTTGCGGATTTTCTTATTTTGCGGGTGGCTCTGGAACGCAACTCCCGCGATGGAGGAGGGATTACTGTATTACTAATAATTTTCTTTGCTCTGGTCCAACTTGCTTAATATAGATGTCCTGGAAGTTAGACAGTGCACACACAGTGATGCATTCAGCTGACCATACCACTCTCTGCAGAGCCTTGTGGTTGCTGCATGCTATAAGGATACTGTTGGAATACTTTCTATCAGGATACTTTCATTGGTGGATATGTAGAAGTTGTTTAACATCTGAAAGACAGCTTAATATCTTTGTGGCTTCTGGGTGGTTAACACATTGTTATGTTCTTCACCAAGGTATCAATGTGTGTGGACCAAGTCAGGTCAGCTGTAATGTGGACACTGAAGTATCTGAAACAACCCCCACCCTCTCCACCTGAATGCTGGTAATACTGGGTGACAGTGCCTCTGTTGTTTTGTCCAAAATCCACAATCTCCTCCTTTATCTTGCAGAAATTTATGAGAAGATTGTTGTCCACCACTTCATCCAGGTAAGACTGCTCATTGTTGTTAGAGGTAAGACCTATCGCAGCTCTGTTGTCAGCAAACTTGACAGTGAGTTATGTGCAGCCATACAGTCCATATGTATAAAGGAAGTATAGTAAAGGACCTCAGAATACAACCCTGTGGAACTCCTGTATTGAGTGTGAGGAATGATGAAGTGTGCCTACCACTCAAACCACTTGCACTCTGTCTATAGGATGTAGGATCAAGTGATGGCATCACCCATAGCCTACTGGAGCGATATGCGATGGTAAATAATAAGTTTATTTTATTTATTAATTATTTATGTGTCGCCTTTCATACACTCAAGGACACTTTACAATTCAATAAACTCATTAACAAGACAATAGAAATTACATACAAGAAAATGAATAATACTCATTGGAGAGATGTTTTTTTAACAGAGTTTGAATGAATAATAGATTTTTATTCACGAAGGCTAAGAGGAAGAGCATTCCAAATTTTAGGGGCTGTCACACTAAAAGCTCTGTCATCCATAGTTACTAACCTGTATTTAGGTACAGTGAGTAAGTTAGCATCCGATGATCTTAGTGCGCGAGCAGGAGTGTAAGGAAGCAGCAGCTCAGACTGATAATGAGGGGCTAAACCATGAAGGGCTTTAAAGGTGAGAGGAATAATTTTATATTTGATATTTTTTATATTTGATTCTTGAAAAGACTGGTAACCAATGCAAATCATAAAGGATAGGAGTAATGTGAGTAGATTTTTAGTGTGTGTAAGTTGATGAGAAGCAGAATTCTGAACATATTGTAAGCTATTGATATATTTAGTTGAGAGGCCATAAAATAATGCATTGCAATAGTCCAGATGGGTAGTAGTGAAAGCATCAAATAAAGCATTTCAGTATCCTTCACACTGAAGAAAGAATGCAGATGAGCAATGTTGCGAAAATGAAAAAAGGTCTGTTACTATTGAGCAATGTGTGGTTGAAAAGTAAGAAGCTGATCAAAGATGACACCCAAATTACAGACTGATGCTGAGGGTTCAACCAGGATCCCATTGACGTCAATTTTTAGCCCACGAAGGGTAGATAGGACAGATTTGGTACCAACTAATAGATTTCTGTTTTATTGGGATTAAGCCATAAAAAATTATCTGTCATACAATGATTGATTTCCCGAATGCAATCAGTCAGTGCAACAGGTGAAGATGTTGCAGTTGCGTCATCACTTACATAAAGTTGTGTGTCATTAGCATAGCAGTGGAAGCTTAGACCATACCGACGAAATAATCTCATCTAATGGGAGCATATAGATGTTAAAAAGAATTGGACCTAGAACTGCCCCTTGGGGATACCTGTGTGAATGAAGTAGTGGCAGATTATGTTTCCTAATGAAGACATGATACTAGCGATCACTGAGGTATGATGTGAACCAAAAGAGCAGCACCAGAGATGCCAATAGCTGAAAGTCGTGACAGTAAAAATGTCATGGATAACTGTATCAAATGCTGCACTTAAGTCAAGGAGAACTAGACTAGCAGCCATTCCAGAATATGCAGTTATAAGTAAGTCATTGGTTACCAGACACATATGTAATTCTTGACTGGCCTCTGAAAACAATTCATTGCTATATGTGTTAGGGCAATGGAACAGTAGTCATTCAGACAGACTGGATGTGATTTCTTTGGTACAGGGAATGGTGGACCTTTTTACAGCATGCTGGTTCAATGGACTGGAGTAAGGAGAGATTAAATATTGCCAGAAACACTGCAAGCTGATTGGCACAGATGTAAAAACATGTCCTGAAATGTCATCTGCACCTACTGCCTTCCTGATGTTCATTTTCCTGAAAGCCCTCCTTACATTGTGTTCCAGGTAAGTTAACCCTGTCTCCTCACTGTGCAGATGTGTTGTATTGCTGGCTTGCATTAGCAGCATTCACATCAAAGCACATCTAGAAAGTAATAAGGTCATCTACCAGAATGGTGCATCATATAGCTCTTTAATAGCTTTGTTGGATATCTTGTTTAAAAATGCTAGTCCATTTAAAAATCCCCAAGGTTTTCCCATTTGTACTCAGCGGTTGTAAATTGGTAAATCACATTTCATTATCTTATATTAACTTTCTCTGTCTCTTTTTGCTCATTTTTATTATTAATCAAGCAAATGTTAAAAAATACACTGTGAAACAGAATGTTAAATTTATTGAAACAAGAGTGAAATTTATGAACAGTCTTTCTGCATATGGAGATACATTTCACTAATTATCATACCTCATCTTTTTTAATGGAGGGGTCATTCTACATGGCCAGGTGAATGGAGCTTGAATGCCTGTTGGTTTTGGGTTTTATATGCATCAGGTTTGAGAAACTCTTTATGCTAGTAGTGTGGGGTCACTTCTTACCAGCTCAAACAATTTGGGAAACATATATTATTGCATACATTTTTTCAAAATGTCCATAGTTTCTTTTGATTTCAAATATGCCAGAATCACAAATATGCAGAATAAGCAAGCCAAAGTGAGATCTACGCAGAATTTGGTGAGCTTACAAGTGTTTCTTAACCACCGCACTCTTCGGCTACACTTTATTGGCACTATCGCAGTATGTAATAGCAGATATTTACCATTGGGTCATTTGACTTTAACCACTACTGAAGCTCTTTGATAAGGATATTCAAAAGGTGAAATGTCTCTTTCCCTGTGAGCACTTTACAAGTTCAGTGGTTAGTGATATTCTGCTGCTTATTAGAGCAGTTCTGCCATTTTTCTTTGTACCTCTTCCTAAATTATGCTTATATATAAACACTAGAATCCTGAAGCCTACGAAAAAACTCGTAATCCAGCCCACATTAAATTCCATCACACTTCTCCATCAGTGTGTTTTGTTTTGTAAATGTGTTGATCAGCACAAGCAGCAAGTAATGGAGTTATATAGGTAAATATAATATATTGTTATTTGGAACACATACATTTCATGTGTGTTTTGTGTCTACAAAGATCTGGTTAAGTGTAGGATGAAAGGAAATATGAGGCAAGAAATGGATTTGCTGTCATATTAGCCTTATTTTACCTCCAGGTGTCCTACCTTTTGTTTTGGCTCTTTTCCATGCTAAGTTCTTCTAGCCAGTCTTCATTCATGCCACATACTTTAGTAATCTAAATAAAACATACATTTTTTTATATACAGAGTATATAAAAACAGGACAGACCAAGTCAGTATGTTTCTCATATCTATCATACAATACTGTATCTATATTTTGTAGAGGGTGCCTTTTCTACAAGGAGTGTTTATTTTATTATCACACCACTGCTAACAACCACACTGTTCAACTCATGACTAAAGAACATTCTGAAACAATACTGTATGGAAGGAAAATTGATTGAGGTTTACTTTTAATACAGGTTTAAGCTCTTAACAGCAAACATCTGTTATCAAAACACGATTTTTAGTGCACTTTAGTGGAATAAAAAACTAAACACTTCATCTGCCTGTTGAACGCCATCGTTTGTTCTCTGATTACAGGTAATTTTATTGTGGAAAAAAACAAAATACTGGACAGCAGATGTGGTGAGCATTGAGTGGCAATGGTTAACCACCAAGTATTTGCTCCACAAGGCTTATTCTCACCTGTACAAAGCTGTCAGCACTGTTAGGATTATGTTTTTTGATTTCTCCAGTGCCTTCATACCATCCAGTCATCCCTGTTAAGGGGTAAACTAAGAAATATGCAGGTGGATGAGTTAATGGTGCCCTGCATGATGGACTATCTGTTGTTCAGACTACAGTTTGTGAGGCTCAAGGACTGTGTCTCTGATACAGATGTGAGTAACACAGGAGCACCACAAGTAACAGTCCTGTCTCCTTTTCTCTTCACGCTGTACACCTGAGACTATATGTAATGAATTATTATTATTATTATTATATAACACCAGGACGTATCACTTGCAGAAATTCTTAGATGATTCTGCATTTATGGGGTGTATTGATAAAGTGGGTGACACAGAGTATATTAGTCAGGTGGAGAACTTTGTTGGTTGGTGCAAATAGAATTGTCTGCATCTTAACATCAGCAAAACCAAGTCACTAGTTACTGACTTTCACTGCACCAAACAACCTCTATGTCCAGTCACTATTCAGAGAGTGAATGTGGAGGTGGTGTACTCTTACAGGTGCTTGGGGGTCCACATCAATAACAGGTTGGACTGGTCTAGTAACACAGAGAAACTACATAAGAAAGGGCAGAACAGGCTCTTTATCCTTAGGAGACTGTGCTCCTTTAATGTGGGAAGTGACATCCTTCACATCTTGTATAACTCTGTGATGCCCAGTGCAATTTTCTATGCTGTGGTTTGCTGGGCTGGTAACATCACATCAAGAGAGGCCGACTGAATTAACAAGCTAAATAAAGGAGCAGGCTCAGTTATGGGTCACACATGGGTAGTAGCCAAGAAGAGGATTAAAACAAAACTGAGTGCCATTATGAACAATGCTGCACATCCTCTTTGTAACACACTAACACTGAGGACTTTGAGCTGATGAATCATTTAGCAGAAGTATGTAAAGAAACGCAATGGGGGCTCCTTTATACCAACTGCAATACACTTGCATAATGCCTCACTGGGACTGTCAAGTCAGAAGTTTTCTTTCCTTTTAATTTTTCTTTTTTTTAGTCATTCTGTTGTGTATTCATACCAACTGTATGTGTATATACGAGATATTTATTTATGTATTTATGTATTTTAAGAGCTTTTGTCAAAAGACAAATTTCACCCTAGGGACAATCAAAATTTCTATCTATCTATCTATCTATCTATCTATCTATCTATCTATCTATCTATCTATCTATCTATCTATCTATCTATCTATCTATCTATCTATCTATCTATCTATCTATCTATGTAACTAATGCCTCATTATCTTATACTCACTCTCTGTCTTTGCTCATTTTTATTACTAATTATGCACAACGTTTTCTTCTTTAATTTCATCTCCAGCCCTGTGCTTTTGTTTTATGTATTTTCTTTCATATGATATTTAACTTTAATTAAAATACATTTTTATTACAAGCTAAATACTTTTAAATGTAAAATCCCTGCAAAGTCATTTAAATCAGAGTGAAGTACTGATCATTGATTATTGATTATTGATTATTTTCAGTTTCTACAATACAAATTGTTTTGTTCTGATACCTCACATTATGTCCTGGTTATTGTCTCCTTGAGGTTTGCATGTCCCCCCTGTGTCTGTAGGGATTTTTCTATGAGTACTTAATTTTTTCTTTCATATTCTGTGAATTTGTGACTCTAAATTGACCTTTATATTTTAGTGTGGCTGTCTGTGTGTGAGTGGCCTGTGTGGAGAGTTGACTCCTACCTTATATCCAGTGCTGCCAGGTAGGCTCCACTGCTTTGTGATTCTGATTCAGATGAAGCAGGTTTGAAATGGAGGAACCAATACAGTATTTATCACTGGGAAGCTAGCAGTGCTACCTCACAGCTCAAGAGACCTGAGTTGAAACTTCAGCTAAGTTATTGTGCGGCCTTTTCCATGGGTTCTGTTTATGCCTTCTGTGGATATTCTGATTTGAATCAGGTGTTCATGCTAGGTGAATTGGCGTCATTAAATTATTTGAACGAGCTTGGATGTCTGCATGAAAATGTCCTGCAGTGCACTGAAATAATGCATAGTGTTGGTTTCTTTTCTGCTCCTGATGCTATCAGGAGAGGCTTTGGCAAGAAAATGGCTTTTTAATTCTAAGTTATGATAATGTGGTTTATGATGTTTAAAGGCCATATTTTAAAGCTTAATATAATTTTTCTTTATGACTTTTGACATATTTCAGAATAAGACTTTGGTACTTAAATGCTGCAAAAGTATGAATTAATTGCTGAAAGGAGAAATTATGCCAGGCTGCATACACAGCCGCTTTAATCAAGTTCTTTCCTTTAGATGAATAAAATTTTATCAGAATTCATACATGAACTATAACCAGATCGCACACACTGTATGTCATAGTCAGCCATCTATTATTAATAATATTACTAGCAGAATACCAACAAGCAATATCATTTCTTCAAACTTTACTCCACTATGCAAACTTGTCATTTCAAATAAATGGTACCAAAAAAAGGAAAAAAGGTTGGAATTATACTGTTATGCCCTCTATAATAGCTTCAGACATAATTATTATTAAACATAAACAGGGGATTGAATGAGAAAACACGAAGTGAGTATCCCTTTTGGCTATAAAAATTAACTTCATTTTTGAATTAAGGCACAAATTATTTCTGATGCTAAACATTTTCGATAATTTCCATGACTGATGTAATGGTAAAATCTGCCAATGCTATAAAACCAACGAAATCTATGTATTTAACATTGTTTGGCAGACAGAGGTCGATGTGCACATTAGTGGCAGTGCTAGTAATAGTTCTGGATTAATTACAGCCATTTTTAATTCATCATGCTTCTATCTAATATCCTCTTTTATCTATCACCTTCCTTTGTTAAAATAATTGAAATATAAAGAAAAAAATATAAGATATCCTTACTGTATATGAGCCTGTTTAGGACAGTGTTTTACAATTTTGTAGCCTCCAAAATATGAATATTTTTGTGAATATACATTTTGAACGAAGGTGCGACATGTAAGCATTGCAATCCCAAAACAACCAAATTTCATTTGTTTTCCCAAGTCAAGTGCCTTCTGTGCGGTGAAGGAATGTTCTCCCTGTATGCACATAGATTTCCAACATTCATCTACTGTATGAGGGTGGCGCAGTGGTAGTGCTGCTGCCTCGCAGTAAGGAGGCCTGGGTTCGCTTCTCAGGTCCTCCCTGTGTGGAGTTTGCATGTTCTCCCCGTGTCTGCGTGGGTTTCCTCCGGTGCTCCGGTTTTCTCCTACAGTCCAAAGACAAGCAGGTTAGGTGCTTTGGCGATCCTAAATTGTCCCAGTGCGTGTGTGTGTGTGTGTGCCCTGTGGTGGGCTGGCGCCCTGCCCGGGGTTTGTTTCCTGCCTTGCACCCTGTGCTAGCTGGGATTGGCTCCAGCAGACCCCCGTGACCCTGTAGTTAGGATATAGCGGGTTAGAAAATGACTAACTGACTGATCTACTGTATGTGCATGTTAAATTCTTAACAGTAAACTGGGTTGATGTTAATAGGTGTGCAAGTGTGCAATGATTGCATTGTATGTGTAGTTCATTTTTATCTTGGACATATTCCCCACAATTTTGTTGTGGATAATGCACTTTCAGAAAATATATGCATATAAGAACATCAAAAACATCAATAGTCCAAAAAACACTACAAACCAATGAGGTTACGTCATTGCAACAGTCTAGTTTGATGATGGTACCATTATGGTATGGGGATGATTTTCAGCAGCAGGGACTGGCGATTCTTTTTAGATGGAAATATAATGCTGCACAAGACTGTATAAAAACTGCCTTCTTCTGCTAATAAGCTGACACTGAGGTAAACACAAGGTGAGTGAATCAGATTAAAAATGGTCTGTGCAACCTTGTGTTGATATGAAAACACAACAGCAAAGATGTCACCAGTACAGTCTATATTCAATTTGTGCATAGCAGACAGAAAATACATAGTATCCTCTAATTGATCAAATATGATCAAGTGGTGGGCGTTTCACCTCATTAATGTGTATGTTGAGCTTGTTACATATTGAGTTCAAGGACTACATCACCAAATATCGTAGAGTCTAAAAGTGTTAGCTAAACTGTCCTGCATGGCTGACAGTTTTGTTTGCAATGAATTGACAATGTTCACTCGGTCAAGACTCAATGTGGGTCATCACTGCCTCTAATCCTAGCAATTAGTGCCCTTTTTGTATTATAGTAAAATGCATTCACAGGTTAATGCTTATTTTCTGCCTTCCATCCTTATAAAAACCACTTGGATTTTAAAATCCTTGGATTTGCTAGAAGAATATGATTGCCTTGCACCATAATTCAGGGAGATTAGTTTGATGACAATCAATTCAAAAATAAACAGGAGAAATGTCACTTTTGTATTTGGAAAAACCAACCCTTATTATAATATTCTAATACCATTAACTGATCTTCTACTAACGTTTTGGTATGATACTCCAACTTTGTTAGCCTTATATTTTATTCTCTGTATGAAGTGTGCTGTAAAGCAACTTTTCAACTTCAAGAGAATCAGTTTTCCAATAAATGGGTCCTGGCTTCTTCAAATGTGGATAAAGAAAAGCATTTAACTGTTAAGTCTGTTTCTTATTATTTTTCACAGCAGTTTGCTACTTTTGAATAATTTTGATGTATTTCATTTGATGAAAATGCCCAGAACAGTAAAGTCCCAGTGTTCAGATAGAAAGTTGTGAAAGGTAATCAGCATTAGCATGAACATATTAAAAACAAGATTTTTGTTCGGAAAACAGCTCAGTACTTATTGGAAGTGTGCAATTGCAGTCCACAAATGAATGATTACTGCACTATAGTGTCTTCCACTGAAGCTAAATTTAGAAGCCTAGGTAACATATATTTTAAATGAATATGAACTGTATCCAGAAACACTGCATGTATCACAGGCAGTACCAAAATATTTTAGTATGTTTTTTTGGTGGACAAAAGCTTTTGTAGAGCCCGATGCGACTATATGTGCAAGCACTTGAGTTTTTCCAACTGTTGAAAATTTCATGTTGTAGAAATATTGGAATATTAATATATTAATATTATAATATTATATATTAATATTATGTAATATAATATAATAGGTGAATTTCCCCTTGGGATTAATAAAGTATCTATCTATCTATCTATCTATCTATCTATCTATCTATCTATCTATCTATCTATCTATCTATCTATACTGCTGCAAGATTGAACAACGCAAAAACTTATCAAAATCACTTTCAATGTAGCTCAATGTATGCACTGTTAAGGGCATATAAAACTATTAGAACTATTCAGCACCCCAGATTTTGCAAAGATTTGCTTGTTAGTATAAGGAACACTTCATCAATCATAGCATGCCAATCTTGGTTGAAGACATATTATGTTACCAAAGTATATTTTAATGAAAGGTGTTGGTACAGTTTTTAATATTGTTAAATGCATATAACTTATTAGTCTAATCTAAAACTTAGGCCTTTGTTTGAGTTGGTTGTTACTAATCCTTTCCAATTCTGAGTGTCTTCTTGATAATCTGTGGCATCACAACAACAATTTTATTTTATGTATAGTCCAAAATCACACGAGGAATGTCTCAATGGGCTTTAACAAACCCTGTTTTTAACAGCCCCCCTGTCTAAACTCCCTAAGAAGATAAGAAAAAAAACTTCTAGGGAAAAAAAATGTAAGAAATCTTGGGAAAGGCAATTTAGAGAGAAGACCCCCTTCCCGGTATGTAATTACATGGGTGTAGATTTTGCTTGTTTTAGTATTTTATATTAATATTTTTCATTGACGGTTTTACATATTTGTATTATCTATAGATCTAAGCATGCACTTTCAGTCTGTGTTCTTAGAAATGAGCTATAAAAGAAAACCTAAACAGATTGAGTAAATTCTTAATCTACTCAGTGTAGTGCTGTTCAGTTATTATTAGTTTATCTGTTTTTAATTTAATCCACAAGCACAATTTTCATACATTCTCATATTTTATTGTTTGAACATTTATTTTAGAAGCAATAATAATTTCATCAAGAAAATTTGAATATGTGTGGACATGTAAATAAGCTTTTGAGGTAATGCTGTAAACAGAAATGGTTGTTATATTCTAATTTTTTTACTTTTTTTATTCAAATTTTTTATGCATCAATAAAAAGACAATAATCTTTTTTGGCCACCTTACTGTCTCATTCAGTGAGATTCATTTCATTAATGGGACAAGCAAACATGATAACAGAGTTTTATGTTTGGGTGTAAAAGAGTTTTATTTATTTATACTTTTTAGGGTCAATGTATAAATGAACAGATCAGAAGAGGAGATGATTCAAAGAATCAGGTCTATTCATTGCTTGACTGTAATTGCTGCTCTTTTAATAAAACACTTATTGAAGCCTTCAAATTAATCTGAAACACAAAAAGTGAAAAACAATATTGATGAGCAAAATTTGCCAAAACTTTTTTTCACAATGAATATGCTGTGTTCTCCAGTGATCTTGTTTGCAGAACATTTTCCTGGAAACTCACCATGCAACTTTTTTCCCAGCATCCAATGATGCTTTGTGAGGCCAGCCTGACATCAAAGAGCTGTAGCAGGCGATATTGTGTGGGACATTCTCTCGAGTATATAACACTGATCATCAGGGACGTGTGGTCAGGGGAGGCAGGTGAGGCAGAGCTTCACCTGTCATCATGAAAAGTAAGAAAACGAATAATGATAACATAATATAAATTTGTCCACTGATCTGTGCTATAAATTTTTTTTTTTGTATGATTCCAATAATTTTGATAATTTTTATAGTCAAAATCACAGAATTTGCGCCTTTCCCTGGGGAGAAACACAAAGTGCAGCAGCAAAAAACTGAGCCTCACCTCAGACTACACTATCCCTCACACAGTGGGTTGATGCATACAATTGGCGAGTGCCTGTTGCTGTCTCTCTGTATGCCGCCAATATAAAGTTTGCAGAGACGTTTATTATACACCCTGACTTTCCACAGTCTGGCTAATATTTTTAATGAATGTATTTGACATTTTTAGTCTTGCTGATCGGATATAAAACCAAAGTGAAAAGGTACAAGGTGAGGCAGACAGTACCGTGCCACACCAAAGAGGGTGAATGTGAGCCAAACAGGTGCTTGTTGCTGCTGTTCTTCTTGGCGATAATCTCCATTGAGGCAGAGAGACTTTTAAAACTAAAGGAAAATAAGGAGGACTTTTACAAGAAAGTGATGGAGGTTTTCGTGGAGAAGGATAGGTGCATGGACTTCATTTACAAATAAAGGTAAAACGGTTTTCAATTTTTTAAAAAATGGGATCAGACTAACAAAAAAAAAATCCAATATTTAAAAACTTAATTTTGACTTTAAATAAAATATTCTTTTGTTTTTCTTGTTATCGTTTTGTTGAACAGTTTTTATTAAAATTGATGAAAACATCAGAGTTAAAAGCTTTTAAAAACAACTAAATATTTCAATTAATTCAAATTGAAATCCGTTTTTTTTTTTGTACACCACTCTATACTTCAATTTATATTGCATGAGTAAGAATTGTGAAATTGCAACGGCAAATTTAGAACACATGGAGGGTGAGGAGCAAATGCACTCTCTCCGCTCTCTCTCTCGCCGCTATAAATGTAACGTTCTTTCTTAGCCAAATATGCGCCTTACCTATATGTGTGTAAAGAATGCTGATGAGATATGAAACATAACCAGTAGTCAATGTGCAGGCTGCCAATTGAATAGTGAATAAGCTACTCTTTGGGATTCATATATTTGTAAATCTGACTCTGAAGGAGTCAGTGCCTCATCAGCCATGAACCTCACCGCACGTCACTGCTAATCATAGCAGTGGACTAAAAATTAGCCGAAAACTTCTGAATACATTTAAACACAAAATACACAAGCAGAAGAAAACTGGAAATGTGTCATTGAATTTGTCTCTTAAAGGTATTGTATTTCATGTAAGGACTTGTACCTGATGTGTGTGGAATCCCTGAACCTACCTCTTTAATACTATTATCCAGAGTGCTGTGCAGATAATGCAGATAGAAAGAAGTGATAGGAAGAGTGAAAAATCAATGTGCTTTAGTGTTGCGCTTAACTAGTAGCAGCAGCAGTGAGCAAGCTAAGGTATAAGGGACAAAAAAACAAACTGCTTTTCGGGTTGAGAAATGAGAATTTGCTATCGAGTCTTATTGAATGTCTGCTTCCTGTCTGCATGAAATTTTACTGTTCTGATATTTAATTCTATTAATTTTGTCTTGGGGAAGAACAGCACTGCAGTGGTCAGTACTGCTGCCTCACGACTCATATCACAGTTTTGGCCACAATAATTGATCCAGCATAGCGGGCAGATGTGTCCTTAGCTTTCAACGACACTTAAAAGACCACTGCACCATTATAATTTACTCAAAACAAATTCAGTTTCCATCCATCCATCCTCTTCCGCTTATCCGAGGTCGGGTCGCGGGGGCAGCAGCTTGAGCAGAGATGTCCAGACTTCCCTCTCCCAGGCCACTTCTTCTAGCTCTTCCGGGGGAATCCCAAGGCGTTCCCAGGCCAGCCGGGAGACATAGTCCCTCCAGCGTGTTCTGAGTCTTCCCTGGGGCCTCCTCCCCATTGGACGTGCCCGGAACACCTCACCAGGGAGGCGTCCAGGAGGCATCCTGATCAGATGCCCGAGCCACCTCATCTGACTCCTCTCGATGCGGAGGAGCAGCGGCTCTACTCTGAGCCCCTCCCGGATGACTGAGCTTCTCACCCTATCTTTAAGGGAGAGCCCAGACACCCTGCGGAGGAAACTCATTTCAGCCGCTCGTATTCGCGATCTCGTTCTTTCGGTCACTACCCATAGCTCATGACCATAGGTGAGGGTAGGAGCGTAGATCGACTGGTAAATTGAGAGCTTTGCCTTATGGCTCAGCTCCTTTTTCACCACGACAGACCGATGCAGAGCCCACATCACTGCAGACGCCGCACCGATCCGCCTGTCGATCTCACGCTCCATTCTTCCCTCACTCGTGAACAAGACCCCAAGATACTTGAACACCTCCACTTG
The DNA here is from genome assembly GCF_900747795.2 of Erpetoichthys calabaricus. Lineage (NCBI taxonomy): Eukaryota > Metazoa > Chordata > Cladistia > Polypteriformes > Polypteridae > Erpetoichthys > Erpetoichthys calabaricus. The sequence goes on from NC_041402.2 coordinate 55,246,581, forward strand.
GGGCAGGATCTCGCTCCCAACCCTGAGAGGGCACTCCACCCTTTTCCGGCTGAGGACCATGGTCTCGGATTTGGAGGTGCTGATTCCCATCCCAGCCGCTTCACACTCAGCTGCGAACCGATCCAGAGAGAGCTGAAGATCACGGCCTGATGAAGCAAACAGGACAACTTCATCTGCAAAAAGCAGTGACCCAATCCTGTGTCCACCAAGCCGGACCCCCTCAACACCCTGGCTGCGCCTAGAAATTCTGTCCATAAAAGTTCAGAATCGGTGACAAAGGCAGCCCTGGCGGAGTCCAACTCTCACTGGAAACGGGTTCAACTTACTGCCGGCACTGCGGACCAAGCTCTGACGCCGATCGTGCAGGGACCAAACAGCTCTTATCAGGGGGTCCTGTACCCCATATTCTCGGAGCACCCCCCATAGGACTCCCCGAGGGACACGGTCGAACGCCTTTTCCAAGTCCACAAAACACATGTAGACTGGTTGGGCGAACTCCCATGCACCCTCCAGGACCCGGCTAAGGGTGTAGAGCTGGTCCACTGTTCCGCGACCAGGACGAAAACCACACTGTTCCTCCTGAATCCGAGGTTCAACTATCCGACGGACCCTCCTCTCCAGAACCCCCGAATAGACTTTTCCAGGGAGGCTGAGGAGTGTGATCCCTCTGTAGTTGGAACACACACTCCGGTCCCCCTTCTTAAAGAGGAGTGTGAGGAGGCAGGCCAAGCGGAATGCGGCTTCGGTGGTTGCTGAGGCAAAAACTCGGGCAAATTCAGTTTCACTTTCTATATTGCCTATAATCCATTCCTCTGAATTTGGCAAAGATTCCTAACATTTCCATGAACTCAAGGAAAAGTGAAGTTCAGTGGGGTTCACTTATTGTTAGTGAACAATCACACATATTCTGTTAAAGTTAAACATTGTGCAGCACTATCTATACTTCATAGCTGGAGGGTATGCATATCCATATCAGGAAATAAAGTGACACACTTTGAATTTGAAGTCTTACGTTTAAAGGAGGTATTACATTCTTTAAATGATGCATACACTAAGACGTTTCCCAAATGTGAATCAACTGCTCAGTTTACCAACTTCATATGCTAGCTAACAGCTAATTTCTCCTTATATCTTATAGAGGTACTTTGTAAAAGTTGTGACAGTTTACACCTAATTTGTTCCAGATTTTACTGACTGTTTTGGCAAGGAAGTTTCCCCTCATATGTGATTGACAATTTAACTGGAAAATTTCAGACGGATCAGCTTTTTCGACGCCTTTGGGAATTGTGACCTGGACTGGGTTCACACACAGACTACTCTGATCAAGACAAAAGAAGATTAATTCCTTTAGTATCTCAGAGTTAGACATGCTCTTCATTCCAGGGATGTACTTTGTTGCTCTTCTCTGTACTTTCAAGTGCTATGATGTTTTTGTAGTGGGGTGGCTATAGCTGGATTTAAATATCCAGATGCAGTCTCGCTAGCGCAGTCTGAGCATAATGTTCTTTGATTTAAATTTCCAGCTTTTAAAATATAATGAAGAGTTTGTTGGTGGCATGAGAAAATTGCATAGATCAGGGGTCTGCAAAGAGGGTCCCAGAGGGCCATACTGGCTGCAGGTTTTTGTTCCACTCAGTGGAACCAATCATTGCAAATAACAGTTTGTATTTAATTTTGTGGCTGGTTAGTGTTTTCATTCTGCAATGTCAGGTAATTCTTATATTGTAGATTTGTTCTTTACCAAAGATATGATCCTAATGATCAGTATCTTGATGTGGATTATTATTCTTTGTACATTTTTCTCTTCAGTTTACTTCCAAACATTTTACTAAAAAAGACAGTTCACGATGAATACACACAGGTGTAAATGGATCCAAGTTAGATGGAGAAATGCTGGTTCTTTTGTCATTTGCATCTTATTGCTAATAAGGAGCCATTAAAAATGGAGAATGCAACTGTTTAAGACTAAAATAAGCAAAGAAGATGGGCATATCTTAACAAGAGAGACAACTTAAGATGAAGTATTAAATAAAGTGCTTCAACAGCAATAATGGGCTCCACATTAAGAAAATAGGTTGGAACAAAAACTTACAGACTACAGCCCTTCATGTCTGACTTTGCGGACTCCCTGGCCCAGATGTTGAGAATGTTTTGTCAGCATAATCCCCTATTTTTCTCAGAGATTTCTTACTGTAGGACACTGTTTTTGTTTCCTTCTTAGTATCCACCTACAGAATATCAGAATCAATGTTAATATAAATTTGAAAGAGTAACAGTGCAAGCACAGATCTTTCAGTGACTCCAATGATGACCTCACTCCATGTACAGCACAATCCTCTTTCTAAGCTGTGAAATGTCTACTTGAATGTGCTATTGTATTATAGCAGGAATAATATTTGGAGTGGCTACATCTTCTGTAGAGTAAATGACTATGAAAAAATGTAAACTAACGTTTTCACATGCTGTAAAAAATCATTAGGATAACGGCATAAGGCAAAAAATAAGGGTATTGTGATTCTTAACAGTCTATAGATATATTTGTTTGGTTTACTACATTACAATCTTCTATTGTCAATGTGCAGTAAATCTTAAAGTAGCTGCTTGTGACTTTAATGACATTTGCAGCTCTTGATCAGATATTAATTAGGCTGGGAACACATACCATATGTTAAAGAAAGACTAATGGTTGCCTTCTTGAAGTTCCATTAATTATTCTGTTCATATTACGCTTGCACTTAAAACACATATGAAGTTGATGAAATGAAAGATAATGTGACCTAAGTGATTTTCCATTTTGTTTTACTTAGTACTGCAAAAATAGTTTCAGTTAACTGATGTTCTTTTTATTTTAAGTCACAATAGCATCATATTAGTAAACAGCATGTTGATTAAGAACTGGTACATGATGATCCATAGTTGCCAGTAATTTAAAAGTGTGATATCTGCCCTGTGTGTGTTAGCAGATGGTTATGAAATATTTTGTGCATTTGATTCATGAACTGCTAAGAAACAGAACAGGAGGCATTAGATGTGGTTGAACTTTCATTTCTGCTAATTGGGAAAAAAATTATGATTTTTTTCAGGCAAACTAATGCTTGATTCAAATAATACTCACAAGTTAGTATATTCTTTGGCTGTTCACCAGAATTAGTAAATGTGGAATCACAAAAAAATAAATGAACAATACTAAAAAGCTAAATAAAAATTAAGAAAACATCCTTTTACAGATAATCATATGACTAAAGTGGTAAAATTAGAGTCGGGCAAATGTAAGATTTCTTATTTGTCACCTTAAATTTAAAAACATCAAGCAACAATTGAACTGTTCCACAAACGCTTTAATAAAAAACTGAAGTACAAGGCTTTTAAAGATGAGTAATGCTAGAGTACAGGCACCTTAGGCTGATATTCTTAATAAAAAGAGAAGTAATATTTAGCCCCATTTTCTCTTAAGACTACAGAATTGGCCCTGTGATGGTCCTGGTAGGACAGTTTGAGGACAAGTAGACCAGTTCTTCTAAACGTAAGTTACTGTTAAACCTGTGTTCAGTGGATATACTATTTCTAAGCTCATAACTATCTTTATATATAATCTTCATTTGGATCTTGATCTTTGTTTGTCCGCGAATTCACTGCCTTTGTGGTGTTCCTGCTGTGTTCAGTAGAGGGCAGTAGTGATGGAGGAGGAAAGGAAGTGAGGGGGAGGATCGTTGGATGAGGTTGGAATGTGGTGATTAACACTAGAATTACCAGAGCCTACGAAAAAACTCGTAAATCCGTCCCACCTTAAATCGCGTTGAAATCCGTTTGCACCTCTCCGCCAGAGTCTTTTGTCATCTAAATGTGCTGATAAACAAAAGCTACTAGCAGCCAGCTATTCCATCCCCCCACCGACTTAGAATGAACTTCTCCTAGCTCATGCCTTGCCTTGATTTGATTATCTGGGATTGAAGTGGAGTTTTAGAGTGGAAATAATTCGAGCGTTATTTGGAATACACGCATTTCATGTGTGTTCCGTTTCTATAGTAGTCTGTGCAAACACATTTTTAAAACAGAAACGTTTTTCATATTCTAATAGTAAATGACAAAATGTAGGCATAAACTATATAACGTATGAAGCCTGAAGTCCATATATCAAAGAAACACTTTCACAAAAGGTACAAATAAGAGAACACGTGCGCTTTTATTCAAAAATATAACTGCACAAAAAAAAAAAAAGCCGCGTTAGCATGCCACATTGACACTCTTGTTATATCTGCCGCGGTGGTGTAATGGTATCAGTTCCTGACTGGGAATCAGAGGGTGGTGAGTTCGATCCCGCATGGCTCCACTTGAGAAATGAACTGCTCTTATTCTTACAATTTTAGAATAACAACATAAATTTGATTTCAGTCTGTACAGCCGGTGTAACTTATGATACTGGTAAAGGTTAGCTTTTTTTTTTTTTTTTAATTCCCTTTTCATTCTCGCAGTCAATGCATACTAACGCCCCCCCCCAAAAGGGTTCTGACACATAAACGCTGGCGAAGCTGCCTTCTTCGTATCTCACCGTCACTTGATTTTCTTTTTATTCAGTGTTATTGAGTGTTCCTGCCAGTCCCCACATGTTGCTGTATGCTGTTTCTTTTGTACTCCAGGACATGCAGAGGAGAGAATGATTTCACATTATTTATGCTGTTTTCACATAAAGACTGCAGTATACTCGTGACTGCATTCTCGTACCAATGCACTTTTTCCATCACCTTTTCCTGTAAGAAGCAATGTACTCACTTCTCTCTATGCTGTGGTTTCTATTACACACCTGAAAGAGACAATATATGTGAAAACTTCATCGCACTAATGCAATATTATTTGAAAACGAACTGCGTCAGATCAGGTGTGAATTTATGCTGGAAGTGGAAATTCTCTGATGTGGAATGTGGGCGTGGGTGTGAGTGGTGGACACAACTGGGAATTACTGTGAATGTGCATGGTGTTTTGAGATACTGAATATAGCTGCAAATTACAGGGAACTCTCAGATGTGGCGGGATAAAAAGCTGACACATAAACTTGAATGAATCACTTCTGTATGGTTATGGGCGTGGGTGTGAGTGGTGGACATAACTGGGAATTACTTTGATGTTGGAGGGTGTTTTGAGATAATGAATGGAGCTGCAAATTGCAAGGAATTCTCAGATGTGGAATTCTCTGATGTGGCGAGATAAAACCTGACACACAAACCTAGTGAATCAGTTGTGCTTGATTATTATTTTGAGCAAACAGACACCGCAATGGCCACAGCTCTGTCACTAAAGAGGAGGTTGTCCCCTTCGGAGGCTTTGGCTCTGCTGCAAGAAATGGACGATTGCGACTCAGACGGTGGCGAGGAACTTATTTTCGATATTGAGGAAGACGACGAGACAGACACAGAGGAGAGCCCAGATGAGGATTCTATATCAGACAAAGAGAACAGAAGCCCTCCCCGCAAGAAACGTCCAGTCCAACATAAGAACAGCACAGCTGCACCAGGCATAAAGGCAAAAGATGGCACCATTTGGATACAGCAAGAAGTTGGGCATCGTCCTGCCAGTCGATCTGTCACACACATGTCCTTCAGCGAAGCAGCCGGACCTACGGAGCTCGCCACGGTATCGTGCTAAGTCCTGATTTCAATAATGTTTTTTGATGGTCTGTATATGAAAAACATTTTTATGTTACTTATATAAAAGATGCATCGAATGTTGTTTACATATTTACCTTTATTTATTTACTTATCTTCCTACAGCGTAAAGTAACCAGTCGACTGCAGAGCTTCTTGTGTTTGATCGACATAGGTATGTTGTTGACAATCAGAGATTGCACAGTCCATGAAGGTCACAGAGCAGACCCCAGCTGGAGCCTCTCCCTCTCTGAACTGATGGCATTTATCTATTCTTTTGACAAGAGCAGCGATGACTACAGTTGGTGCTGTGGCTGATGCCTGGTCAGAACTATTTGTTGTACCGGCAATCAAAGATACGATGCCCCGGCACCGATATCAGACTATCATGCGGCATTTGCGCTTTGACAACAAAGACACCCGTGCAGAACGTGTGAAAAACAACAGATTTGCTGCGATTTCGGACATCTGGCAACGTTTTGTTGAGAACTGTGTTCTGAGTTACAACCCAGGGCAGCATATTACAGTTGATGAGCAACTGTTTCCAACCAAGGTCCGTTGTCCTTTCTTACAGTACATTGCGAGCAAGCCTGACAAATTTGGCATCAAGATTGCGGCAGATTTGGAGACAAAGTACATGTGCAATGCCACTCCTTATTTAGGAAAAGATCCCAGTCGTCCCACGGGAAAGACTTTCCGAGTCTGTGGTCATAAAGCTTATGGAGCCATTTCTGGACAAAGGCAGAACCGTAACAACAGACAACTTCTTCACGTCACTTTCGCTGGCTAATAGACTGCTGCACCGCAATACAACTCTGCTTGGCACCATGAATAAAGTGCGACGGGAACTTCCACCTGCAGCTAAAGTCAGTTCAGTACACAAACAATTCTCCACGCTGGTGTTTAGATCTCCCAGTGCCATGCTGACAGTGTATGTGCCCAAAAAGAAGAAGTCTGTCTGCATTCTCAGCACAATGCACCATGATGTGGAGATTGGGCAAGATAAAAAAAAAAAACAAACACTGTGACAGACTACAACCACATGAAGGTATGCTAATGAAAAAAATATTAGTGTGACGAAGTATTCTGGTGCTATTCTGGTGATAAAATGATTTCTTCAAAATGTCACATATATTTGTCTTTCTTTTTTCCCCAGTGTGACGTTGACATAATGGACCAGAAGGCGCGTGCTTGTTCAGTGCGCACAGGAACACGCAGGTGGCCGGTTGCTGTGTTCTACAACATCCTTGACCTAGCAGCGATGAACGCACACGTACTGTATAAGGCATGCACGGGGTCCACTGAGAAAAGTAGAGTGTTCATGGCTCACCTTGCAGAGGAACTTCGTCGTCGCTTCTTACAGGAAAAGGCGATGGAAAAAGAAAAGATGATACAGCATCAACAAACTTCCGTTCTAAGACCTCAGCTTCCCCCAGGGAAGAAAGTACAGTGCCAGGTGCTCATTCACTGTAATAGGAACCATAGCACAGAGAGGTGTGTACACTGCAACAAGTACACATGTCGTAAATGTAGGAATGGCGGACCTTGGGTGTGTGGGAACTGTTAATATTTGAATGTGATGATTTTATATAGCACGGATCGGAAATCAGCAGTTCTTAACATTGCACCACGCAAGCTGTCGTATCAACCACCAACTGTAACTTGCTTTCTTTATTCTTCGGTTATAGTCTTGAATAAAAGTGCACTTTTATTTATGTGAAAACAGCTGTGTCAGATGGGGTTGTATGGATTGATTCTGAATGCGACTGCGAGAATGAAAAGTGAATTAAAAAAAAAAAAAAAGCTAACCTTTACCAGTATCATAAGTTACACCGGCTGTTACAGACTGAAATCAAATTTATGTTGTTATTCTAAAATTGTAAGAATAAGAGCAGTTCATTTCTCGAAGTGGAGCCGTGCAGAATCGAACTCGCCACCCTCTGATTCCCAGTCAGGAACTGATACCATTACGCCACCGCAGCGGATATAGCAAGAGTGTCAATGTGGCATGCTAGCGCGGCTTTTTTTTTTTGTGCAGTTAAATTTTTGAATAAAAGCGCACCTGTTCTGTTATTTGTACCTTTTGTGAAAGTGTTTCTTTGATATATGGACTTCAGGCTTCATACGTTATATAGTTTATGCCTACATTTTGTCATTTACTATTAGAATATGAAAAACGTTTCTGTTTTAAAAATATGTTTGCACAGACTACTATACTGTAGAAACGGAACACATGAAATGCGTGTATTCCAAATAACGCTCGAATTATTTCCACTCTAAAACTCCACTTCAATCCCAGATAATCAAATCAAGGCAAGGCATGAGCTAGGAGAAGTTCATTCTAAGTCGGTGGGGGGATGGAATAGCTGGCTGCTAGTAGCTTTTGTTTATCAGCACATTTAGATGACAAAAGACTCTGGCGGAGATGTGCAAATGGATTTAAGACGCGATTTAAGGTGGGAAGTATTTACGAGTTTTTTCGTAGGCTCTGGTAATTCTAGTGTTAAAGAGGATTGAACTAAAGGAGACTACGTGCTGTTTGTACTGGCTGAATACACAACACCTTGGTTGTTACTTTTGTTTACAAACGCTGTCGATAGCACTCTTTGTGTTTAGATCTGGCGTCGACACCGTGCTTTGTGTTTAGATCTGGCGTCGACACCTGCTTTGTTGTCGAGATTGTGGTTTTTTGAGGTTCTATCGACCGTCGTTGGCAGCACTTTGTCCAAATCGAATGTTCACCCACTTCTTGGAGTCGGCAGTCAGAGTACATAAGTTGGGCACACTTCTGTGATTTTCCATCAGTCGGCGTTTGGAGTTCAAGAAAGAAGCATTGGTTCTTCCTTACTCTTTGGATTGCCACAAAGCAACCTGCGAGATTGGAGAAAGGTTGAGAAGAGATCGTCAGAGGAAACGACAGCGTCATGAAAAACGAGACGGACTGTGAACAGAGAGAAGTAGAAATGCTCCTCCATCACCACATAATTACTATTCGGACAGTGATTCCGAGTAGGCCGTTCCTATCGAATCAATGTCCAAGGGTTTTGTTTTGTAATTTTGTTTCCCTTATAAAAAATCATAATGCTATGTGATGAAGGGCCCAGTTCACGACTGGCAGCCGCGTTTAAACAGGGAGCCCTTCACAGACAACTTTAGCACGCGCAACGTAGTTGGGAGCACATGGCTAGTATCATAATATTTATCAAGAACAGCGCTTTCTAATCAAGAACAAAATATAAAGAATGTTTACAAAGCTCTGACTTGTCATTGACAGTGGAAAACTCAGGAACTTTACATGATAACAAAACAAAGGTTATATCTGAAAGTTATTTACTATTACTTTATTACTGTTTTGATTATTAGATATATTCACTGGACATAGTAATGAGTTTGATCACTAACATATTTCCTAAGATTGCTCCAATGTAACATTCAGTTCACACACATAATTTAGTTAAGGTAGAAGTCTAGATTCTTAATAATCTGCATTTACATGTGTAAGTAATGTTCTGGAGTTTTCCTTTGACAAAACACCTCAACGTCATTAAACTATGCAAAAAAGAGTTGAACGTAATCATCGGCCACCATAAATCAGAAAAAAAGCACGAGGCCTGTGGCAATTCTTTTATGCTTTATACATTTGTTTGGTCAAATTGACATTTTATTTATAGGTTTCTGTTACCAGATTGCATGGAAAGGACCAAGTACGTGTGCTTCTTGCCTTAAATCCAGTGCTGCTAGAATAATAATTACACAGGTATTTTAACTTCAGTTAGATGTGCATTAGGCTACTCATTACTTTAAGTTCTTTAAAAAGTAATCGGACTACTTAATGGACATTACTGTTAATGTGTTATCCTACTGCTTTCAAGATCGTGTTTTCGAGTTTAGCACTGTACGTTCCATTAATCAACACAAATTTAGTGATTTCTGAAATATTGAAACAGATTATTTTAGCTAGGAGAAGGAATAATATGATCATCTGAACATTTTTTTGTGGACACTTCTGCCCATGGATGCTGTGCAGAGCAAATATATGCAGAAGATGACAGAGTGCAACGGATAAGCACGGACTACAAAATCCTTAACAGTAAAATAGTTATGAGTTTACATGTTCACAAAATTGGATAATTTGCTGAGAAATCTATCTCTGTAAATCAGAATAAGGGTTTACATTTTATAAATCAGGTTTCTGTGAATAATTAGGTTTTTTTAAATGCATGTAAATGCGTTAACTAAAAAAAGTAAGGGGTTATCAAAAAAGCAATGTTGAAATCCCCTTTGAATAACAGACTAAATGCAGTGGAGCACAAAAGTATAAGAAGCCAAGGGAATTCATCAATAAACAGCCATAGACTAAGAAGTTTTACATTTTAAAACAAGATATTCAGAAGAAAAAGTGTCTGCAACTGGAAAATCCAATCCAATGAATTCAGCATGACTTCAGACAGGGGCGCAGGCCTGATTCAAGGTGTGATAGCACTCAGGCTTCTGGTACACATTGATGTCAACAGCAGTGTTGGATTAAACTCACCATCTCTGGTTCCATTTCTGAGGACTGAAAATTCACTCCATGTTTTCCTCCACCTCTATTCAGTTTTGCAATGCTTCCCATGATGATTGCAAAATTTATTTATGTTCTTCTGTCTTATTTAAAGTAACTTAGTTTAGTGAGAGTGAGTAAGGATTCTTTTATTTGCCAGTTTTTCCAAGTTAGTAATTTCTAAGTAAAAGCAAATAACTTAGAATACAAACACTATATAAATTAAAAATTAGACTATCAATAATAGCGTTTTTTCACAGCATAAGGAATTGCAGTAAAAAGATAAGCAGTGTTTTAACTCTTGCCATACACTAACAGAGTGGGTCATATTTTTCTGGCCTTTTTGAATGAATTTGCAGTTAACCTGACTGCAGAGCGAACCAGTTACTGATATACTATATAACAAACTATTACTCGGTTGTAATACAACACCTCAAAAAAGCAAAAATCATAATAAATGAATGCAAAACAGAAGAGTCATAAACAATATGCTCTGACTACCTTCACCACCAGTACCATCAAACCCATTTGTTGTCCAGTTTTTCTACAATCAAATCCAAGTCTATCTCGTTAACCCCCCGATTATATGAGTCATATTTTTTTTTTTTACAATTTATTAGAAAAAACAAAACAGAAAAAACAAACTAGGAGAGAATGAAATCTTTCATAACTCGTCATAACGGATTAATAGATTCACAGTATTTTGCTCATTTACAACACACAGTAAAATAGCTCTGTTATTAAATATATTTAGTGCAGTGCTTGAAGATGCTTTATTTGAGTCAAGATGGCGAAAGCAAAATGTAACTAATTTAATTATTTAATAAATAATATGCTTAGGTTTATATTAAATTTATTGGCAGTTATGGGTGAGTATGAAAAGGGTTAGTAGTAAAGGTTAGTGGAGGTGTGAAGGACTTTATGAGTAATTCAGCTTTTAAATGGAAAAACAATAGCCAGTGTCTTGTTATGTCATTTTGAACCTGCTTAACTTAATCCAGAGCAGGGATATGTGGGGGCTAGTACAAACCCTGACAGGGCACCAGTCCATTGCAACACAGACACACATACCAAACATACACTAGGGCCTTTATAGCGATGCCAATTCATCTAACCTGTATATCTTTGCAAAGTGAGAGGAAACTGAAGCACCTAGAAGAAGTGCACACAGACCCAGGGAGGACTTGCAAACCCCATGAATCTTGGTCTCCTTATTTCAAGGCAGCAGTGCTACCACTGTGCCATGGTGCCACCCACTAGCAAATATAGATAGTGTATTAAGCCACACTGGACATTTTGCATGTTATAAAAGTGAGGAATCAAATCTTATTATTGGATTTTAAAGAATATTAACATGTAATGTAATAGGGGGTTCCTGTGTTCATGAAGTAATTTGTGATTATGGGGCATGGCCATAAGTGACCCTGAAAATGGGCATAAAACTTGCTCTTAAGCAGGATTTTAAATTAAGTGCAGGTTGGAAATAAGAATAAACAGACACTTCCATACATTAATTTTTGTGCAATAAATTGTTATTGTTTCAATACTTTGACATAGAGACCACCACAACAGTACCCTTCTTTTTTCACAACAAAAATCTTGCCTAATCTCTTTCTAATTTTAGGGATTTTGAATTTAAAACCTAGATGAACTTTAATTAATATGTGGAATATATTTATCATATCTTGCCAACTATGATAAGTCCCACTATGACCAGTTACAGTATATATGAAGTCTAAAGTAATTATGTAAAGCTGCTGCAGAAAACAGTTACTACATAAGGTGATAGACCCAGTGTTTCTAATCAGCCTACCTATGGAATTTATAAATCTAGTAACTTGGGTCATACATGATGCAGGTGGTGTGTCAGTCCCATTAGTGCTGTAATGTTTCTCTTTTTCACCTGTTTGTATTTTTTTTCCTTCCCACTATCAGCATCCATTAACTCCATATGACCTTCTTAAAAATATAAATGTATCAGTTATCACTGCACTTTTTAGGAATGAATTTTGTGAAGAAATTCAGCAATTGTATATTTTATTGTATATACAGTATATGACAACAAGCTACAAAGCAGAAAATGCCAGAATATTCTTTAAGCACAGCTTACTTTGAACCCAACATATAATTGTTACACATATTAAATCAAATTCAGAACAAAAACACCACATGAGAATGTCTTTCATGATTTTGATGAAACCCATGTAATTCTTGACAAGCCATAGTACTCAGATATTCATGAGTACACAAATACACCAAAAACAAAATGAAAACATAGGTTTATCATATTCGAAACATTACATTTATTTCACATCACAGATAATGTTTAAATATAATTGGACAGTTAAATATATACAGCATGTATAAAAGGACTTGGTTAGAGAAATTTACATTTACATTTAAGTACTTAGCAAATGCTTTTATCCAAAGCGATTTACCAAAGACATCAACATAATTGAATAAATGTCAGTCTGGGGGACTGCTTGGGACAAGGTTACAAAATGATTATCATATGCGTAGAGCTATAAACCAAACAGAGCACAAATCTAGTTACACTTTCCTTAGTTAAAAGAACCCATCATAGCCTTTATCAAGCTCGATATTCATAAAACAAGAGAGTCTGCAACGCTTCTTAAACACATTGAGGGAATCAGCAGTTCAGATGGAATGAGCAGCTCATCCTTCAGCTCAAGGCACTACACATGGAAAGAGTCTGGATTGAGATTTGAAGGCATGCCTTGTATTCAATGCTACGAGGCTATGCTCAAACCCTGTATGAGCTTGAATTGGGTGACAATGTAATGTTATTATTGCAGTGGTAACACAAAGACCTTCAAATGTTGCTCAGGAAAACCCTACCAGGTATCAGGCTATTCATCTAGTGACTCATTGGTTATAAACATACAGTGCGCCATCACAAAAAATTCAAGCAAAGCATGTCATGAAGGAAGAAGAAAAGTGTCACCTTGCTTACTAACAAATTTCTAATTTCTTTTTTTTTTTAATTAATTATATTGTAATCATTCCGTACAAATAGATCAATTTTTACAAAAAATAGGATTGAAAACAAATCAAACCCCACCCCTGAGAAGGAAGAGCATGGCCAAAGGAGTAATATTTAAGGCTTGTAAACCCATACCTAAATTGTTTAGTTTAATAGGGAAAAAAAAAAAGATAAATGGAGATGGAAAAGAAATGCGGGAAATAATTATTTCTTTTCTTATTCTAAAATATTATTGATTAGATCCCTGCCAGGTTTTGAAAAAAATGCTGTACAGATCCTCTAACTGAGAATTTGATTTGGCACAATGTTTAGCTCATCTGTGGCACCGTTCAGGTCACTGTTTGGCCACAATAATGGTCCAGCCATAGTTGGCAGATGCCTCCCTAGCCCACCAGGGACACTTAAAGGACCTCTGCACTGTTATAATCCATTCAAAACTAGTTCCATTTCTCCTCTATTGATTTCAATGCATTTCACAGAGTTCGGCGGACCTCCTGAATATTTGCACGATTTCCACGCTTGAGGTGAGGCCAATTCAGCAGGTTCACAAAATCACTACTTTGAAAACTATTACATATTATAAATTCGAAATGGTTCATCCACTTAAAACCCTTTTGCACTACCACGGTCTGTTCATAATGAACTTTTGTTTAGGAAGCTTGCATTAAAAAATAGATTTTTATGAAATAGATTAATGTTACTTTTTATAAAAGCCTTTGATTAATATAGTAGGTTAAGATTGATATTCTTGAATAAAAGTGTGTCCTTAAGAAATTACAGCATTATTTGCTTTAAATTAAAATGTACAGCAGTACCATTTCTTTATCTATTAAGCATTATATCGATTTTCTGCTCAATTCTTTTCAGTTTGGAGTGTACTATTTCAAAATCCTTATTGTCCCTTTGTGCTGAATCAACAGTTAAATGTGTCTGCTTTTTCAAAAAGAAGATTAATCTGCCACTCCAGCCAGACCATTTGCAATAAGTTGTCCAAGCCGTGGTACATGACGGAAAAGGCAATCTATATAACACGTTTGTGATTACAGCACAGGGAACAAGGCAAGAATCAACCTGGTTAGGACAGGGCACATTTGCTCACACATACACATACACACACGCACACACACTCACACGTAAATATTTAGGATCATCAAATCAGTAAATCTAAACATGCCTGATTTTGGGCTATAGGGCAAAAATCACAGTTCCACACGCACAAGGGCATGGAGAGAATGTGTAAATATCACAAAAATAAGTTACCGGTTCTTATTTGAAATTAAATCAATGAAACTGAGAAAAAGCACCTAATAAAAAGGAGAAAAATGCCAATCTAAAAATATTTTTTCTGAAATTATAGTTATCTAGAGTGTCGTATTCTGCACTCATCAGGGAGTAGTCAAGTCTTGATTGAAAATTTCTTTGTGTGTTTATGAGAGCACAGCAAGTGTTAACGGTATGATTAAATAAATGAATAAAATGAAACCTAAATAGTCTATACCACCAAGAGTAGTATTAGGATTTCAAATGCAAAGGCATTCATAGGGTTTACTTAACATATCTATACCAATAATTTGTTAATTTATTTCATAATGGGAAGGAATTTTGTAAAAATGTGTGCTATAAAACAGATGGTAACCTAAAAAAGGCAGGAAAGGAAAAAAACTTTGCATCTTTAACATTTCTTAAAGAGTAAATCAGCTAATTATATAAAACATGCCATGCTAAAAAGCACAAATGTCTTTATTTTTATTTTGATTACACATATTTTAAATTAAACTGTGATCATTTTCTGGTAATACTTGAGAAAAAATATTGTGAAAGAAAAACTTCATTGTTTTTTATCTTGCAGATTTTTTTTTTATTTATGAGACTGTCGACCAAGTGAATACACTGGCCACTGAGGAAGGGTTGGGGCACTAACCAGGTTGCCCTTTCTAACATTTATACAGCCCTTAAACACAAACAGGCACTCAATGGCGCATCCACTGAAGCAAAACGAATAAGTAGGTTAACTGGAAATTAAAAAAGAAGCACCTTCAGTCCTTTCTTGGGTGCTTCAATTTAAGGTTGGAGTTCCGGTCATCAGTTTGCTCTCTCCTGAGTGAGACGCGGCATGCCAAGAGAGTCTCGCTTTTATAGCGGAGGGGCTGAAGGGGGTGGAATCAGTTTCCCTCTGTGAGCAGTTTCTCAGGGTTGTGAGAGGAAAGGGAAATACTGTATTACCATCAGCAACCACGTCCTTTTGTATCCCAGAGTGGTAGAGCTTACCTCAGATGAGCCCGGAAAACAAACTCAGAGACATTTTAGATTGAAAATTTCTCAAAATAGTTTCTCTGCTTCTTGGTACACTTATGACAGTGGTCCACAAGCTTCTGAATTCCTTCATGAGACTAACACATTTTCTGACTGAATGTGAAGCCAGATACTGTATGTACCCTTTTTTATTGTGTCATTACCTGTAGAATTATGACTTCTCCTGAATGAAATTCTTCTATTGGTAATGGATGCTACTGTTTCTCGTCAGTGTTTAACATTGACAGCCCATCCCACGGCTTCCCCATCTGTTGCATTTGTCCTAACATTTTTGAACACCTCTATCAGTATGCATATATTACTCAGCAAAGTGTTGTCCCCATACTGAGCACATAAATGGGTGTAAATTTCAGCTTCTTTAACACCTTTTGCCTACAAAAAATCTCACAGCCCTTCACTCTTCTTCCTAGGTGCAAATTGAAAGGCATAATGCCATGTTCACAACTCAGTAGCAACTCAAACATTGACAGCAAGGTCAACAGCAACAGGGTACTGAACCACCAGATGAGGGGTTATAATGTTGCAAAGTCACAGCAAGCTACCTCTCACAAATGGCTTGGAAAACATGCAAATATCTTTTGAAGATCCCTTGTACATTCCGTTTGGTCTAATAATAATGCACCCTCAGTGTAATTCTCACCTTTTGATGGACTGACACCCCATGCAGAGATGACTCCTGCCTTCTCTATACATTTTGAGTGTTAGTAAAAAATATTATAACTTACTTTAACTGCTCTTCATTTCTGTGTTTTTACTTTACTTTATCTATGTATTTTGTTTCCGGTCCTCTATTTATTATTAAACGCAACATTCGACATTCACTTATATGCATCATTCAAATTCTGTTTAGTAAGATCTTCATTTCTTTTGTTACTTGTGGCAGGATTTTTTGTGTATGTGTATCAGGCAATTTTATTATTGCTAGCTCTTACATTTAGGCTCATAAATCTTTCAAGTGAGAATATTACTATGGGATGTACCTTTAGTTTATAAATGCTGTTTTATCTCTGAAATGCATGTCATGCCAGAACTACTACTTTGAAGGAAACCACTTGAATATCACCTAAGGTGAATGCAAATGGAAAATCAATAGTTAGGGGTACAATATTGTAAAGACATTTATTTGTAATTAACCATTCTATTTAGCAATACACATCTGCCACTTATTATAACACATGTGACAATAACATTCAGTGAACTGTTATCATCAAATCATATCATTCTTTGCCTTAAGTATCATTACCAATTTATTTTAAGCAACATTAATTACAAAGAAATTACTAAATGTTTTCATTAGGCCAAAGAAAACTGACTGAGAAGACAGACGTACATAACTAGACTTTTGTGGCATTAAGCTTGTACCTATTCCCTTGAGCATAATTAAACTCGATACTCAATTAACTTTTATCTCTTAATATCACATTAATTTTTTGTTTCCAGAATTTCTGTTTGCTAGTTACATGTTTGATGGAAACAGATGTCACAGTAAGGTTTCCCATATTGTAGTGCTTTAAGTGGCTTTTATGGAATCATTGTGTTTGATATGCTGTAATTTAGTTATTCACAATACTATAGAAACATGAAAAGAAAAAAAAAAGTTCTTTTTAATGTAAATGTCCAAATTAGTTCTGTTTTTTTCTAATTTAAACAGTCATGCAACTCACCCTATTACTTGAGTAGGTTAAAATGTAACACATTTATTCTATCTTGTTTTGTTCACTTAGTGATTCTTTTGCAAAACTTACATAACTGACATTTATAAAACTCTCAGTGTGCTAATTTTCACCATGTTAAAAGATAATTGATTTCATTCCTTTAGAATTAACAAACACTTTTTTGGTATCTATATAAAATCTTTTTACAAGCATCCAAAATGTGTAACACTTTGAAGAATAAAGTAGGATAACCTTTACATTGTTATAATTAAAAATAAATCTGGCATACACATCTAGCTAAATAAACAAATATTCATAACCAAACCCTATATCAGAACAGACTTTAATTTATATTAAAATGCTACTTTATGGGCATGAAGATAAAATTTCTGCTGCCATAACATTAACAAGGCCGTAAATAATAAATCAAAATAAGGCTCCTCCTTGTTACAGTGGCATCCCTGTTGATCTAAAAACATATTGCTTTTTTGTGTGACAAGGCCTCTGCCTTCTCTTTAACAGTTAACTTCAGGTAAGCCATGTTGAATTGCCCCTTCAGAAGCCTTATTATCTTTCCTTAATATTTTTCGTTTAAATTTTTATTTAGGACACAAATTCTTGAACACAATTAGTTATGATTAGGCAGTGTCTTCCCTTGTTTCTTTGGTTTTTAGAAAACATCAAGTACATTGCACAGCCTCTTCTCGTGGTGGTGGCTAATTCTGTTGATGACACTTCTGTCAGTAGTGACTATTTTGTATCAGAATGTCTTTCATTTCCAACTTTTTGTGGCTCTGAAAAGTAGGCTTCATCTAAAAGTTAGTAACACAACAGTTGGTATTTATACTTCAAAATACCAGAGCTGCAAGGTTCTTACTTTCATAGAAACCTCTCAAAAGTAACTTTGCAATTTATATGACCTAGCAGGGTATCAAAAAGAATTAAGGTGTCTAATAGCAGCAGAAAAATGCAAAAGATAGATATAATACTGTATATATTTCTGGACAGTTTAAAAAAGTATTAATTTGGACACTGCACATTATCTGACAACCTTCTCTTACCAACTATAATGATCTCGGCATTACTTTTTAAAATATCCTATACTGGCAAATGTGAGAGGTTCCAAGGTTTAAGGCCACTACCAGGATGGCACAGTGCTGAAGGATTCCAAAGAGACAGCCTGCAAAACATCAAGAGAAAGAGAGAAACACACACATTGGCAGTAGGAGAAACCACTCTAGGAACACATGCGCCACTAAAAGCCAGTAAACTGAATGACACAGAAGGACAATAGACAGTGTCACAGGCTGAAAGAAAGAAAGAAAGAAAGAAAGAAAGAAAGAAAGAAAGAAAGAAAGAAAGAAAGAAAGAAAGAAAGAAAGAAAGAAAGAAAGAAAGAAAGAAAGAAAGAAAGAAAGAAAGAAGGTTCAATTTGAATTGGAGTAACACATGTATAGTCAACTGAAGAATTTGTGGATTTCTTTCTAATGTTTAATTTGTATTGTAACAAAAGATGCTATATAGGCGCCTGACCCGACACAGACTCACACCTTTTATTTTTCTTCACCTATGGGGCATGTCTTTCCCGTGACCCCACAGGCACAACACAGTCCCAATACAGCCCCAAAAGACACAAAGTAAACCACCATAACACTGTCTTTCGGTACCACCACTTCTCCTCTAAGCTTTGTCCTCCTCCTCCCGACTCAGGCCCTTAAGTCGTGGTTGCTGGGCCCTTTTATAGTCCACCCGGAAGTGCTCCAGGTGGTTGATCGCCAAGTTCCGGCTGCACTTCTGGGTGTGGCGAATATGCTGCCCATACAGGCTCAAGAGTCCCAGCTGCAGGACCCCCTGGCGGTGCATGCGGGACCCAAAAAGGCTGCACCCAACTCCAATTCCCATGGAGCACTGCGGGAAACCGAGGCACCGCTCCAACCAAGGGGGGGTGGCCATCTAGTGTCCAGGGGAAGGTATTGCACTGTCCAGGGCTGCTACCCCTGAATATAGAGTGAAGGGACGTCCCAGCCGGGCATAGACCCCGGCCGCCTGCCACAGTATATTTGTTTTCTGTGACAGACTAGATAATAGTCGGTGATATATTTTCAGCTTGGGTGAAATAAAGTATTTCTATCTATCTATCTATCTATCTATCTATCTATCTATCTATCTATCTATCTATCTATCTATCTATCTATCTATCTATCTATCTATCAAAAGAGAGATAGTCAGCACTACATTCATATCACACTTTCTGTAATTTTTATATGTTAAGATAACCATAACTTCGTGTACAGGTTACAGTAGATCCCATGTTCAATGTAGTGCAGTTTTCCAAAAAGAATACACTATCTTGGACTTTCCTCTTTTCAGAATGACAACATTCACATTAGCATTACAATACAACTGATGTATTCCAATTCAGTAGTAGAATTATGACTTTAATCTTTCTTACTTTATCAACTTAGTTATCCAAGTTACTAAAAAAAGAATGTCTCCATGATCCTGATTGATTTAAATAAGACTACCTGTTTCTTTTCCCACTGCTTACTTAGCTAATGTTAAGCTAACATCCTGTTTAACCTTTTTCAGTGTGAAATTAGTATGTGTGAATATTCTGTGAGTCTTGGCAATTGTATGACAGTGTCTGTGAGAGCTGTTGCAAGTAGCACAGACTAAGCAAGTCATTCACTTCTCTTTTGCATGAATGTATACAGTGTGCTCTTTTACAGCCTATATGCCTGTATATATATATATATATATATATGTATAAAGTAAAATAATGTCTAGGTAGATGAAGTTAGATTTGTTTTTCTAATGATATGTTAATATAGATATTTCAAATAAAATTATATATTTTAAAGTGCAGTATATAAGTACTTTATTAATAAATTATTCAAAAATTAAATCCTTATATTTTGCAAAAAAAATAAAGAAAATGACATAGTAACACACCTTTTGTCCTCTTACTGTTAATCCATCCATCCATCCATTTTCCAACCCGCTGAATCCGAACACAGGGTCACGGGGGTCTGCTGGAGCCAATCCCAGCCAACACAGGGCACAAGGCAGGAACCAATCCTGGGCAGGGTGCTAACCCACCGCAGGACACACACAAACACACCAAGCACACACTAGGGCCAATTTAGAATTGCCAATCGACCTAACCGGTATGTCTTTGGACTGTGGGAGGAAACCGGAGCGCCCGGAGGAAACCCACGCAGACACGGGGAGAACATGCAAACTCCACGCAGGGAGGACCTGGGAAGCGAACCCAGGTCCCCAGGTCTCCCAACTGCGAGGCAGCAGCGCTACCCACTGCGCCACCGTGCCGCCCCTTACTGTTAATCTCATGTGTAATTTCCTAGGATTTTGAAAAAAATCTAATAAAGCTTTTTATCATATCATGTGAAATACTTAAAATGCCTTGAAACTTAAAGTTGCCTTTATAAACATCCATTAGTTTCCTAATCTGCTTACGTGATAGTGGGCTGTGGGCTGCCAGAGCCTCTCATTGGCACTAGGCACAGTAAGGAATTAAATCTGAATGGACTGCCAGCCCATCTCAGGCTCCATTCACCCTCACAAGAACACTCACTCAGAATGGCAAAGTTTATTTAAGTTTAATGCCTTATCTTTTGGCCCTATAAAGAAAACCAGAGCAAAACCCATGTAGGTATGGGGAGATCATGCAGACAGTGATGAGGCCGGGATTCAAACCCAGAACTCGGGCAGTGACAGGGCAGCGCCATCTGTGGTATTAGCATGTCACACTGTTTTTTTAAAAAAATATGATTTTTCCAGCAAAAAATAATGATTTATTGTAGAGCAACCTTTTTTATAGTGCAATTGACTAAGGACAGTTGATATTTGGACTGTGCAACTTATGCATATACAGTATGGCATGTTGTTTCTCTGTTTATGCTTCCATTTTATGCTTTTTATTTGTTTGATTTCCTTTTTCATATTATATGTGTAATTACTGTAGCTTGCTGTGCTCATAAATAGATGTGTGCTTAATGAGAATAAATTGAATTAAATTACAATGGTGGTAGTCATTTGAAACATTTCATATTTAATGTAAAATCTATACATTTAATATCCATCCATTATCCAACCTGCTATATCCTAACTACAGGGTCACGGGGGTCTGCTGGAGCCAATCCCAGCCAACACAGGGCGCAAGGCAGGAAACAAACCCCGGGTGGGGCGTCAGCCCACCACAGGGTGCACACACACCAAGGACAATTTTAGAATCACCAATGCACCTAACCTGCATGTCTTTGGACTGTGGGAGGAAACTGGAGTACCCAGAGGAAACCCACGCAGACACGGGGAGAACATGCAAACTCCACGCATGGAGGACCTGGGAAGCGAACACGGGTCTCCTAACTGCAAGGCAGCAGCGCTACCCACTGCGCCACCGTGCCACCCCCACATTTAATATCTTTTTCCCAAATTTCCTATGCATTTCTGTAGTTGTGCACAGCCACAAATTTTAGTGTACAAAACATTTTACTCCAAGAAAGGATTGAAAACCAACTTTTAAGCATATAAGTGTGACCCATCCATTTTTTTGTATGCCAAATAGCATTGCATGACTTTTCAGTTTCTTCAGAAGGCACCAATCATTTTTATTATTTACAATGCATTTCACAGTAAATGGCTTCTAATTGGCTTTACCATATACATTTAGTCCAACAGTTAGCACGTTTGCAAAATGTGAACAGAAATGAGTCAAGTGGCTTGCTCAATATGTTGCAAAGAAATGTCAGAAAATTTATATTATCATGGACATAAGACTATTGTAGAGTTATGCATTTGGAAGCATAAATCTAATCATTTGTCATATCATGGTTATTTTGGATATTGTCTAGCTTAAATGGCATTGCACTTTTATTTTTTTGCAACTTTTTGGATAATAACTACTGATTTATTATTATTGTTATGCTTTGCTTTCATCCGTATTATGGTTTGTGACCATATTCCACCTAGTGTAAGAAGGCATCTGCAAGCAATAAATATACAGTATATACTTTACAGTATAAAACTTTCCAATATAGGGTTGTGGCATCAAGTACAGAACCCAAAACCTAGACAGAAAGCCAGTCCTTTTGCAGGGAATAATCATTCATATACCAGAATAAACAGATCTGCCAATAAACTTAAGATGAATGCTGTTGGGATGTGGGAGTATCCAGTATACTTTGACAAAACTTTCCCTTGATACAGTACATCCATACTATACACTATGCTTCCCTTCATGTACTTTACCAAAGTAAATGTCTTTGGAGTGATTTAACAGTATTATCTGAAGAATAACTTTTATTTTTATTATTAGTACAGTCATGAAGTAGCTTTTGTTCCCAAAGCTGCCAAGTTTTTAAACATTTTTTGTGAAGGGTCAGTTGCAGTGTGCCATGAGCTCAGGATGATGCTGTGCTGATCTGTCTTAGCACAGATTTATGGTATCGAGACTAACTTTTAGGTTTAACGCTGCTGCTTTGTGCCTCAGATCTGTGGACTAGCAGCAGACCAAGAATGAAACTAAGTATGCTACTTGGAGTTGGAGAAAGGGAACAAAGTTGCATACTGACTTGGACAAACTCATGAGCAGGTTTAATGGACTTAGTATCATGAGTAATGCTACAAAATAACTTCCGCGCATATTTAGTGATTTCTCAGAAACTTTCACACATCTCTTCACGGCCTGTAGTATATTAAAATGTCTCCCCAAGAAAAAAAAAAAAAAAATCTGTCACTCAGTAAACAAACTCAGTCCGTCTTGACTTTATAAAAGCTCATAATAGACAAAATATTATTTCAATTTTGAAAAAATATATAATATTTTCAATAAATAGAATCAGAATCAATTTATTGCTACCATGTGAAACATAACAGAATTGACTTTGGTTGGGTGGAAAACCTGAGATACAAGACATTATCAACTCAAGACAACACAATTTCAACTCACCATTAACCTGACACTGTGCAAACCACTATACAAATACAATCATTTCTTGAACAAAAACAATTACAAATTTCAATAGTTAACACCAACAGAAATAGAAAAAACATACAATATAATACAGATATTAAATAGTACAAGTTGAGCAATATGTATTTATAAGTATTTATGAATAGACAAACAGCACAGTTACCAGTTATATGTTACAAAAAACAGTTAGAAGTAACCCTATGTAAACTTATTTAGGATTTGAATAATTTGAGGAAAGAAGCTACAGAGATGTCGTGTAGTTAAGTTTGCAGTAGACCTGTACTTCCTCTGTTATAGCAATTTAATGAACAGATGGCTGCTGGGGAGGGTGGAATCAGCTGCAATTTTTCCTGCTGTCTTTTTCGCTCTGGCGATGAACAGAACTGTGAATGTTAGGAGAGAGCAGACAATGATTTTCTCAGCTAAACAAATCACCTGCTACCACCAAGTGTTAGATAGAGTGGCAGCATAAGGAATCGAAAAAGTGATGGTGGAGGTCACAATACACTCAATGATGGCCGAGTAAAAAATTAACAATATATGCCTTGATATGCCAAGCTTCTTAAGCTGGTGAAGGAAGAACAATCCCTCCCTGGGTTTCTTGATGATAGAGGTGATGCGCTTATCCCATTTTAATGTATTAGTGAAACTAGTCCCCAAGAATTTAAATGACTGAACCATAGACACAGTCTGGCTAATAATCTGTAAGGGTGGACAGTTAGTGACTTGTCGATGGAAATCAATCCCCATTCCCACCGTCTTAATAGCACTGAGCTCAAAGTTGTTACAAGAACACCATTCTACAAGACCTCTCTTTCATAGGAACACATCATCATTATTGGAAATGAGACGCACTGTGATTTTGTAATCTGGAAACTTTTTGCAGATTTGTCCATGGATAGTCCATAGTCCCAAAAGCTGTAGGGTAAGTTAGAACCATAAAAACAGACGCTGAAAACATGAATTAAAGCTGTTTTTCATATGTAAATGGTACAAAAGCTCTCTGAAAACTTTTGAAATAAGTTAAGGTGTTGCACATAAAACTGAAGTTGGTAGGCAACTTTATTTTCCTAAATTTTACATAGAGAAAATAAGTTTGAAATGGAACCATAAATATCAATGTATTTGGGTATAAATTTGATTTCTTCAAAAAGTCCTTGAAATGGCCACCTTTGATGTATTAGGAATATTGTCAATCAATAAGATTATTTTACCGTGCATTTGAATTTTTTAATTGATTTTGCTTAGTATTTTATCTCATGAACAGATGTTTGGTTTCATTTTAGAAATGTTTTATTATTAAGGTAAAAGTTAAACAAAAAAGTTGTGTCACATAATGATTGATGTAATTTGACTCAGCAGTATTAAATTGCAGGAAAAGGAGAGGAAGTTGGAAGAACAGAGAAGGGCTTTGGAAGATAGAGGATTGAAGATAAATAGGAAAAGTACAGAATACATGAGGTTTAATGATGATCAGGATTCAGATGTTAGCCTGCAGGAACAGCTACTGATAAGAGTGGACAAATTTATTATCTAAATAAACTGTAAATCAACTGTAGCTCAAGATGGAAAACTAAATGCAGAGATAACCCACAGAGTGTAGTCTGGATGGAACAATTAGAAGAAGGTATCAGGAATATAGTGTGATCAAAGAATTAAGGCGTAGGTTAAAAGTAAGGCACTGGTAAGACCAGCAATGAGCTGAGACAAGGGCAGAAAAGGGAGCATAAGAGAAGATGTTAGATGTTGAGATGGATGTGTAGAGTTACAAATGAGGACAGAATAAGAAATGAGACAATCAGAGGTACAACAAAAGTGGAAAAGATATCTAAGAAAGTACAGGAAAGTAGATTGAAGTGGTATGGACATGCAGTGAGGAGACAAAATGAATATGTGGGCAAAAAAGTGATGGAAATGAAAGTACATCAGAAGAGAAAACAAAGGAGGCCAAAGAAGAGGTGGAACGATACAGTAAAAGAAGATCTGAAGGAAATGAAAAGGGCTTGAATGGTGTGGAGGTGCTGGACCAGACTGCTTGGATTAGGTTGTTCAAGCTCCACCCCACATAGAACAGGGAAAAGATGAAGAGGAAGAAGAAGTATTAAATTCTAGGTATGTTGGTTTTTGGGTTATCTTTAATCAAAAATATCAAATCTGCGCTAAGGTTGGGAAGATTTTACATGATTTTCTCAGTTTCTCATTTGTCAGATCAGTCATTGTCGTAAATATAATATATATGGTTGTTTTTGTTTGCATTTATAGTATTACTAGTATTCACATACAATACACCTACTGTATAGTATTTACAGAACATATCGGCATAATGGGTGAGTAAATGGTCAATGGTTCTACTGACTCTCTTAAGTATAAATTCCATTTTCCCAACAGGGCAAAGGTACAATCCTGCAATGTAAAGTAATTATGCAGTTAAATGTTTAGGAGTAATTATAGATAGATAGATCTTTATCATCATTGTCACTTTTACAAAGTAACAACGAAATTGAAGGTGCAGTTGACTCAGTGTGAGACATAAGAGTTAAAAAGACAAGAAGAGAGAAAATAATAACAAACCGAATAGTAATAAAAGTACTTTACAAAATATACAAATTGCACTTGTTATATATACAAATTGCACTGGTTAAATGTACAAATTGCACTGGTTGATTTAAGGTCTATATTGCACATTTAGAGAATGATACAGAGCAGTTTTATTCTGAGTTCAGGGCCATGATTGCTTTTGGATAAAAGCGGTTTTTAAGGTGGTTTGTCCTGGTTTTCATTGCTCTGTATCTCTTGCCCGATGGCAAAAGCTGGAAGAGGCAATGACCAGGATGTGATGAATCCTGTGAAATGTCTATTGCTTTTTTGCGGCATCGGGTGTAGATTTATTCCAGAGTGGGGAGGGTACAGCCAATTGTTCTTTCCACTGTCCTGATGACCCTCTGGAGTGCTTTCCTTTCTGAGCGAAGTGCAGGTGCTGTACCACACACACAGTCCGTACGTGAGCACACTCTTGATGGAACAGTGATAAGGATCTGCAAGGAGCAGATTTTTGGGGGGATGATTCTTTCTGAGGATTCTCAGAAAATACAGTTTCTGCTGTGCCTTCTTCAGCAGCTCCTTGGTGTTGGTGCTCCAGGTCAGGTCATCCTCCAGCTCAATGCCCAGAAACCTGAATACCCGGACCCTCTCTAAACAGGCCCCACCAATGATGAGTGGCTGGATGTCAGTTTTGTTTTTTCTAAAGTCAATAACAAGTTCCTTCATTTTTGTGGTGTTGAGGAGCAGGTTATTGACTCTGCACCACTCTGACAGCTGCTGCACCTCGTCCCTGTATGACAGCTCACCCTCCTTGCCTGAGATGAGTCCGACCACCATCGTGTCATCTGCCAACTTTATGATATTGTTGCTATGGTGAGTGGGGACACAGTCATATGTGTAGAAGATGTAGAGGAGCGGGCTGAGCACACAACCCTGCGGTGTCCCAGTGTTGAGGCTGAGAGCAGTAGAGGTGTGGGGACCCAGCCTGACCCTCTGGGAGCGATCAGACAGGAAGTCCAGTATCCAACTGCAGGTGAGTGATGGAAGTCCCAGATCTGCCAGTTTGGACACCAGTCATTGTGGGAGGATGGTGTTAAACCCCGAGCTGAAGTCTACAAAGAGCAGTCTGGCGTAACTCCCCTGCTGCTCCAGGTGGGTCAGGGCAGCATGAAGGGCTATGTCTGCAGCGTCCTCCGTGGATCTCTTTGCTTTGTAAACAAATTGAAATGGGTCCAGGTCTGCTGGCAGGCAGGTGATGATATGACTTTGCACCAGTTTCTCAAAGCACTTCATGATGACAGATGTGAGTGTACTGGCGGAAATCATTCAGATTGTTCATGATGGATTTTTTCGGCGTGATAAATATTTAATTATTGAACATTTTAATAATATTAATTAAATTTATATAGTGCTTTTCTAAGTAACTAAGCATCAGATAAACATATGCTCTAAATCAATGTGTGATGTCACACAACGCATATCAATGTGTGATCTTTTGTAGCATATGACCATTGACATTTGCAACAACAGGCACTGTGTATTCCCACATTTCCTCAAGTGCTAAAATCTGGAAAAAAAATAAAAGGTAACTCAATAATTTGGTACATACTACATAATGTGTATAATAATTATTTACTTAGTTATATATTTTTTTGAAGTGTTCACTTCTTATATAGTGATTCTTTTTCTTTGTAGGAATGGTTTGATAAATGTTTGTGACTTATTACATGTTCCATTGCTTTTATTCTCTGATGATTTTGCCTTATGTACTTTTAAAAAATGATCACATTTTTCAGATTTTCCTTTTGAGATAATAAAGTTTCTCTTGACCATCCCCTTCTCCTTAGGCCAGTTTATAATCTCTTGTGGAATGTTAGTGGTTGTCTAAAGACTGAAATCTTATGACTACACACTTGTAATCTATTTTTTTCTAAAAACAAACTTATTGTGGCTAGGAGGAAAGTACTTCAGTGTGAGGACATCAGACTTGCTATAAATTACATTCTTGACCACTTTTGGCATGCATTAAAAAATACTTTAATATGCCCAGGTTTTGAGTGCCGCACTTTAAACAAGCAATTTCTTTATTCCACAAAAAAATCTATTGAAATTAAAAAAAGAAAAACTTAATTTGTATAGCACTTTTTATTTATCTCATGGCATGGTTCTTTTTAAGGACAGAGTGATGATGATGATGATGATGATGGTGATGATTATTATTATTATATGATTGGAACACAAAAAGATTAAGTGACTTGTTCAGAATCGTAAACAAAGTCAATGGTGGGGACTGAAGTGAGAACCTTGTGGTTTAAATAATAATAATAATAATAGTAATAATTCTTTATTTATTTGTCACATACATAGTTATACCGGACAACACGCAGTGAAATGCATCTTTTCACATACCCCTTGGGGTCAGAGCGCAGGGTCAGCCATTGTACACGCCCCTGGAGCAATTGAAGGTTAAGGGCTTTGCTCAAGGGCCCAGCAGAGTAGCATCTCTTTTGTCAGTAACGGGGATTCAAATCGGCAACCTTCGGGATGCCAGTGCAGATGGCACACTAATTATAATTTATGTTTTAATGCTATACCACAAAGTCATTCACATTGCATAATGCAGATATCATCTGGTGGCATTTGAAATAAATTACTTTTTTAATGTACTTAACTAGTATACCATGAGAATGCTACAAACATTTCTTTCCAAATATATAGTACAAAAGTAAGTTTTGATGTATACATTTAGGTGGTTAATTATCTATTGTCACACACGTGCGCATGGGAGGCAGCTAAAGGGCTCGAGGGAAGGCAGTTCTGAGGCATGCCGGGATGTGGCAGAGTGCACTGATTCTTTTTTTCCCTTGCCTGTAGACCATTCCTGGGAGATCTCACCTGGCTCTCATGACGTCACTTCCGGGACCAAGCCAATGGAAGAAGTCCTTATCGGCTCCGGCCCCTGTGATGTCACCTCCGGGCTTGAACCTATGGCAGATGATCCTGAGCCAGACCCATATGACCTCACTTCCTGTCTTCCCCTTTAAAAGTCTAACCGTTTTCCCCTATGTGTCAGTCTTGTTGTGGACTCTGTTGTAAGCACATCAGTGCTCTATATTTTGCATCTACGACTTTGCAGCCAGGATACCTCATTATACGGGTGGCTGCCCCAAACCTTTATCTGCGTGATGTGTCGTTATTGC
This sequence comes from Erpetoichthys calabaricus, assembly GCF_900747795.2. NCBI lineage: Eukaryota > Metazoa > Chordata > Cladistia > Polypteriformes > Polypteridae > Erpetoichthys > Erpetoichthys calabaricus. Next base: position 55,275,471 of record NC_041402.2, read on the forward strand.
GACATTGGCGTAGCTGGCAGGATGAAGAAGTCCCGGGAGAGAAGGGGACAGGACTTGCAACATACCCAGGTGGGAGCGTACCGGGGCCGAGTTTTCAGGCGGGGAGGGTGTTCCACGTTTCGGAGTGACCTGATACAAGCTCTGCCCGCAGCATGCTCTGCTAGGCATCCTAGGCAGGCTGGTGGGTGTGCGGGAGGGGCTCACAGACGTGGGCTGCTTCGGAAGGGGGAGGCCAGAAGCGCTGTTTATGCTCTCTCGGAGGAGAGTGCCCGCCTCCCTGTGAAGCCAGAACCCCATGTCCCACCTAGGGGTGCCCCAGACTAGCAGGTGAGTTACCTGAACAACTGGAGGTTCGACCCTGAGCGGTCGACCTCACAACAAGCCTGGTCCCTATGGGCAAAGGTAGGGCAGTGGCTACGGCCACAGGAACTGAAGCCCTTGCAGGTGATAGAGCAGGTGGCCTGCTTCATACTATTACAAACACTACCCCAGGATTTCACCCAGCTGGTCTGGGGTAGACAATTTAAAAATATGGCAGAGCTCATAGAAAGACATAGGAGGGTCTCACAATCTGGGGGAGCTGAACCATCCCTAGGTCAAACTCAACCGGAGTGTGTCCCGAGACCTAGCCCTCCCCTGTACAACCCAGAGCTTGTGCTGACGGCCCTGGAGCTGCGGGCACGCAAACCACTTGGGAACGAGGTGGAATGCAGGTGGAGGGGGAAGAGGGCTCGGTGTGCTCTGACAAACCCGTTGACGGTCCCACACACTGGCGTGGTGATTGTTAATGGCTTTAAAACGTCAGCTGTGTTCGATACCGGCAGCAACATTTCCATTGTCGCTCGTCGCTTTGTGCTACCACAACAGTGGTTGAAAGATAAGACCGGTATAACCTGCGTCCACGGGGAAACCCGCTGGTACAGGACCGCCGCTTGTATCATCAGCTACGGAGGATCAGTACAGAAAGTGACCTTGGCGATCCTTCCCGATCCTTCATCCCCGGTGATACTCGGACGCGACTGGCCTAACAGTAAAAGCGGTAAGACACATACCACTCCTGGGGATCACTTGGGCCTAGTTGTGGGCGGAGATGAGCCGTCTCAAGCTGCCTCCACGCCGTGTACTCAGCCGGCAGAGAGAGACGAAGCGGCCGGCCTGAGTGACGTGGCAACTCCCGGGCCGTCGCGTGCTGACACGTCATCCACACGCGCCGCGGCGGAGCGGGAGGAAACCACGCCCTTTGAGGTCGACTCAGACCCTCTCTCCATGATATGGTTTCAATTTAGAGAGACGCCGGCCTCTTTTAAAAGAGAGCAGTGGAATGACGATTCCCTGAAGTTTGCAAAAAATGCAGTGGTGCTAGTCAACGGCCAGCGCACGAATCAGTCCATGCCACAGGGTCCTTACTTTGTCTTAGAAAACGACCTTCTTTATCGGGTAGCGATGCATGATGGGCAGGAGAGAAGGCTACTGCTAATCCCGCGAACCTTCCGGCGGCAGGTCTGTGAGTTAGCACATGCCCACCTCCTAGGTGGCCACTTGGGCACCGAAAAAACCCTGGAGCGGATTAAGCTCCGTTTCTACTGGCCGGGAATCAATGAGGAGGTTCGTCGCTTTTGCACTTCCTGCCCGGAGTGTCAATTGCGACAAATTCCAAGAAGGGACCGTGCTCCTCTCGTTCCTATTCCCCTGATTGATGTTCCCTTCCATCGAATTGGGGTCGATATAGTCGGACCCTTAGAGCCCTCAGCCCGAGGACACAAATACATCCTGGTCCTCGTGGATTACGCTATCAAATACCCCGAAGCTGTTCCGTTGCGCTCAGCTACCTCTAAAGCCATCGCACGGGAATTACTAGGGGTCTTTTCGCACGTGGGTATCCCCAAGGAAGTCTTGACGGACCAGGGGACACCTTTCACCTCGGAGATGTTCAGGGAAACTGCCAAGTTACTGAAAATATGAGGGTTGTCTGGGTTCTGTGCGGAATCACTCGAAATAAGTAGCCAAGGATTTTTTTTTCTATTTTTCTCATGTACTTCGATCCTTTTTAAACTTTTTCCAAGTATTCACCGCCAACATCAATGCACTTTTGGGCTCTTCTGACCCACGCCGCAAAACACTCGCAAAAGGCTGTCTTTGGGAGGTTGTCCAGCTGTTCTTTGACAGCTGCAATCAGTTTCTCTCGAGTTTCGAAGTTGTTGCCTCGCAGGGGTTCTGTCACCTTCGGGAAGAGCCAAAAGTCACATGGTGTAAGATCAGGCGAGTAGGGTGGCGGGTTCAAAACATTGACACCACTGTCTTCAATGAAATGCTTTGTCGCATTAGCCGTGTGGGCTGGCGCATTGTCATGATGCAAAAAGTGCCTTCGCAAGTTCTTGGACCAGCCTCTAGCCATCGCAGAAAAAACGTCAGGCAGGCACTGAGTGGTGTACCACTCAGAGGTGACAGTTGTCCCCTCCATCAGCGGAATTGACTCGACAATGCCATCGATGTTGAAAAAGATGGCAAACATGGTGCGTTCCACCGAGCAGATTAAACCATCAGAAAAGTCGTAAAAAATCATCACTCGAAAGTCACGCACGCACGGAGTCGGGAGCTTCGCCGCTAGCGCCGGCTGCCCACTCTCAGTTTGTTTGCTTCTCGTGTTCATTCTGCAGGAAGAGAGGGAGCAAAACATCTGAACAAAAACATGCAACCACTTGAATAATCCATCTACACAGCAGAACAGGTTTCGACTGGCTGACACTCGACAAACGATAAAATTCCGTGCGGAACCTAGACAACCCTCATAAAGCATTTAAAAACTGCGGTGTATCACACTCAAACCGACGGTCTAGTGGAGAGATTTAATCAGACTCTCAAACAGATGCTATGTAAGGTGGTCAGCGAGGATGGAAGGAACTGGGATCAGCTCCTCCCCCTCGTCCTTTTTGCCTATCAGGAAGTCCCACAAGCCTCCACGGGGTTCTCCCCTTTTGAGTTACTGTATGGGCGACAACCCCGGGGCATATTAGACATATTAAAAGAAGGATGGGAAGAAGAGGCTCTTCCCTCTACAAATACGAGTACAGTAATCCCTCCTCCATCGCGGGGGTTGCGTTCCAGAACCCCCCGCGAAAGGTGAAAATCCGCGAAGTAGAAACCATATGTTTATATGGTTATTTTTATATTGTCATGCTTGGGTCACAGATTTGCACAGAAACACAGGAACATTATTCAAACACTGCAAACAAACATTTGTCTCTTTTTCAAAAGTTTAAACTGTGCTCCATGACAAGACAGAGATGACAGTTCCATCTCACAATTAAAAGAATGCAAACATATCTTCCTCTTCAAAGGAGTGCACGTCAGGAGCACAGAATGTCAGAAAGAGAGAGAAAAGCAAACAAATCAATAGGGCTGTTTGGCTTTTAAGTATGCGAAGCACCGCGCGCACAAAGCTGTTGAAGGCGGCAGCTCACACCCCCTCCGTCAGGAGCAGAGAGAGAGAGAGACAGAGAAAAACAAACAATCAAAAATCAATATGTGCCCTTCGAGCTTTTAAGTATGCGAAGCACCGTGCAGCATGTCGCTTCACGAAGCAGCTGCACAGAAGGGAGCAACATGAAGATAATCTTTCAGCATTTTTAGACGAGCTTCCGTATGGTCTAGATGTGCGAACAGCCCCCCTGCTTACACCCCCTACATCATGATCAGAGAATGTCAGCGCAAGAGAGAGAGGGAGAAATGTACGTTGGGTAGCTTCTCAGCCATCTGCCAATAGCGTCCCTTGTATGAAATCAACTGGGCAAACCAACTGAGGAAGGATGTACCAGAAATTAAAAGACCCATTGTCCGCAGAAATCTGCGAACCAGCAAAAAATCTGCGATATATATTTAAATATGCTTACATATAAAATCTGCGATAGAGTGAAGCCGCGAAAGGCGAAGCACGATATAGCGAGGGATTACTGTATATTAGAAAATATCGCGCAATTATGCGATAGATTTGGAAAGATTCGGCCTCTCATTAAAAGTCACATGGAAGAGGCCCAAGCAGCACAGGTCCGTTGTTACAACCGCGGCACATCTCTCCGGGAGTTCCAACCGGGAGATCGGGTCATGGTTCTAGTGCCTACCTCCCACTCTAAGTTGCTTGTCCACTGGCAAGGCCCCTATGAAATTAAGGAGAGGAAGGGCCTCGTCGACTATTTGGTGAGTCAACCCAATCGTCGGCCGAGGGAGCGGGTTTATCATATTAACCTGCTGAAACCGTGGAAGGACAGGGAGCCCGATCCCTCCTCCGGCCAGCACTGCTCACTCTTCACTCACACTACTAACCTTAACTTTGGTATGGATTTAAGTACTAGACAACGGCAGGAGCTGGAAACAGTTATCCGGACCGTTCGGGAGGTAGTCAGTGAAAACCCTGGAAGGACCTCTCTGATTGAGCACAACATAGTGACAAAGCCCGGGGTTATTGTCCGAGAATGCCCGTATTGTCTTCCTGAGGCAAAAAGGGCTGAAGTGGAGCTTGAGATCAAGCTCATGCTGGATCTAGGTGTGATTGAGGAAAGTTATAGTCCCTGGTCCAGTCCCATTGTGCTAGTCGGGAAGCCTGACGGGAGTTGGAGGTTTTGCAATGACTTCCGTCAGCTTAATCAAGTCCCCCAATTTGATGCCTATCCAATGCCACGAGTGGATGACTTCCTTGAGAGGCTTGGGCAGGCTCGATATTTGACCACACTTGACATGACTAAGGGGTACTGGCAGGTTCCTTTAACGGACTCCGCGAAGGAAAAAACCATGTTTAGCACCCCTAGCGGACACTGGCAGTATCGTGTCCTTCCATTTGGGTTACACGGGGCTCCTGCAACCTTCCAGCGTCTGGTGGACAAAGTGCTCCGACCTCACAACTCATACAGTGCTGCCTACCTCGATGACGTGGTCATCTATTTCAGCACATGGAAGGAGCACATACAGCAGGTATTGCGGACACTTGGTGAGGCCAGGCTCCGGATTAATCCCAAGAAATGTTTCTTTGGATTAAGCGAGGCCAAATATTTAGGCTACCTGGTGGGTTGGGGTACCGTAAGGCAACAGTGCTCAAAAGTAGATGCCATTTTGAAATGGTCCCGTCCGCAAACCAAGCGGCAAGTCCAAGCCTTTCTCGGGTTAGCGGGGTACTACTGCCGGTTCGTACCCCAATTCTCGGAGAGAGCGGCGCCCTTGACTGATTTAACAAAGAAGAGGGCCCGAACATAGTGGTATGGACTGAAAAGACTGGCGCTGCATTTGGTGACTTGAAGCAGGCCCTTACATCCGCACCCATTCAGAAAGCACCTATCTTTTCTCTGCCTTTCATCCTCCAGACGGACGCTTTGGACACAGGCCTGGGGGCCGTGCTGAGCCAAAGTGTTGATGGTGTGGAACACCCCGTCATGTTCCTGAGCCGGAAACTGTTGGACCGGGAGACCAGGTATGCAGCGGTGGAAAGGGAGGCTTTGGCAATTAAGTGGGCAATTACTCAGCTTAGGTACTACCTGTTGGGCCGGGAATTCACCCTTGTCATGGACCATGCACCCCTACAGTGGATGGCCCTGCAAAAGGAGTCGAATCTGCGGGTCACCAGGTGGTTTCTTGACCAACAGCCGTACGAGTTTTCGCTCATCCATCATCGGGGCCATCTCCATGCCAATGCTGATGCTCTTTCTCGGGTTCACGACCTCTCGGTTGGGTCCGCCCGACCCGACGGGTCTGGGCTAAGGGGGGGGCCTTGTCACACACGTGCGCATGGGAGGCAGCTAAAGGGCTCGAGGGAAGGCAGTTCTGAGGCATGCCGGGATGTGGCAGAGTGCACTGATTCTTTTTTTCCCTTGCCTGTAGACCATTCCCGGGAGATCTCACCTGGCTCTCATGACGTCACTTCCAGGACCGAGCCAATGGAAGAAGACCTTATTGGCTCCGGCCCCTGTGATGTCACCTCCGGGCTTGAACCTATGGCAGATGATCCTGAGCCAGACCCATTTGACCTCACTTCCTGTCTTCCCCTTTAAAAGTCTAACCGTTTTCCCCTATGTGTCAGTCTTGTTGTGGACTCTGTTGTAAGCACATCAGTGCTCTGTATTTTGCATCTATGACTTTGCAGCCAGGATACCTCATGATACAGGTGGCTGCCCCAAACCTTTATCTGTGTGATGTGTCGTTATTGCGACACTATAATATATATATATTTTTTTACAACAATTGAATTTCCAAAAATATAAAGTTTTGTAAGGACCCTAATAGCTCTTATCTCTGTTTTCATCTATGGAACATGATTTTAAAAGTCATTCAAAAAAATGAAAAATAGAACAGATTTGCTCCCACTTTAAGTATGCCACTGTCTATTTGTATTTATGCCAGTGCAGTATCTGCCTCTTTAAATAAGAAATAATGCATACTACAAAAAGTACTAATCTGGAAATACTCCCTTTCCAGTCTGGGTTGTTTTTAACAAGAAACTGGACATGGACTTTCCCATTGTTTTATTATAATATTTTTATTTCAAAATATGTTATTTTTGTAACATACTGTTCTTAACACTAAGTCATTAGTGACTCTATGCATGAATGATTTACCAGTTCTATAATTTTTCAAATTTAATGTACCATTCTATCCATCTAGAGGGTGTTTTTTTCTAATTCTAACACCATACTGAAGACACTAAATAAATAAATAAATATTTTGCCATCTGTGCAGCAACTGAACTATCAAAGATTCATCTTTTCAGCAAAGAATAGATCAGCAGCAACCCTTATAACTGTGCATTTCCTCATTTGTGATGGGGAAAAGAGCAAGAATGAAATTGCTCATGTGAATACAAATGTTAAATCTTTCCTAAAAGTAAATAAATCCATGTAAAAAATGTAATCAAAACTTAGGAAAATATTGATTATAGAATGTATAAAAGGAAAAACTCAGTTATAGCATGTAAGACCACAACACATTACTGAAATAATGTAAGCTATGAGCAAATTGGGAATTAGTACAATATGAGTGATCCTATAAACATCCATTGCAACAGTTTTTAACATTTTACCAGGTATTCCCAGGAATAATAATGCAATAGTTAACTGTTCAGACAACACTTGTAAAACAGAAGATTGTAGGTTGGACAGTGGCTAACATCTGGTCTCAGTTTCATGCCAGACTCATTTTGATTCAGCTTGTGGCCTGTAAGATGAAGAAATAGTTTCCTTTAGTCACATGACAATGACATGTTTTGTTTCTTTGTGTGTTTACAGACATTATATGTTACTTTATATGTTACAGACATTAAACAAAACACCAGGCCTTGTTCTAACAAAAAGGTGTTGTATTTCTATACTTTTAAGTTACTTTGAAGATACTTTGAACCTCCTTTTTTAAATATGTGGTCAGATGAGGCCATGTTACAGATTGATCAAATTTAGTTAACAACATAACCTTAATCTTCATAAGTCAAAATAATAGTTTTTATTTTGGGTCAAACATTTGCAGAAATGGCTCATGGAGAACTTTAAAAGTATATTTTCAAGAATTAAAGGCTTTCTTTCTTTAAGATGTACAGTACATAATCATTGTGAAGATGTCCAAATTGAGACAGAACTCCTTGTTGTCAATCTACTTTCATCCTGCTGTCACTCAAGTGTACCATTCTGTATAGCAAAACACCAATTACTTAGGTGAATTAATGCTTATAACATCTAAATTGTTTATGCTGATCTTATTGTTTGCTGTCTTGTGCCAGTACTTGCTGATAACTAGCGCTTTCTCTCTGCAGTTTTATAGTCAATAAGGTAGGCTTTACAATGATATTAATAAAATTAGCTGGTTCCAACAACAAAAGTAAAAATGAAGAAACTAACAACAGTGCCAGTTGCAGTCAAAGCCTCTTGTAGGTTTCAGGGTGTAAGGTACATCAGTGCTGAGGTCATTGTGTTTCCAATGACAGAACATTTCAAGCAGTTATTGTGTTTTTAACTGCCCTGATTAATTGTCAAAGTTAGTATGTTCATGGGGTACTCTCAAATATGAACTGAAAAAGATTCACTGTACCCCTCTCTTATGTTAATATTACAATAAATGTCAGACTGCGGATGCAATAAGAGAGTAAAGCAGAGGACCATGACAAAGCCATCATTACTCACTATGCGTGTTGAGATGGCACAAAGTATTCATTTCAAAGTAAGGAACAGCTCTGAACAAGAGGCTAGTCTATCACTGGTCAAATTTATTCAAGGCAAATGTAGAGCTGTCAAACAAACCTAACACAACTTATGAACACGCACAATTTACAAAATGACACCCCAGTTGAGAACTGAACCAAGGTCTATGCACTGACAGACAGCAGCAGTATTCCCTACATGAACATGATGCTTAATTGAAGAATTTAGGAGATTAAAAAGCTTATGCTGGAAATTAAAATGTGCAAAAATTAAGCAATAGAGTAACCCCTGATACCAATCACTCTTCTGTTCCATCACCATCCTAGACTGGTTTTTCCTTTCTTTAACAATAAAATAGGCATTCCATACACAAATCAAACCAATTCTGAAAGCTTAAGCATTTGTAATTTGAAACCTGCTCAAAGTGAAAGTGTGCTTTGGTGTGAGAGAAGGGGGTGAACCTGTCACTGGGGATTTTCACTAATTGGCAAAAGAGCCTGGAATACAGTGTTGTCTAAGACAGTAAAAAAAAAAAAAGAAAGCCGCAAAAAAACGAAAATCTTCACCACTTGTGTTGTTACCATGAAATTCCAACAGTAGAATGTATGCAGAAATTAGAAGACAGTTTGGCATTGGTAAATGCACATTGGAAGTTTTGAGAGACTCCAAAGAAAAAAAATGTGATGGATACAAGTCTCAAAGTTTTGTGGTGGTACTTCAATTCCACCCTAACGTATGAAATTCAATGTTGAACAATATCAAAGCAAAATAAGGTAAGACTCGAGTAATACATTTGTGAATTTCCCCTTGGGATTAATAAAGTATCTATCTATCTATCTATCTATCTATCTATCTATCTATCTATCTATCTATCTATCTATCTATCTATCTATCTATCTATCAAAATGATCCAAAAAGCCAGAATAAGAAGAGAACTGATATTGTCAATCAAGAAATGTCAGCAGGAATTTCTGGAGAATGTGCTTAGGAAAAAGGAACATGAGTATCTTGCTTGATGGAAAAATTGACAGAAGAAGAAGTCACAGTCAACAACAGCTCATAACACTAATGAGTTACCTCAATGGATAGCCAGGAAAGCATTTTGAGTTGAGGATTGTGTTAGAACCTGTAAGATTAGAGACAGTTAAAAGACCATGATTACCCATGTCATGGGTGGATTGGCGATTCTAAATTGGCCTTAGTGTGTGCTTGGTGTGTGGGTGTGTTTGTGTGTGTCCTGCGGTGGGTTGGCACCCTGCCCAGGATTGTTTCCTGCCTTGTGCCCTGTGTTGGCTGGGATTGGCTCCAGCAGACCCCCGTGACCCTGTGTTCGGATTCAGCGGGTTAGACAATGGATGGATGGATGGATTACCCATGTCATATGACACAGCACATACAAACGATGATGATGACAACTGTGTAACCGAGTCAGATATTATAAAAACTACATCAGTTAGTACTGATCCATCTTCATCCTTTGATTTAGGGTTGTGTGAGCACTCATACATCAGCATATATCTCATCTTTTGTCAGTCAGAGTATTAAAATGAGTAACCATTAGCTTAATACCTTTGATGAATATGGCTTAGTTACAGTAACTACAAAATGCTCAAAAGTAGTGATAGACATGAAATGCACAAGAAGAAATGGGAGAACTGCACAATTGGTGCTACAATCAACTTAATATGTTTTTGTGTTCAAATATACCGTATATACTCTTGTATAAGTTGGGTCTTGAAACCTGAAAAATCAATCATAAAATCAGACACTGACTTGTATGCCCATTCAAAAATGAGACAATTATTTTTTTATTTGTACACCTTCTTGCTTCCTCCAATCTCATACCAGTTTCTCAGACACATCGAATTTTGTTGCAGCAGCAGCGCAGTTACCAATTTGTTTCACTACTTCAACGACTTTTAATTTAAAAGCAGCTTCATATTTTCTTCTGATCGAAAGCCCCATCATAGGTAAGGGATGCTCTTACGATAAAGGTGTATGAGGGTGTGAGATACAAAAAACACAAAACAGTGCAAAAGTCGCTTTGGAATAGTTCAGGTATTACTGTGTGGTCACGCAGGCACAATACATAGAAAAAATGTCAGTGTGCTCTGTGGTTACTCACTCAGGTGGGCGTTAACATATCATAATCTCTTGGACCAATAGCGTGAGTTTTCTGCATTCGACTGTTACGACCGACATTATAAAATACCGGAAATTATATGGTAAAATCAAGCCCCGACCTAAACGCGAGTATATACGGTACTGCTATCTTCAGTATGGTAAATGCTATCATAAAATAATAGAAGTGTGAGGGAGCTGTTCAGATTGCTATAGTATGTAACATGCTTCTAATACAGAATAAATAAAGTTATTATCCAGTGTAACAAAAATGTTACATTAATTCACTTAATAACATGCCTTCATCTTCTAAATTCACCATTTCAGTTTCAGTGTCACAGTGTCACAGCAGCAACATCAACAACCAGCTCTGGATAGGACATACATTAAGAATGGCCATTTCATATAAGAAGAATACAGGAAAAACATATGTGCCATGTAGTAAAAATTAGATTTAAGTTCACATTTATGTCTAAAAATATTTCAGCTTAATCTGTTGTTACAAACAGATAACAAAAATTTATACATGTCTAAGAGATTTTTTTAAATCAAAAATATTTCTTTTAGTAATTTTTTTCCATTCCTGTGTTGTGTTCCTCCTGCCAGTTGAACCTTCACCCCAAACTCACTTTCCAATGCTCGCTTCTACCTACGGGTCAAGTCAGATAAGCCCTACTTTGTCCCAGAAAGGCCAATGTAAAATTGAAGAGCTCAGTTCCAAAATCAGCTAAGTACAAAAGATAAATTGTGGAGATAAATAGGAAAATCTGGGTCCGTAAGCAGATTTTGAAACTAAATCCCTAAAACTATAGCGCTACACTGTTGTAATTAGCAGGTTTTGAAGCTCAAACATATTTTCAGCGCATGACCAACTGCATGAAAAGTCACAATCACGTGTTCACTAAATTTTACCAAAAGGTGTAATTAGCAGATTTTGGAACTCACATCTTCAATTCCACTTAGCTCCCTGGTGTCTCCACAATTCTGAACTCTGAAGACTGGCAACCTCCACACTGTTTGTCTTAAGGAATCAAAATGATCTAAACCTATTCAATCTGAAAACACATGTAGTCACCTAACGAAGTGGAGGAAAATTGACCAAATGGCAAACCTCTGTAACCTGCCGCTTTTTAACATAAAGTCATTATTTTATCTTATCTGCTACATCACACATTCTCAGGCTGCTTTGAGGATTGTTACATGACAGCTCAGTATGAATGATTATACAATCCTTGCCTCCTGCCCTTCTTGGGCACCTACTGTACATACTGAGCTACATACAGGGTCTGTTTTACTACACTTGGTGTGTTCCTCACTCTCTTTTTAGGAGATCTTCAATAAGACTTCACCCTACTTTCTCCATTTTGCTTGTGGCTTTGTTATCTAGGCATGTTTTAAACCTGAACTATAACAATATTGGGGAAAACACATTGTCTAATTTTTTAAAGAAGTTAATTTCCAAGATTAATGTGATATAAAGACATGTTAAGGTCAGCTTTACGAAAATAGCTAAATTATAAGTGTATATATCATTTAATACAATATGTCACATAAAAGAGCAGGAAATTAACTCCATTCTATTTTTGTCTAGAGAATATATTACTGATCTCAAAAACTTTCACCTTTTTTTAAATGGTTATCAAGACAAATCTGGAATAAAAGAAAATGTTAGTGGTAAAATGTTTTATTCATTCTGAGCTGGGTATAGAATACTCATTTCTGGGAAAGACACATATATTGATAAATTAAAAAAAAGGTCTTAAAGAAGTAAAACATCTGAGTTTTCAAGGATCTGTAGCACTAGGCATTTGTCTTGAAATCAAATTTGATAACTATGACTGCATCCAAAAAATGTATAGTAACAGAGATAGCGTGTTGAACAAGTGAGATAGCCTTTGGTTAAGAAATTCCATAGTATGAGACATCTTCTTTCCTGAATGTACAGTATATGAACAATATAGCCTTTTCAGTACTGGAGGCCTCTAGACATGTTTAGTGGACAGGGAAAGGTGGTGTTCTCGGGCATCTCTTCTACATGCTTATCTGTTATTCACTCTCGTGTTAAAACATGCAATTAGAGTAGAAAGCACTTTCGCACTTGGTTTAGTCTTAAAGGAGATCTCATGGTAACAAAAGTCTCTGATCGATTGTCAAGTTGAGTTTCTAGTCCCCCAAGCTCCAGTAATTTTCACAGTGAGTGAGCTTCTCACTTATATATAAGATTATTTTTGATTCTTTAAAACTTAAAAGAGCTCCAATTCCATCTCAATACATTCAGCAGTTATTGCTTCACAAATGTAGCCTGCTCGGTTCTTTTCTTTCAGGATCATGGTTCTTGAAATTGTCAGACAGCAGAGTAGACAAGTGTCACAGAAGAATATTTATTTCAAAATCAGTTCAGAGCTCTAAGCAGCCATGTCTATCACAAAACATAACACTTGGTAATTAGAATTTATGTGTAACTTATAATGTTAAATTTAACAGTGACAACTAAACTGTCTAAAAAATGTAAGGAATGATCATTTCTTGGTTAGGTGTTCGATGAAATAACCTTTACCTCTACATATTTATCACTTCCAAACCACAAAAGAAAAAAACATGAAGGAAATACTGAGTCTACTAAACAGTTTACTTGGGATAATTGCTTATTGACATAGACAATTTGTGTTCTTCTGTTGCTCTAATATTAATAAAGTATAATAGGAAGAAAGGCAGTGTTTTACATCTGATGATCACAATTTCAGACCTAATTATCCCCACTGGAACTGAATGCATGCCTAATGCAGCTCATATGTTACAAGCCGGATCTTTCTTTAATTTTTTTTCCTGGAGATTGACAGTTACTGACAGGTCTGGTGATGTAGATTATGCCATTATTATCTAACACATCTCCCTGCAGACATTGCCTCATATCTTAACATAGCTAGTGTTGAGACTGGCTGTGTATTATTGAAGATTTTAGCCTTCTGTGTTTTTAATTTCTTGTCCTTAATCTATTAAAGTACTTTTATGGAGTAATATTGAAATCATCCATCTGTTTTGGTCTAATTTTAGGGTTAAAAGTAACTTTAAAATGTGTGCAGTATTTGGAGCACTGCAGGAAAAACTCTGAATGGGGTACCAGTTCATGGCAGTGCACAGTCACACTCATTCATACTGGACCATGAGATGTACGAGAAATACCATATAACACAGAAAAAAACAACATGTAGATTCAGAGAAAATGTGCAATAGATATATTAATAATTTAATTCTTATATACAGCGTTTTAATGAAAACAGGCTCTGCGCACCTGAGCAGGTTTACAAATGCACTGTATGTGACAGTAATAGAAAACTCTTTAGCAATGCAACATTTATATACATAACCACATATCTGTTTAAGTGAATAATAATCCATAAACCTAAGCTCATCTGTTCCCAGAGGGAGAATAAAATAATATTAAAAAAATACATTTAAGGTAAGTAATGAAAACAGAAAACATGGCTGATAGAGGACATGGCTAGATAACAGTGGAGGAGAGGAAGTTAAAAAAATATGTACCAAATTTTTGTACAGATGTCATTAGATGATGCTATTATTGTAAGATGTAGGATGACCAAATAGACAAAGGCAGTAAATTAGTATTCAATGAAAATTGAACTGAAAATTATTTTCTCCTTGTGGCTCTATATAGGAATTAAAATAATTAATTAAATAGATTTACATAATAATCTTTGGATAGTGCTGAAAAAATTCTCAGATGAAACATATTTTGAAAACAAAGATCATCCTGTGCTCCAGTGCACATCACACAAGCCACCATATGCAACTGGATTTTTTCCAGTGAATTTAAAAAGATGTTTCATAAACTTGGAGTTGCAGTAATAAATAATGAAAAAACAAAAAAGACTTAATAATACAATTCAATAATTCACTTGTAATATCAAACAATATATCTAACAGCGCCAACCCCTGGAGAAGTGATAGAATTACAGTCACTAGAGCCCTTCAGCTGTCCCCTATACACACGTGTAATTATATATATTGTCGCAGGTGGCTGGGGGGGTGACCCGGCCAGGATACCCCGGAGGACCGGAAGAGGGCTTATGCCTTCCCCAGACCACGTGGGGGCGACCGCCCTGGCAGCTATGGGGACCACGGGTACAGAGCTTTGAAGCTCAACCCTGTAGGGGCCCGTGGTCACCACCAGGAGGCACCCTAATGCCTTGGGAGCCCTGGCCCTCAGCAGTTCCGCCACACCCAGAAGTCCTGGGGGGAAGAGGATCAGGGACACCCGGAGTGCTTCCGGGTATGCAGCCGGCACTTCCGCCACACTGGGGAGTGCCGGTGGAAGATTGCCGGGAAGCACCTTATTCATATCCGGGTGATTATAAAAGAGGCCACCTCCCTTCATTCAGGACTGGAGTCGGGTGGAAGACGGACGAGGTCTGGGAGGAGGCAAAGAGGCGGCCTGAAGAAGAGAAGGCATTGTGTGTTGTTGGCCAGGACTTTTGGGGACTTGGGGGCTGAGGAGCACTTATTTGTAAATATGCACTTTGTAAATAAACATGTGTGGGGTGATTTAAATGTGTCTGACTGTCTGTGTCCAGGTCATGTTCCACAATATACAGTATATATATATATATATGTATATAAAGCTTTGTTTTTGTTTTTGAATTTTGACCACTCCTTGTCCAGCTATTCATCTCCTGATCCTATCCTTTTGTAACAGTCCTTTTCAAAACAAACCTGACTTTTTTCCAGCAATGTACAAAAAATTTAAGGTATCTTTAATTTATTAGCTGATTGGAAATTTGTGCCTGAGCGCATTTAAATCTTAGTCATACTTTAAATGTAATTTTATTTCATATGTAAACATTCTAATTCCATATCTTTTCTCAAATTAACTTTTATTCATTAATTATGGAAGAATTATAGAAAACTTATAATGCTAAAGAGCCCAGTTGTGACTTTGTATGCCAGTAGGTGTCCATTGTAAATGCCAAATAACAGACTAGCTACTGTTTGAGAATCAGAATCAGATTTGTTTGCCAAGTATGCACACATGCAAGGAATTTGACTCTGGTTTTGGTGACTCTCCAATTATAAGTTACATAATCAACATACATACAATAATTAATCACACACCAGAGATAAACAAGAAAAAGAACATGACAGAGAATGTAAATGTATATATATACAGTGGAACCTCGGTTCACAACCATAATTCATTCCAAACCTCTGGTCGTAAACCGATTTGGTCATGAACCGAAGCAATTTCCCCCATAGGATTGTATTAAATACACCTACTCCATTCCAGACCGTACGAACTGTATGTAATTATGTTTTTTTAAAGATTTTTAAGCACAAATATAGTTAATTACACCATAGAATGCACAGTGTAATAGTAAAACTAATGTAAAAACATTGAATAACACTGAGACAAACATCCAGGCTCCCTGCTCAGCTGCACACGCAGGCTCGCTCTCTCTCAGCAGCATGCGAGCCCTCTCTCTCTCTCTCTCTCTCTCTCTCTGCAGCACGCGAGCCCTCCCTCTCTCTCTCTCTCTCTCTCTGTAGCACGCGAGCCCTCCCTCTCTCTCTCTCTCTCTCTCTCTCTCTGCAGCACGCGAGCCCTCCCTCCCTCTCTCTCTCTCTCTCTCTCTCTCTGCAGCACGCGAGCCCTCCCTCCCTCTCTCTCTC
Organism: Erpetoichthys calabaricus; assembly: GCF_900747795.2. NCBI lineage: Eukaryota > Metazoa > Chordata > Cladistia > Polypteriformes > Polypteridae > Erpetoichthys > Erpetoichthys calabaricus. The sequence continues at coordinate 55,291,445 of NC_041402.2, forward strand.
TCTCGCTCTCTGTAACATTGCAGCAGTTTGCGCTATAGCCTTGCAATCCAATCGTTGTATAAACACCTTTTTTTAAATGAGTTTTAAGCACAGGGGGAAAAAAAGGAACATTTGAACAAATCCGAACTTTATTTAAAAGCCAACCAAGAAAGTAATATTACAGGAGTTCACGCTAATAGCATTATAACCCGATCGCAGTAAACACTCTTTTTAAATGAGTTTTAAGCACAGGGAAAAAAAATGAACATTTGAACAAATCCGAAATTTATTTAAAAGCCAACCAAGAAAGTAACATTACAGGAGTTCACGCTCATAGCATTACAACCCCATCGCTGTAAACACTCTTTTTAAATGAGTTTTAAGCGCAGGGAAAAAAATTTACATTTGAAAAAAGAGAAAAGTAACATTGCAACACTTTCTTCTCACCACTCTTCACTTGCTTAGAAGCCATGGTTAAACTGCAAAAGCACACGAAATACTGTAGAGCACAAAGAGTTAACAGGTAAAGCACGCACGTCTGACTGAGAACAATGCAACACGTGCGGAAATCGGAAATCATCTGCGCGCACAAACCGAAAGGGAAACTGGCTTGTTCGTATATCGAGTGTGTGGTCATGAACCGAGGCAAAAGTTTGGCGAACTTTTTGGTTGTAAACCACGTTGTTCGTGTACCGAGACGTTCGTGAACCGAGGTTCCACTGTATATATAGGCATACAAAGTGCACAATGCAACTCAGTGCAAGAAATGCTGAACACATATTAACAATATGTGAACAGTATTGCAAGACGCTGGAAGGCCTGGGGGGATGAAACTAACCATTTGTGAGCTTGATGGCCTGTGGGAAAAAAACTATTCTTATATCTGTTTGTTTTGGCATATATGAATCTGTAACGCCTGGTTGATGGAAGAAGTTTTAAAAGGTTGTGGTGTGGGCGTGAGGGGTCAGTAAGGATTTTCCTAGCCTGTTTCATGACTTTGGAATAATACAGGTTCTGTAAGGTGGGCAGACTGGTACCAATGATGTTTTGGTCAGACCTGATTATTCCATGTAGCCTGTTTTTGTCATGTTTAGTTGCTGATCTGAACCACACTGTGCTGGATGAGTTGAGATCAGACTCAATGACTACTATGTAAAACTGAATCAGCAGCTCCTTTGGAAGGTTGAACTTCTCCAGCTGTCACAGGAAGTACATTTGCTATTGTGCCCTTCTTATGATGGATCTTACATTGGTCTCCCATTTCATGTCCCATGAGATTATACATTCCAGAAACGTGAGGGTTTCCACAACTTTCAGAGCAGTATTAAGTATGGAGAAAGGGGATAATATTGTGGGACCTCTCCTTAAATCCAGTGTCATCTCCACATTTTTGAGAGTGTTTAGCTCCAGATTGTTCTGACTACACCAAAGGCCAGCCGCTCAACCTCCCGTCTGTTTACAGACTTGTCGCAATTTCTGATGAGCAAATGTTGGTTGTGTCGTCCGCATATTTAATAAGTTTGGCAGAGGGGCCCAGAGACCTTGGATAGAGTATCTGGGAGTAAACATATTTTAACTTGAATGTATTTGTAAGAGATGTATAGCATACTGTGCTCAAAATAGAATGTGCACTTTAAGAATTAATTCAACTGAATGTGTAAAACCATCAAACACTATTTCATAGCATGAGATGTGATTACGTAATGGTATATGCCACCTCGAGAAATCACAGAAATTAACCTGGGGTATAGTCATATGACTAAATATCACATTTAAGTTGAGGCAGAAAAGGAAGGCTTTGAAATTAGTTGTACCTTCTGATGAGTTAACAGAGTCACAACACACATTATTTTTCCATTTCTAACAGATAATTTTCTACAGTTTTTGCTTAACAGTAAATGGGTTAAAATAGGATTAAAACCTCTTTTTTAAAGTATGGATTGGCAGGGAACTGGTCCTAATGGGGATTGTCTATAGTTGGTCTGAAATCTTCATAGTTAATGTTCTCAGGGATTAGAGTTTGCAGCAAAATCAGAAAGCAGTAGAGGACTGTGAAATCATAAGACTTTCTTTTAACTACAAAGAAGTATTTCTTGCTATCAAATGTTATCCCAGGGAACTGCCTGTATGCTCAGTTGTGCCAGACTTCTTCTCAGTAGCTCTCTGAAAGTAGAAATTTTAAGACACCTGGGGAAATGCTTTCGGGAAAATCCTGCTTTGTTGTATCTCTGTTTTCATTTGAATAATTTTAATAGAAAACTAAATAAAAGAAACTCATTATGTATCACTTTATGTAAATAATGGGTCAGTTTTAAAAAATGCCTATTTTCTTCTTAATAAACTATAAAGAGAAATTGCATGGTTTAAGAATGGCATAGCGGCAATGTTCAGTTGGGCAATGGACTGCACATGCAGTATTCTCCAAGATTGCTTGCACTGACATCCACCTCCAGCTGAATATTTAATTTAATTAAGCAATTTTAGAGAAGTAAGGATTCATCTAGAAGTTCTACTAGATGATGCGATGTTGTGGTGGATAGCATATCTGCCTCACAAAACTAGAAATGTATATCTCTCTTTGTTGAATCTGCATATTCTTGTATCTATATGGCTTCCCTCTGGCAATTCTACTTTTCCTCCCTCATTCTAAATTCATAATAAAGCATATTCACACTTCTGATATTCTCTTACTTCTGCATTTCTTTTTTTTTTTTGCAATCATATTTTTATGAAACATATATTTAATTGATACATATCAGAATATGTGAACAACTTTTTTATCTTAATAATGACAGAGAGAGATTAAAAAAGGAAATGCCAAAAATACCCAGAAATCCCCATCCAGCCAAGGCATGAAGTGGTAAACCCTACTTAAAGGAGCAAATAAATAAATGAATGAATAAAATGAAATGGACAGTAGTACAACAGTGGGCCAGCAAATACAGGAAATTGATGTGCAATGAAAACCAGCAAGCAAAGTATATCATGGAGCCACCCCCACTCCGCTCCTGATCAACTTGAACAGCACTATGTCATCTCTGACTTGTAGAGTTGGATGAGTGCTTAATCTGCAGGGCAGAATATTCCCAGAGGTCTAAGTTAAAGAATGATGCCTTCCAATGAGACAAAGTGACACTGTCAGGGGATCTCCAGCAAGAGGGCAGCAACAATTTTGCAGAAATAGCTGTTAGAGCAATTACCTGCTGCTGCAGTACAGAAAGGGAGAGAGTGGAGAAATCCAAGAGAAGGAGAACCTGAGGACACAAGTGAGAATTGAGGAAGGAGATTTTGTCACATAGGACCAAAGAGAAGCAACATGGCTGATGTAGCATGGCTGTTTGGAAAAGAACCAAAGTGACATCTAATAAAAATGAAGCACACTGCACAAATGAACCTTTTTTTTTTTACTTTTTTTTTTCCACAAACGCAAGTCATACACTCTGAGCGCAACAGACAGTAATGCACAATCAAAGACTTGGAGGTGCAGGCTTCCACTGCCACATTATTAGGTTTTGGGACGTTCACATGGTGCGAGGTGGCACGGCAATGTGATATGGAAGAACTGCATATTGAAAACGGGCAATGGAGAGAAAAAAGAAACAACCCAAAACAGGATGAGCTAAGCATGTGCAGCACCAGGAAACATAGCTTATATGGCAGAGCTGGAAATACAATACAGCACAGAATTAAAACATTAAATGACAACATTTAGCAAGGATGTTTCTACAAAAGAAAAAAACAGCTTTTATAGGCAAGTGAAATGTTTCAAGTTATAAAAGTTTTGCAAATAATAAAGAATATAAAGCTATGGTAACAGTTTAGTGATAAGTCCTACTTTTAATTTCACATTTTACTGTGCTGCGTTATATTCTAACTTATGCAAAGTAAAATCTTTTATTACCCTATGAATGCTGTGAATTTACTGTCCCACATGGTAGGAATGTTTTTCATGTTTCTCAGTATAACACATGATCTGATTATGTCTGCTTTAAAAATTAGAAATTGTAAATCTGATCATTTAATTGTTTTCCTGGGTTTAACCAAGTGATGTGCAAGTCTGTTTTGACCCACACCCTCCTATTCTGATCTCCTTTAAAGTATCTTCAACTACATCCCAGCCTTACATGACAAAATCCAGAGATTGCTGTCAGAACATACAGAAAACAAGTTTTCAACTGCAACATTTTCATTTTAATGTACACTAATGACTTCTCCAGCGAACCCTCGTGACCCTGTGTTTGGATATAACAGGTTGGACAATGAATGACTGACTAATGACTTCTTTAGCACTGACTAATATTAAAATTCATTCCAATTTATAGTGCAAAATGAATTATAGCATATTAAAATTGAAGCTACAGTATTTTTCCTTAAATTTAAATACAAATCAGTGCCCAAATACATTTAACCTATTTATTTATTTTCTTAAATTGCTGCTTCCAGCACAGAATCCAGGGAAAATGGAACATATCCTGAAAGCAATAAACATAAGGTGCAAACTCTTCCTGAAAAGAATGCCAATTCATCACAGTCTACATTCACACACACACTGTACACTGACAGCTCTAAATTGAACCAGTGTAAGTAAATCATTCTAACAACATGTCTTTGGAGGATCTCAGAGACTTCAGTGAAGTCCACTTGATAATAAAGAGAAAAGGCAAACTCCACACAATGAGCCCTACAGCCTGGGGCTGGTCCTTGTTGACAATGTAATACAAATCAATAATAAGACTGAGCAAAGCTATTTTCTGTTCATGATTGACTTCCTCGGCATTGTCTATAGAATGCGATAGAAAAATTGGATTACCCAGAGGAAAATCCATGTAGATTTGAGGAGAACATGCACATCCCATATAGACAACAGCCAGGCACAGAATTTGAACCCAGGACATCCAGCACTAACCACTACATCACACAGAGTCAAAACACAGTGATTGCACTGTACTGAAAAATGCAAGGACATCTCTCAAACCTGAAATTAGTTAAGACGGACATTTTGAATTTTGGTGAAACCACTTCTGTAAAAGTGTAAAAACAGTGTGGAAGATCAGCCCAACTACAGACAGACACAGGACACACAGAAGTCCCAAAACACACACATTTCAAGTTTCTTCTCCTTTTAACACACAACACCTTACACAGTTCTTAAATCAACCACAATAATGCCCACAGTCCTTTTCTCTCCTTTTCTCCTTCCTTTCTTTCATCTTCTCTGCTACCCTCACTCCTCCACTCGCAAGATCCATCCTCTGCCTCCCAACTCCAGCTCCCTGAATGGAGTGATGCTGCCCCTTTTATATTGTCCCCTGATCTGTTCCAGGTGCTCCTTGTTGATCTTCCGGCAGCACTTCCTGGTGTGGCGGAAGTGCTGCACGGGTAACCGGAAGCACTCCAGGTGCACCCAGATTCTTTTCCGGCAGCAATTCCTGGTGTGGCAGAAGTGCTGGAGTGAATGGCTCCAGAATCGTCTAAGTGCCCTCTCGTGTCCCAGGGGAGGTATTGCCTCTCTCACGGTCTTCTCATCCTCCAGGTGTCCCGGCTTGGCAAGAGCCCCAGTCGACCTCCTCAACAGTCTTTAAATTCAAGCAATGTGTATGAAAAATTGCCTTTTCACCCCGGGATTCATAAAAGCACCAAGCACACATTAGGAATGTTAAACAAAGTAAAGAAATACACAATAAGAAAGCCACAGCTTTGAAGTTACCTTTTCCATTTCATTGCTCAGACAAAAGGTTTTACAAAATGTTGACTGTTTTCAGTTAATTTCTTCTGAAAAGAGTGTGAACATGTAGTAAACATTGCCTTTTATCATACAATGTCCACTGCAACCTTGTTTTATTTACCTTACATAATATAATATTCTGAGTTGGGATTATTTCTTCACTGGATTTTTCTAGTGGAGGAGGCACAATGAATAAAAATAAAGACAGGTTGGAAAGGTTAACCGGGGCGAGAAGGTTTTTGGGTGATGGTCATTAGTTATGTTTCAGTTCCTGTCTGCTGTGAGAGAAAGAAAAGAAGTAAAACGAAGAAACAGAAGCTGTTTTAACCCTGTTGTGTTCTTCCTTGGAAGACTTCTACAGAAAAAAAACAGGCTGCAGACTAGTCACAATGACACTTTCCTGCTTCTCAATATTTTTTGTATGTTACCCACAGCATGACAGCCAGCTCTAAAGATGACGGTTGTTCTATTTTTTTCCAAGTTGAGGGTCTTTGTGTGATCATGCACTGTAAGAACTACTTTGAACAAACGAGTGGATTACTGGAGTACTGGACTACTGTCATACAGTAAGTTACTGCATATGCAGGACAGCAGCAGTATTATGGAGTATGTCAATGTGAGCTGAAAATAATGCAGTGGAAAAACCACTGCCAGGAGGATCAAAGACTGGCCCTGAAGATAAACCTAACCGCTGTCTCCAACCATAATTCTCACTTTTTTCCTTTTCAAATTTAACTTCATTTTTCCTTTTTATATGCTAAGACTCAAGATATTCCAGTGAAATATTGGCATTTACTCAAAGAGTATGTAATGAGTTAAAAATAGTAAGGCTGAAATCTTCTCTAAAACTGTCAAAGAATAGGCAAATTGGAAAATTGATTAAATACTCTTCAGGATGCCTGAATTTAAATCTGACAATAGTTAAAGCAATCGTATATTATGAAAACAAATGACAAACAAAAGCTTTAAATAATGAGGTAATGATTGGTTGGCATGGCAGCAAAGTAGTCAGAGCCCAGAAACCATCAGATCCAACCTCTGTCTGCAGAGAACTTGCACATTACCACCACCCGGATATTTTTCAGGTACTTTCTTTCCTAAATTCGTGCATTTTGAGTAATGTCCTAGCCATAGGTGGATCCTGCTTTGTGCAGGTCTGACTCTCATGACACCTTAATGGACATAACAGAAATGTCATGAATGGGTACATGAATTTAATGCCTCAACAAGGGCAATGCGGCACTGAATTGTAGGTAGGTGGGACAAGTTATTAGTATGCTTGATTAGAGATTTTGGAAAACTTTCACAATCCATCTTTTGAATATTTGTACATGTTAGGTGTTTTTGGGTAATAATTTCCATATAATTTAATAAAAATGTATGTCTTTATCTATATAATTAGTATTTCACTAGTTATAAAGTTTAAAGAGTAAGAAAAATGGACAAATCAGTTTTTTCTCTATCTTTAGAAATGCTGGTTTTTATGACTGAACTGTTGGACACCTTTAACAGAGAAGGTTTGCTTTATTGCTTAATGACTTGCATTTCCTTTCTTGGTTGCTTGTTTGAAAGATACTGACAAGAAACAAAATTACTTGAAGTGAGGGACGATGCCTGAGCTATTCCATTGGTGAATGGCCCAGGAAGGTGTGTATTTGTCAGTATCTACACAGGGACAATAAAAAGAGAGGCTTGTAAAAGGCGTGCTCTGTTTGTCATGCTGCTTTGTGCTTCGTGACGAAAGCAGACCAGATGATAACCTGATGAAAGTAGAATGCCCTGTGTGCTTGTGCAGAAGATGAGATGACCAGGAAGAATTGAAAGCAACTTGTATGTTATTGTGCCACCTGAAACTTCGCATCTGGCATAATCAGGTTGCATGGTCTTGGTTTGCAAAGACACATTGTATTTGCTTGTATGACACTAGTTATAATGACATTTTATTAACTATAATACATACTTAAAAGTGTAGCTTTTTATCAAGTCTATTCTTTCATTAATTGCCTGAGGTTACAGATAAAGAAAGGAAGGGGGGAAGTAGTGTATCTGACCACAGAGTGGCAAGTATATGGTTAGACCTATACAATAAATAATAATAGGCGGAGTGGTGGCTCTGAGGCTAGAGATTTGCACAGGAAACTGGAAGGTTGTTGGTTCGAATCCCATAAACGCCAAAAGTGACTCTACTTCGTTGGGGCCTTGAGCAAGGCCGTTAACCTGCAATTGCTCCATCCTAGTTACAACGTTAATCTGCATCCAGCCCTGCATGTAGGCCCTCCAACCTACAGGGAAAACCTGGGGATTGGTGGCAGAATTGGCACTCCAGCCACCATAAAAAACCTCACATTGGTTCCATTCCATCTGAAATGGTGTGGTGCTGAGGTGTCACCTGTTGCATGGCTGCACTCAGGTCCTAATCTGGGATCCTGAGTTGGTTTGTCATATGGTGGGTGCGGCATTGTGGTGTATCAGTGTGTGCTCCTAACCTGTACAATAAAGACTATAAAGGGGAAAATAGGGTCATCATTGCAGAGCCATGTTGAGTTGAGTCAAAATGTTTCATATATCAAAATAGAACTGACTCTGAGTTTGTTTATACCTACGTACAGGTAGTCCCCAAGTTACGGACATCCGACATACGACTTACGAACGGGGCTGCAGCTGCTCCTTCATCTCTCTGGGGGACGTGACGCAGGCTCCTCAGTAACTGCCGCTCCGTCATCTCCGGCCTGGGGACGCTGTAAGCGGTGGCTGGACGGAGGCTGTTGGGGGGGCGGTTTCACTGCTTGCACAGTGTAGTGTCACCATTCATTCTCAGTGGGCGGTTGGGTGCGCAGCAAGCACTCATGTGCAGGACAGAGGCTTGATGGGGCAGAGGGGGGCGGACGCACGCCGCAGTGCAGTGTCCCTCGAACGGCTGCCCCATTCATTCTCAGCAGGTGGCTGGTGATGCTGCAAGCGGTGACCCAGTTGTGGCTGAATGGAGGCCATTGAGGGTGAATGGGGTGGTGGGGGGCAGCATTATAGTGTGCCTCGGGTGGCTGCCTGTTGAATGGGGGCAGTGGTGAGCAATTCACTACCCATCTTTGGCCGCACCCTGTTTGCTCTCGGTGGGCTGACGCTGCAGGCAGCATACTGTATGCAAATGGAGGTGACTGTGTGGTGGGCGGGTGATGAACCACCCCTCGTCGCCCCCATTCATTCTCAATAGCAAGCCTGCTTGTACTGTTACGTATATAGCAGGAAGTTATCTCTCGTCAGTACACCTGACGTGCTGACGAGGGGTGCCTTCCTGCTGTGATAGCGTGTACAGTGCTGTGCAGAAGAGCTCATCTTAACCTTTTGTCTTCACCCTTCAACAATGTCTCTGAAACTACAAATCTGATGCAAGTGCTGGTGATACAATAAAGAAGAGAAAAACCATCACCATGGAAAATAAAGTAGAAATAATAAAAAGGTCAGAGAGAAGTGAAACTCCATCATTCATTGGCAGAGCTCGTGTTTACAGTCAGTCAACAATAGCATTTATTAAAATAATGTACCTGTTCCGAATTACATACAAATTCAACTTAAGAACAAACCTACAGTCCCTGTCTCGTACGTAACCCGGGGACTGCCTGTATCTACATACCCAGAAAGACAGCACAGGCATACCAAGACTGTAAATACAAGAAACATTGTGCTATCAATTGCAAATCAATTATAATTGTCAATGACAGAAAAATCTGAAAATAATTTTTATTTTTATGCAGAAGTTATCAATTGGTGTTCTAAAATGTTATGTACTATACATATTCTTCATCAGGAAATATTACAGATAAAAGATACTTTTGCTTAAACTACCATATTTTACACATATCAAGCGAAATTTGAGCGCAATATTTCTTATCGATTTAAACAACGTGTTTATAAACATGTACTGGGGTATAAATGGGAGACACATTTGCTGAGATTTATCACAGCCCCATTTGGCATGTTGCCCACTTATTTTAGAAGTATAACTGTCACGCCCCAGGGAAATAACACTGCCAGCCTTTTTCATGCCAGCCTTTTGTCCTGGCTTGCTGCCAATATGCTGGCAGAAAGTATTTTATTTGACAAAACTTTTAGCAATGAACAGTGTGAGGCGGGCATTTTAAAACTGATATATTTTGCTTCTCAATCTCTAAGCGATTTCTCTGTTTCCAGCCTGGTTGTGAACCATCTATCATTAAGATTTTTTTGTCACTACAGACAGATGCTTTTATCTTTTAATTGTAAGTTACTTGATTAAAGAAGCAGGTGAAATTAATTACATGTCTACGTGTGAAGCAACTCAAGGTATTTTATACCTAGAATGGGAAAATTTAGCACTTAGTTGTGCCAGAAAAATTTTAAATGATCCTTATGAAGTTGGATATGGATTATTAACAACACTTGTGAACCAGGACAATACTGCTATAAATAACACGTTTGACAAGTTAAAAGCTTAGATTTTTTAACCGGAGGAAAAAAATCTTTATTATGTGATGCTACATTTCTAGGAATAATTTCGTGTGAATTCTAGCAAAACTAATTTGAGATGAGTTTTCTGAAACCTTTGTAGTGCTGAGAACATTGCAAACCCTATTTTAAGATTGTTCCTTAATTTACATGTTTCCCAAAACTTGGAGTAGCACATTAAATCCTTCATAACCCACTCGTTAATTGTTAAGTGCTTTCTAAACTGGCTCCCTCTTGCGCCAGCCTCAGTGACACAGAGGCTGACAGACAGAGCACATTAAATTCATCTCATGACAATTCTCTTCCAATTTAGAACACTAAGATTTATAATTGACTAGATGATATCACCAGGGATGCTGCTGACTGGAGTTTTGTTTTCCCTTCCTCTGTTGTCAAATGGCCAGAGCTCAATGATCAATGATTTTAATGGACAGATATTGTTAGGTTCCATTTATGTTTGAACCTCGGTTTTATTGTGTGTTTAAACAAATCTGTTTTTAGGTGCATGGATTATATAATTAGTTACTTGCAAAGTTCTAATTGCATTTTACTGGTGAACTTGTTACAGTACTCTGTTCCTTCAATCAGTGAAGAATGCTATGAAAAAATAAACTGAAATGAAATGAATTTCCCCCCCAAAAAATGCAGCAGTTTGGTAATTATTTTAAAATCAATGAGCTGCAGCAGAGGCTTGTATCATTAGCATATACTGAAAGGCTACAAAAGCGGAGGGTAATTTAATATTGAGAAATAATATATAATAATAGTTAAAGTTTGAATACTGCTTCATGTTCTTTCATGACTGTTAATGATAATGCTTAATATTTTGCTTTTAAATATGATTATAGGTCCCGTATATGCTGAGCCCCTATACAGTATGCTGTGATACTAGTGTACTTCCTAGGGATTTCAGCAGACTGTCAGAGATGTACATGGACTCAGCAAGGCAGCTGTGTATAAGTCTGAGTATAATGTCATCAGATTATTTCTATACAATGGAAGCACCTTATTAAATTACCATCCAACCCTGAAACACTGCATGAAGCAAACAGCTGGTTCCATACAATTAGCAACATCCTGCATGTTGTAGAAAAAAGCTTTTAATATGGTCCCATACCAAAGATTAATTTTGAAACTAGAAGCTGTAGGCATCAGAAGTAACTTACAAAACTCATTCTCTAGTTGGTTAACCAGTAGGAGACAAAAAGAACAGATAAGAGGAGAATGTTCCAAATGAAGCGAGGTCATCGATGGAGTCCCTCAGGGGTCTGTCCTTGGACCATTACTTTTTCTAATTTAGATTAATGTAATTGATTCTGATGTAGTTAGTAAACTTGTGAAATTTATAGATGGCACTAATATTGGAGGAAAGGAAGACTGTGAAGAGACAGCAAAAAGAATTCAGAGCTGGGCGAACATTTACAAAATGCAGTTTAATGCTGGAAAGAGCAAAGTGCTACATGTGGGCAAAAGTAACATCAATTATAAATACAAGATGGAAGACACTGTAATGCAGGAAGAAACCTCTGAAAACGATTAAGGAGTATATGTTGACACAATGTCTAAGTAATGTACAGAAGCAATGAAAAAGGCAAATAAAATGTTAGGTTATATCATAAAAACTGTTGAATTTAAGTCAAGGAATGTTATGCTGAAACTATAAAATGAACTAGTAAGACCACATCTTGAGGATCGTGTGCAGTTCTGGTAACCATGGTACAAGAAAGACATAGCAGCACTTGAAGCTGTGCAGAGGAGAACAACCAGGTGCATCCCAGGACTTAAGAGCATGTCCTATTCTGACACACCCACAGAATTAAATCTGTTTAGTCTCGAGCAGAGGATACTGTGTGATCTAATTCAGATATTTAAAATCCTCAATGACCATTGATAAAGTAGATCCAGCAACTTTCTTTCCACTTAAGAGTGAATCACGTACTCGAGGACATCAGTGGAAATTAAGGGCAAGTGCATTTAAGACAGAAACCAGGAAACACTTCTATAAGCAAAGAGTTGTGGGATTCTGGAACAAACTACCAAGACCTTATGGAATCCATTCCGGGAGCCAGGGATTCCCGGACATTTTTCATTCCCGCATTCCTGGGAATGAAACTGCTGTAATTCCCGGGAAAACAGGAATGGCCAAGCTCACATATATAGCGTGTAAAAGTGTAAAAATCAATCAAGAAATAACAGAGTTATAGTTGAAAATAATTAAGGTGGCGACATTGCTGCAGCTTGCACTTCATCAGACAACAGCTTTAAACAGCAACTTGAAATTGCAATGCATCAGTCTGTTGCATCCGCAGTATCTTTGCCAAGAAACTTGCCATCACAGAATGATGACAAGAAATGGATGCATCAGTAAAAGCTGTAATGGCGGTGTTTCAGCGTGACGGCAAGCGCGGGCGTTGTTTAGAACAAGTGTATCAGTATCTGATGATTGTGCCGCCTACTTCAGTGGAGGCAGAGTGTGCTTTCTCAGCAGCTGGCATACTTCTGCATGAAGGTGCGCTCTTGCATGGACGACTGCACGCTGGACACGTTAATAATAATTCATCACATTTATATAGCGCTTTTCTCAGTACTCAAAGCACTATCCACACAGGGAGGAACCGAACCCACAATCTTCCACAGTCTCCTTACTGCAAAGCAGCAGCACTACCACTGCGCCACCTGTGAGGACATTGTGCTTTCTATGCTCTTATTACCGCAACTAAAGATACATGAACTTCTATGACAGCATGAACTGCTTGTAGATAAGGTTAGTCTTTTATTTGTGTCAACATATTGCAGTAGTTTTATTAAAAATAAGTGTCGGTCATTCTAAAACTGTTCACATGTGAGATGCCCGGAAGCCTGGGATTCCCGGGAATGAAATGCGGGATTCCCGAATTCCTGGGAATGGATAAACCCATCTGGGAATGGATTTCCTACAAGACATGTAGTGGAAGGAGAAACCTTGACAACCTTTAAGAAGAATCTGGATGAGATATTGGCACAGCTTTTTAGCTAAACAAAATAGGCTTGATGGACTGAATGGCCTCCTCTCATTTGTCAAATTTCTTATGTTTCTTATGTAGGAACTCCTTCATACAGCCAGGCACCCCCTAAAGGAACCATTCATACTTAAGTGTTTTAAATTTCCAGTGTTTGCTTGGCATTTTTCAAATGTTTGCTGTCATTTTGTAAGCATTTTTAAGCCTTTATTTGGGACATTTTTCATGTAGGATTTAGGTGTTTTTCAAGCATTTTTCAAACATTTTCAAAGAAGCCTTTTACAGGGAAAATATGATTGACATTATTTCCTTTTACCATTTTGTAGGTTATGAGATGTTCTAGTGCTGTGAGGTGAATGTTGTGTCTCCAGAATGTTTTCAGTCAGTCAGTCATTGTCCAATCCGCTACATCCTAACACAAGGCAGGAAAAAATACCTGGGCAGGGCGCCAGCCCACTGCAGGGCACATACACCCACACACCAAGGACAATTTTGGATCGCCAATGTACCTTACCTGCATGTCTTTGGACTGTGGGAGGAAACCAGAGTACCCGGAGGAAACCCACGCAGACACGGGGAGAACATGTAAACTCCCCATGCAGGGAGGACCTGGGAAGCGAACCCAGGACCCCGTACTGCGAGGCAGCAGAGCTACCACTGCACCACCCCCAGAATGTTTTTTTTATGACTTTATTGCTTTTAATCCTAGTGATCATAATACTGAAGAGGAGAGGTCAACAGAATTGTGAGCGCAGATACTGGGTTCACATTGTTCTGTAGCAAATGATGTCTAGGGTGCAATTCTGGATTCTCTACGAACAACTCAGGCAGCACTTTGAAAAATTCCAGGACTACACATGGTCTTCGATAGGCACACAACTAAAGTGATATGTAATAGTGTCTTTATGATATTTACATAAGCTTATTCCCAACACACACAAAAAAGCAAATTGTTGACTTATTTTGCATAAAAAAAATTGCATGCGTCTGTCACTAGAATATTGTGCATCTTCATTGAAGCATGTGATCCTGTCATCCAGTGACAGCTAGTGAGGAGGAGGCTAAGCACATGCACAGTGTGTAATCAAGTGACAAGAACTGAGCAGACATCATAAATATAGTCCTGTATGTGCTGATGGGTACATTTAAAATGCAGTTTAGGGTGTCAGGGAACCATTATCACAGCAGCACTGGGTATAAGGCAAGAAGCAAACATGGTGGATGGTAAGCCTATTCTTTTCTGGGTTCTTTCATTCAATCAATCACAAAAGAGTATGTTGTGTACAATCCAGTAACACAAATGTTAAAATAATGTATCAGTTTAGTGTTATTTCATTTATTTGCTATTGATATTTTGAAACACTGTGATCTGGTAGTACAGCAGACAATGTGCATACCGTTGCCGATTGAAAAAGAGGATGTTTGTTATTTACTACACAGCACATGAATGACTAAATAAATTATCGTAATTTATAAGTATTACTGACACATTTTTAATTTTCAGTGTTAAAACAAGTAGCCATATGTAGTTAAGCACACTCACTGATACTAATAAATCCAGAAATACATGGGTAGAACATGCAAATTTCATACAGTTTGCTCTGTGAGGCAGAAATGACAGCTCTGTGCTACCCACTCAGCCTCTGTTAAAGCATCTGTACTAAACTTACTAAACTTCAACATGATAAAACTAAATGTTTATCTATAATGTCTGTTCAGTTCTTGTTGCTTGATTGCAAGTTATGTGCGAACTTAAACCTTTCCCTCAATAGCTGTCACTACACAACCAAAGCACATGCATGCTTTTTTTTACTAGTTTTGGTGAAGTTTTTCACTCCTGGCTCATTTGATAAGAGGCTGTGACTTCCTGTAGAAATGCTTCAAATACAGGCGGTTTGTTTTGTTTTACAAGTGTTACAATTTATTTCAATGGAATAAGCATTTGGCTAAAAAACACTTGAGAGTATGGCCCAGAAGTTCTCCCCAGAAGACATGGCATGACACTGGAAGCATTCTTGGGTCCGGTGTAAAAGGAAGCCCATTGCACATACAGTATAGACGAGTCTGAGTTGGGAGGAAGAGGGTGAAACTCAATGGAGGTAAAGAGGGAGAAAGAATTGGCAGTTTACTGTGATTTGGGGCTCTCCCTTTCTCTTTCTTTATATATATATATATATATATATATATATATATATATAATATATATATATATATATATATATACTGTATATATATATATATATATATATATATATATATATATATATATATATATATATATATATATATATATATATATATATATATATATTCTGGTTCAAACTGATAGAAAGGCAACAGTAACTCAAATAGCCACTCGGTACAATTGAGGTATCAAGAAGCACATCTCTGAATGCACAACACATTGAACCTTGAAGCAGATGGGCTATAGCAGCAGGAGACCACATCGGGTGCCACTCCTGTCAGCTAAGAACTGGCAACTGAGGCTACTATTTGCACAGGGTCACCAAAATGCACAATAGATGATTGGAAAAATGTTGCCCAGTCTGATGAGTCTTGATTTCTGATGTGACATTCAGATGGTATTGTCAGAATTATGTGCTAACAACATAAAAGCATGGATTCAAACTGCCTTGGTTCAGGCTGGTGGTGGTGATGTAATGGTGTGAGGGATATTTTCTTGGTACACTTTGGCACTTGACACACTTTGAGCTTCTTAGCACCAGTTAAGCATCGTGTAAATGCCACAGCCTACCTGAGTATTGCTGCTGATCGTGTCCATTCCTTTATGACTGCAGTGTACCCATCTTCTGATGTTTACTTCCAACTGGATAACACGCCATGTCACAAAGCTCAAATCATCTCAAACTGACAACAGGTGCACTAGAGAGGCAAAAGCAACACAATCTTCAAAAAGAAATGGTTTTGCAGGTGGTGGCCACAGACAATTGTTCTCTCCTTATCCTTCCTGACTGATTCTTCTCCAGGTTTGTGTTTTGCTAGTGTCCTTGTCACTAAAGATAGCATGAGGTGGTACCAGCAGCCAAATCAGGCTGTACAGGTAGTCCAGCTCCTCCAATACATTTTGTAATGCATGTTGTAATAAAATGCATTGCATTTGTTATTCCAACAGCTGGTACATCCCAAACATTTTAGTAATTAAATGCATTACTACAAATGTATGTGATGAGACATCTGTTGGAATGACAAATGCAATTCATATATCTCTGTTACGTGCCATTTGTTATGGGATTCAAAAAATCAGTGTTAATGTTTGTGATGAGCCATCCGTATTAATGTTTGTGATGCAAGGCCTTTTATTACTAAAAATGTTTGTGATGTGCCATCTGAGGACATGCCAGAAATATACGTAGCAACTGCACGGACACAGAGATGCACATATTCACAGACACTTGTCCTTTTATTAAGGTAGAAGATGTTTGTGTTTTACTTTTGCTAAGTGACTTCAGGGGAAATAAGTTAGACACACTCATGTCAGACTTTGGAAAACATTCAAAAATGTGGCAATTACATTATGTATTTTCATTGCAAAATTGCTTGTTAATCTCCAAATTCTTTGTGTTTGGAAAACCCTTAGCCAGAACAAAATTACAATCTCAGCCCTTGTACTCTGTGGATTAAATAAAAAAGCATTAATATTTTTTAGTAATGTGTTTAAACAAACTAAAAGCAGGTATTTTTTTTCACAAACCATAATTTGTTTTTACTTCAAACAAGCAAAAAATTAATAAAATGTTCAGCCACTCAATCATATACTGTATATGGAACTTGTTCACAATCCAAAATAATTCAGAATCAGGTTGGAGTCAGCCTGTTATATAATAGTAAAGTTACACATTAGTCATGCAAGAAAACGCTATGATAATGCTGCCGTGACTTCTTGTTGCCTTTCTTACTGATTCACACCTGATAGCACCTCACCTTTATAATTTACAAGAAAGACAAAAAAGTTTAATGTTTTACCTTGTTTAATCAATTTGATTTGAAGTGCTTCACTGTGGAGAAATTGTATTTAGAAATTTCTGTACTGCAAAAAAAAAACTGTTGTGGAGAAGGCAAAAGGCTATGAGATTTGAGGTAGAGCATTTACAAAATAGATTTAGATGTTTCTTCAAAAGTGAGTGCAACACCATTTGTAGTTTAGGTGGATTGTCTTCAACAGCAAGGAGAGTTAAGAGATTGTATATTAACACAGTTGAGATGCTGGGGTAATACCTTAACACAAAATTCTTATATCTTGGAACAACTTGAACTGCTGAAATTCACTTAAAATAAAACTGAAAATGCAGAAAACTATTTTAATCCGTGTAAACAATGGTATTCAAATTGCATTAATGAAGAAACAAAGTGATGCAGCTTACTTTTAAGGATTTTAAATGTATGAAACTGTGCAGTTCCTTGTAATGTGTAAAAATGGCAAACGTTCCTGTTTTGCTGGGATTCAGATTGGACACAACAGCTAGCCTGCTCAATTTGCCTCAGAAGATTGACGTTCTGTATTACCATGGAGCTGCAGTGAAGCACAGAATCAACACAATCAATAAACTGAAAATTCATACAAGATTAAACCACTTCAGCCATCAGCTTGCATTTTCTTTCCAGTAACTGGTTTAACCACAGCAGCATTTGGAAAAAGAACACCTGTGTTTTTCATTGCTGAAAATCTAACAAGCAAAGTCTTGAGAATCAAGTGCTGAAATGAAGTAAGCTGTAGAAAGCACAAAATCGTGGTTTAATTTGATTTTCTAGTTGTTTGTTGAAGATTTCTAACTCAGATCCCCAAGTCTTCAACTGATTATAATCTAAAGCTGCACAGTGGTCTATTCATTAATCCAGTAGCTAGAAGCTGAAAGGTCTTCTTTTTTTTAAACAAATTCAATGTCTTTTTGGACACAACCCCAATGACCTAATGCCCAAATGGATATGTACAAATGTAAACTGACTGTTGTGTTTGCCACTGAGGTATTGGAATCCTTCATTTACAATTATGTCGATCTCTGTGGCAAGAGCCGTCTGGAAGATGTGTTTTAACATCGTAGAGAGAACGATACAGATTGGGCATCTTGTATTCCAGTTTAATGTTTTGCAGATTTGTTTTGCTTGATTCGCTCGATGCTTTATGCTGATGGGCAAACACTGGGATGAAAGTAATGTGAGAATACATTTAGTGTGTCAAATTATAGATAACTGCCATCTTCAGAGCTTTAAGATGGACTTCTGCGTGGTTAAGATGCAACATTTCTGTTTGTGTCTTAAGGAGAATGAACACCTTCCTTACTTGATATGAAAAGCTTCACTGTGTCTTGTAGGTCAACTGGCACACCCACATATGAATGTATCTATCTCCATATTTTAGTATAACATATCAAATTAATCAAGAAAATTGTTGTATTGCTGGGCAGTGGTTAACACTGCTGCTTCATAGATCCAACATCCTGGATTTACATGTCACTTTCCATATGGAGTTTACAAATTCCCTTTGTGTCCAAGCACTAAGGGAATGCAGGTTCTTCTCTCACATTACAAAGACATGCATGTCTTCTTGGGATTCTAAAGTGGCTGTGTGGGTGAATGTACATGCATGAGCCCTACAATGATCTTGGCACCCTGTACCATCATCTGTATTAGTGATAGTAAATATATTAATCCAGAAAGGAAATTTAAGAAAACACTTCACCAATCAATAAAACTGAAGCACTCAGTTTAGAAAAGTGCGTACTACTGATCAGAGATCCCTTAACAGTACAATACAGTATTGAAACAAAATAACATTTAGAGGGTTCTAAAAATTCCTTTTAAGATATTATGGAATGCATCTTAACCTGAATTATAGCTATCTTATGATATGTCTATTTCTAGATATTTAAATGCATTCTCAGATATCTCAAACATATTTTATATGTTGTCACACATGTGCTCACGGGAGGCAGCTAGAAGGACCAAAGGAAGGTCATTCCACACCAAACCAGGGGGTGGCAGGGTGCACTAAACCTTCCTCTTTTATCTCTGCAGACCAGACATGGGAAATTCTGCCTGATTCCGGCAATGTCACTTGATGTCATTTCTGTTTCCGGCCCCGAGGATGTCACTTCTGGATCTAATGACATCACTTCCGGTTCCGGACCAGATGTCTTCACTTTCCCTGACCGACCTTAAAAACCCGCCACCTTCCCTCTGTAAATTAGTTCTGTCTTGGACTTAATTCTGTACACAACTCTGCTTTATATTTGCCTTTTGCTGTCAGGAATTAAGTATACAGGTGGTTGCCCCAAACCTTTTTTTGTGTGTCAAGGCTGTTCATTTTTACAATGGTCATTTTGAGATGTCTGAAATGTATTTTAAGTATCTCAAATGCATTTCCAAATATCCTGAAATATACTCCAATGCATTCTGAGATGAGATGATATTCTGAAATGCAATTCAAAAAATGTAAAAAAATGACTTCATATATTTTCTATGCATTTCAAATAGTATTGATGATATTTGAAGCTAATTCCAAATGTCATCTGGGTACTGTTTCTTAAAATCCATCCATCCATCCATTTTCCAACCCGCTGAATCCGAACACAGGGTCACGGGGGTCTGCTGGAGCCAATCCCAGCCAACACAGGGCACAAGGCAGGAACCAATCCCGGGCAGGGTGCCAACCCACCGCAGGACACACACAAACACACCCACACACCAAGCACACACCAGGGCCAATTTAGAATCGCCAATCCACCTAACCTGCACGTCTTTGGACTGTGGGAGGAAACCGAAGCGCCCGGAGGAAACCCACGCAGACACGGGGAGAACATGCAGACTCCACGCTGGGAGGACCCGGGAAGCGAACCCAGGTCCCCAGGTCTCCTAACTGCGAGGCAGCAGCGCTACCCACTGCGGTTTCTTAAAATGCATATCACAAATCTTTACATTGACTTACATTTGAGATATCCATCCATCCATCCATCCATCCATTTTCCAACCCGCTGAATCCGAACACAGGGTCACTGGGGTCTGCTGGAGCCAATCCCAGCCAACACAGGGCACAAGGCAGGAAACAATCCCGGGCAGGGTGCCAACCCACCGCAGGACACACACAAACACACCCACACACCAAGCACACACCAGGGCCAATTTAGAATCGCCAATCCACCTAACCTGCACGTCTTTGGACTGTGGGAGGAAACCGAAGCGCCCGGAGGAAACCCACGCAGACACGGGGAGAACATGCAGACTCCACGCTGGGAGGACCCGGGAAGCGAACCCAGGTCCCCAGGTCTCCTAACTGCGAGGCAGCAGCGCTACCCACTGCGGTTTCTTAAAATGCATATCACAAATCTTCACATTGACTTACATTTGAGATATCAAAGTACATTAAAATATTACTTGCCTGTTATTCCAGATACAGTGGAACCTCGGGTCACAACTGTAATTCGTTCCAAAACTCTGGTCGTAACCCGATTTGGTTGTGACCCGAAATAATTTCCCCCACAGGTTTGTATGTAAATACAATTAATCCGTTCCCGACAGTACGAACTGTATGTAAATATATTTTTTTAAAGATTTTTAAGCACAAAAATAGTTAATTATACCATAGAATGCACAGCGTAATAGTAAACTAAATGTAAAAACATTGAATAACACTGAGAAAACCTTGAACAGAGAAAAGTAACATTGCAAGAATTCACGCTATAGCCTTACGAACCGCTTGCTGTAAACACTTTTTTATTAATGAGTTTTAAGCAGAGGGAAAAACATGAACATTTGAAAAATTTGTAATTTAATAAACAACCAAGAAAAGTAACATTGCAACAATGCACGGTACGAACTGATCACTGTAAACAGAAGTGAAGTGGACGTTAAAATCCAATAGAAAAAAGTCTTCATTAAATACAACGAGGTTAAAACAATGCTCGAATCAGTCTCTTTAAAAACAAGCCCGGTGCATTTGTTTAAATGCCTTCTCGGCCTTATGCGGCCAGCCCTCTCCAACTCACTCACTCTCTCTCTCTCTCTCTCTTGCTCCTTCTCTGTCTCTCGCACTCTCTCTCACTCGCTGCACAGGGAATGCACAAGGAGAGACTGAACACGTGCGGAAATCATCGGCGCGTACGAACCAGAAGGGAAACTGGCTTGTTCGTCACCCAAGTGTGTGGTCGTGAACAGATGCAAAAGTTTGGCGAACTTTTTGGTCGTAACCCGATTTTTACGTGGTCCTAGATGTTCGTGACCCAAGGTTCCACTGTATGTCCAAATAGGTTTCTGCCCATTCTGTGAGTTTTCAATGCATTTTGAGACATCTTAAAATAGGCAGGAATTCATGTTGAAAGAATAAGAAATTTTGCAAGAAATGATTTTGAGAAATTTTCAAATGATTTCTAATGATCTTAAAATGCACACAAAGTCCATTTGTGATATCTCAAAACACATTTCAGATATCTTGAAATAGTGCAGTTGTTATTTTCAGTTATGACAACATGACTCACAAATGTCTTAAATTGTAAAGGAACTTATTTAAAGAAATCTTGAATTAGGTTTAAGATATTTGAAAAACAGAGCTGCATTTTAAAATATCTGAAATTAATTTTAGCTCTTCAAAATCTAGGTGTCAAAGATTTTTTTTTTATCTTCTTCCATTTCACCCTTCACATTATCTATGGTGACTAAACATGTAATGGTAGGCAATGATGCAATGATATTACATTTTTCAATACCATAACACTGCTACAGTTTTTTCAAAGGTCAGATAGAGACTTCTAGAAATAAAGGCACTTAAAGATTAGTTGTTTGTTATTTATAGGTAATAGTAGATATATGTATATGACCTATCTCTTGTATTCCATTTTCCTTTTTGATAAAATAACGTCTTTGGTAACACTTTGGGTACTGTAAAAATGGGTCTCTTACTCATTTACTGATATGTAACAAAATCCTAACATACACTTATTTGGGTCTTCATAACACTTACAAAGCTTCAGTAAAGTGTTTATTCCTCTGTAAAGTCACCTACTAACAAAACTTCACTTTGCAGTGGTCTGAGGTGGCTTAACTGAGACACATTTCTCTTGATATTTCATATTTAGTGAAAGACTTGTGTATCCTTCATGTTAACAAGTCATTGTACCATCATGTCAATATGCCACACTGCTCAGAAATAAATAACATATCTACTGATGTTTTATAAGTATCATGAAGAGCAAAACAAACCTTTGTCAAGGTCTTATTTTATAAGAGTAAATGAGTGAATGATGCATTTTTGCGTACCTAAACGAATGTGTTAACATGTCTTTACACTTATTGAATAACAGTAATTGAGAAATTATATGGACACATTTTGACTGTAAGTCAGATGAACAGCATATCACAAAATGATTGGCATTGACACTGGCTTGGTAGAAACTTTTGTACAGTTTTTAACTATGTGTATATACGTTTGTACATAAGATATGTCTGTCTATAAACACAGTATATTATGTACATATAAATGTATATATATATATATATATATATATATATATATATATATATATATATATATATATATATATATATACTGTATATGTGTGTGTGTGTGTATGTGTGTGTGTGTGTACATATATATACTGTATATATATATATATATATATATATATATATATATATATATATCCATCCATTTTCCAACCCGCTGAATCCGAACACAGGGTCACGGGGGTCTGCTGGAGCCAATCCCAGCCAACACAGGGCACAAGGCAGGAACCAAACCAGGGCAGGGTGCCAACCCACCGCAGGACACACACAAACACACACTAGGGCCAATCTGGAATCGCCAATCCACCTAACCTGCATGTCTTTGGACTGTGGGAGGAAACCGGAGCGCCCGGAGGAAACCCACGCAGACACGAGGAGAACATGCAAGCTCCACGCAGGGAGGACCCGGGAAGCGAACCCGGGTCCCCAGGTCTCCCAACTGCGAGGCAGCAGCGCTACCCACTGCACCACCGTGCTAGCATCAAGTCAATGAAACTTCTGGGATATTGATCTGATCAGTTAAGTAGCAGAGGAGTTTGTTAATCAGTTTCAGCTGCTTTGGTATTTAATTAACAACAGGTGCACTAGAGCGGCAAAAATGAAAAGACCCCCAAAACAGGACTGGTTTAGCAGGAGGAGGCCACTGACATTTTTCCCTCCTCACTTTTTCTGACTGTTTTTTCACTAGTTTTGCATTTGGCTACAGTCTGTGTCACTACTGGTAGCATGAGGTGATACCTGGACCCTACAGAGATTGCACAGGTAGTCTATCTTCTCCAGGATGGCACATCAATATGTGCCATTGCCAGAAGGTTTGCTGTGTCTCCCAACACAGTCTCAGGGGCATGGAGGAGATTCCAGGAGTCAAGCAGTTACTCTAGGAGAGCTGGACAGGACCATAGAAGGTCCTTAACCCATCAGCAGGACCGGTATCTGCTCCTTTTGGTAAGGAGGAATAGGATGAGCACTGCCAGAGCCCTACAAAATGACCCCCAGCAGAGCACTGGTGTGAATGTCTCTGACCAAACAATCATAAACAGACTTCATGAGGGTGGCCTGAGGGCCCGACGTCCTCTAGTGGGCCCTGTGCTCACTGCTTGGCATCATGGAGCTTTATTGGCATTTGCCATAGAATACAAGAATTGGCAGATCCACCACTGCCGCCCTGTGCTTGTCACAGATGAGAGCAGGTTCACCCTGAGCATATGCGACAGACATGAAAGGGTCTGGAGAAGCCGTGGAGAACGTTATGCTGCCTGTAACATCGTTCAGCATGACTGGTTTGGTGGTAGATCAGTGATGGTCTGGGGAGGCATATCCATGGAGGAACGCACAGACTTCTACAGGCTAGAAAATTGCACCTTTTCTGCCATTAGGTATCAGGATGAGATCATTGGACCCATTGTCAGACCCTATGCTGGTGCAGTGGGTACTGGGTTCCTCCTGCTGCACGACAACGCTCAACCTCATGTGGTGAGACTATGCTGGCAGTTCCTGGAGGATTAAGGAATTGATACCATTGACTGGCCCCCACGCTTGCCTGACCTAAATCCAATAGAACACCACTGGGACATTATGTTTCGGTCTATCCAACTCTGCCAGGCTGCACATCAAGACTGTCCAGGAGCTCAGCAATGCCCTGGTCCAGATTTGGGAGGAGATCCCCCAGGTCACCATCCGACATCTCATTAGGAGACATCTCCCCGATGTTGTCAGGCATGCACACAAGCACGTGTTTGGGGCGGGGTGTTCCCATACAAACTACTAAGTACGATTTTGAGTTGCTGCAATGAAATTTCGGCAAAATGGACTAGCCTGCCGCATAATTTTTTCACTTTGATTTTCAGGGTGTCTTTGAATTCAGCCCTCTGTTGTATGATAATTTTCATTTCCATCAAACAATGTGGCATCCTTTCATTCCTAACACTATTATATATATATATATCCGGCATGATTTTTTTCCCCATTGAGATCTGATATGTTTTCAAAGTGTTCCTTTAATTTTTTTGAACAGTTTATATATATATATGTATATATATATGCTTTTGTTTTCAATATGGCTATAATGTTACTCAAATTTAAAGAATAACTACAGTCAGGATGCATTTATCCAGTGTGCTGAATACAGCAGGATGCTGTGCATATAATCCTTTGGTAATGCCTTCTTAAAGATGACACTCTTCATGCATTTGAGGGAGATTCACAAGTGTATGGTTTCCGTTAGTTCTGACCTGATGAGCAGCTTCCCAGAACACAGAATAATAAAAACGATGATACCCTTTTTAATTGACGTGTTTCTATGACCCCAGTGTAAATGGTAGAGCAAATCTGAAAATGATAAAGTATGGCTTATAAAATATTCATTCCTTCAAACACATTAAAACACTTTTAATGTAGCACATTGCTGTTGTAGAAGGAGCAGGAACAGATGCCTTGTTTATAAGCGATTTTAAGGAAATGAATTTTCTTATTGATTGACATTATCAGGCAACCAGAGAGACACTATAGCAGGTACAGTTGCTTTTTTGTTGATGTCTTCTAAACTTTAACAGTGAAAGTGATGTGCATTTGAGACAGCAAGGATTAGAAGGAAATGGATTTTTAAAAATACTAAAAACCTTTGAGATGGAGATGGATCAATAATTATCTGTACCTAGGTATATTACCTATGCATTATGCAAAAGTCATTGTATTTACTTCATAAAGCTTTGCTTATTAATTTATTAAAATGCATTTTCTACAAATTTACCATATGTACATTGCACACATATTAAAGAGAGTAGTTTGATTGTTTTACATTAGTTGCCATGTAGGCCTATGTTCATTTAATTGCATAACCAAGAGATTGCCTTGGAAAAGTTGGCACCTACTTGAAAATCACCAGGCTTCTCCACCTGAAAGCTGTACTGTAGGTGTTTCCTTACTCTTAAACAACTTGCACATTTTTAATTTAAGACTTGTCTAAAGTAGGGCTAACTCAGACACACCTTTGCTTGGCGCTGCAGCACTTCTTTAACAGGATAAAAACTATAAAGGCCTTAATTGTATCTTTTGTAAAGGTTAATTAACTTCTCTGAGGAAAAAAAAATTCAGTACTAAATATGTAGCTAATACGGAAAGTACTTATGCATTTGATAGATTTGTCTAACGTATTATGCAACTTATTTCATGTAATAAATTGTCTCTTTTACCATAGTACAGGATGTGTCAAATGAACTAATTTGCTGATTTTTATCCCCTTGTTCTCAAAATAAAGGGATATTTATAGAAATTCTGAAGCATTCATTACAGTAATGGAACACATTGAAAGACTTTTACTTATTGTTCTTTTGGATGAGCTCAAGAGCAATAAAATTGTTCAATCATGAATCTTTCCAAATGGTTTTCAAAGCTTTGCAGCATGTGCTTGTTGCTCATTTAAAAGCTCATTATTATATAAACAGTGATCAAGCACTTGGAATTGAAGCTGACACCCTAGTATCACAAGTCATCCATTTTCTAATTTGTGTATGCCTGTCGAGGTCAGCGAGAGAAGCAACAACATAGTGTCGAAATATATTTGTTCATTCTTTAATTTTAGCTATTTTGCTTTGCACGAAAAAATTAAGAATGTGTTTTAAAAAATGTAAAGTTTCCTGAGAACTCTTTAGAGTGACTAGCAAGAAAATGTAAGAATATAAGGCTTTCCAGTCCCGGCTCATTTTAGAACTCAAGTACAACATTTCAAAAATATCATCCTAAACAGGGAAAAAAAAAACATTTTGTGAAAAATGTAGCTAATGAGTTTCATGTTAACTTCATGGCAATAAACTGCTTTTTCAAGCAAATGATGAATGGTCTTATGGCAAAGCCTTTGTGACAAAAACATACCTGGAAGAAAACTATAGGAGGCTGTGTGTTGTCTTTATGATCATTTCCTTAAGATATTAAAACCAATGGTATGATGGAGATCTTAATCATTTGTGTAAAAGATCTGGACTTTAGAGAACTGTCACCTCAATGTTCCAGAGTCCACTTGGCCACTTAATATCAGTGCAGAGTTGCAATGCTCTCATTGTGTCTTTCTGCATACACCAAGCTTTGACACAAATCAGAAAGATCTACATGTTAAGGTACAGTATATGGCATCCACAAATTTCTGAGTTCAAGTGAGTTTTGATGTGTGCTTGAATGTGCCCTGCCATAGATTTTACCATTGTTCCCATTGACAGTTAGTTATTCTGCCTGTGATGGACAGCTGGCAGCTCAACCCGGCCGGGATGCCCCTGGAATGAAAGGATGGGGGAAGGCAGCTACTTGCCGACACTGCCTCCCCCAAAATGCTATAGATAGCAGCTCCCCTGGAGTGTAATGGTGCCCCAGATTCCTGCAGGGCATCCTGGGACCTGGAGTTTGGTTTCTCAGCTCTGTTGAGTGCCATGGGTGCCACCAGGGGCAGCTGTCGAAGGATCTGGGGACTCATCCTTTCCTTATAGCCGGGAAGTACGAGGTAGTCACGAGGGCAGAAGCCCCGAAGTACTTCCGGTCTGAAGAAAATGTCAGTTCTTCATTTGACCCGGACTAGTCAAAGACTATTTAAAGGACTGATGGGAACCCAGCAAACGAGCCGGAGTTGGGAGGTAGAGGACAGAGCTTGCTGGGAGGTGTGGAGGAGAGAATTGTGATTTACTTATGTTTATTATTAGTGCATTTGCTTGCCTGTTTATTGAGGTGGAGGTGCTTTGGGCACTATTTATTTAAAAGAAGAAATTACAACAAGGAACACAGTTGTAACAACTTTCAGTTTTGCTTCTGTTGATTTATTAGTAATTTCCACCAGTTTGTCAGTAAGATTACATAGGCCTACTAACTTTTTCATTTTCAAACTTTTTTATGAAACATTTAGCTTTTCTTTTGGTTGCCAAAAGTCATATTTTACTTGTATTTTTTTCTCACCCTATCAATTTCATGTTAATTATCTTGCTCTGTCAACTTCCTGCTAATTCTACCCATTTTCTTGAGTTACAGCTGTTAAACCCATCAGTTAATCCAAGCCAACTGTGACAAGAATGTTTGTGGGGTGGTTGCCATTTTAGTAATGTCTAATATTGCCTTGCACATTACATCATGTACAGATCATTCAATTGCACCCACCTGTAATGTTTACAGTAATGTTTACTGAGAATTTTACTCTTTTTAATATTTTTAAAAGATGTATGTTGATAAAGCGGATGAGAGTGCAGAAAGAGTTGGCTGCGCCGTAACATTATTAAAACCAAAGAATTTGTTATTGAGTTTCACCACACCAAAGAGCCAAAATGTCTGGTCACTATTCAGGGAATGGATGTGGAGGTGGTCCACTCCTACAAGTACTTGAGAGTCCACATGATGAAAGGGTGGACTGGTCTCGGAACACACAGTAACTGTACTGTAAAAGAAAGGGCAGAGGAGACTCTTTTTACTTACGAGAATGCATTCTTTGTAATATGGGTAGTGACATCTTTTACTTCTTCTACAATTCTGCGATGGTCAGTGCAATCTTCAGTGCTGTGGTGTGCTTGGCCGGTAACATCACTTCAAGAGGGGCCCACTGAATTAACAAACTATTTAAGAGGGCAGGCTCAGTTATGGGATGCATTCTCAACATCCTAGAGGTGGTGGTGGTGGTGGATCAGAGAATGAAGAGAAAACTGAATGCCATTATGAACAACGCTGCACATCCTCGCTCTGACACACTAACACTGAGGACTTTCAGTCAATGAATTATTCAGCAAAACGGTGTCAAGAAACACTACGGGGGGCTCCTTTATATCAAGAGCAATACATCTGTATAATGTTTAAGTTTTTTATCTTTAGCCAAGTCAGAAGTTTTTCTTTCTTTTAAGTAATTCTGGGGTGTATTAATTTTTTTAAATATGTTGTTATTTGTTGATTGTGCTTCTGTAAAAAGACAAATTTTCTTCTTGGAACAAAGAAAGATCTATCTATCTATCTATCTATCTATCTATCTATCTATCTATCTATCTATCTATCTATCTATCTATCTATCTATCTATCTATCTATCTATCTATCTATCTATCTATCTATCTATCTATCTATCTATCTATCTATCTATGTCATTTTCAATAAACACTCATTGTTGAAACCCAAAATTGCTTCATTTAAGGTCTGTGGTGTTGTACTATTTGTCAAGGTTTTTCAAAACTTCCACAAGTTATTTTTCAAAAATGTTGTATTATGTTAGAGGTATTTCAGTTTCATTTCTTCTCAGTATTGTCATCCTCCTTGTGAGTACACCTACATCTGCAGTTGTCCTAAAACTTCTGAATGTCTTTTGGAGGCTCATGTTGCTAGTTATGCATCACTTATTTCACCTCAGCTTTATTGACAAAATGTACTAATTTTATTGCATTTCCAGTACAGTTATTCTTCTGATGATGAAAACAATGGGCCTGGTATCTTACTGCTTCTCATTGGTTATTGATGCTGATGACAGTCTCAATGGGTCTGCTTCAATAATTTGAATTTTCTGTTCAGTCAGATAAAGCATTGTCCCAATACTGAGGTCCTAAACAGACATACATTTCAGCTCATGTAACAGCTTTGTGACCAGAATTCATATGACACTTATCTTTTCTGCTTTGGTGCGTACTGATTCATGCTTAGCGTTGTTCAAGATAGTAACCCACACACTGACAGCAAGGTCAACAGCAGAAGGGTACCAAACTATCAGAGTAAGGCTTACAATGTTTAAAATTCTCACAAAAATGGCCTGTACCCGAGAAAATGTGGAAACATTTTGAAGCACCTTTGCATCTTGGTCACTGAACAGCATAGTATTTAAAAAAAAAAGTTTTATTGTTTTTATTTTTTACATGTGAAGCCATAAATGCTGCAATATACAGTGCCCACCATAATGTTTTGGATAAAGGCATATTGTTTCTTGATTTACCCACATGCTCCCATTTCAGGGCACCATAATGTTTGAGATAACAATGATCTGTATATTAAAGACAGTCATATTTAATACTTTGTTGTATATGCCTTGCATGAAATGACTGCTTGAAGTCTGTGATTCATAGACATCACCAAGTGCTGAGTATCTTCCCTGGTGATGCTCTGCCAAGCCTTTAATTCAGCCCTCTTCAGATCTTGCTTGTGTTGTGTTGTGCTTGTCCCTTTATGTTTTCTCTTCAGCATATGAAGGCAGGCTCAAATTTTCTTTAAATTGGGTGACTGGCTTTGTATTTTTTAGCTTTGAAGACTCCTTTGTTGCCATAGCAGTATGCTGGGGATCATTATTTTCTTGTAGCATGAAGTGCCATCCAACGTGTTTGGAGGCATTTACTGGAAGTTGAGCAGATAAGATGTTACTATGCACTTTAGAATTCATTGTGCCACTACCATCGGCAGTTCCATCTTCAATGAAGATAAATGTGCCAGCACCTGTGGCAGCCATACATGCCCAAGGCATAGCACCCCCACCGCCATCTTTAACAGGTGAGGTGGTATGCTTTGGATCTTGGGCAGCTGCTTCTGGTCTCCACACTTTGCTCTTGCCATCACTCTGATGCAGGTTCATCTTTGTCTCATCTCTCCTGAAGACCTTTTTCCAGAATTCTGCGGCCTTTTTACAAACTCTAATCTGGTCATCCTGTTTTTGTGGCTAACTAGTGGTTTTGCATCTTGAAGTGTGGACCCTGTATTTCTGGTCATGAAGTCTCCTGCAGATAGTAGTCTCTGACACATCCACATCTAAAGACTGTTTCTGATCTGTCAGATGAGCATTTGGGGCTTTATCTTTACCATACAGATAATTCTGTCATCAGCAGTGGAGGTCTTCCTTGGCCTACCAGTCACTTTGCAATTTCTGAGCTCACCAGTGTGTTCTTTCTTTGTAATGATATTCCAGACAATTGATTTAGGTAATCCTAAGGTTTTGTTGATATCTCTAATGATTGTATACTTGTTTTTCAGCCTGTTAATGACAGATTTTTACTCTTAGTGGCACAGCTCTTGTCCTCATGTTGAACAATGGCAACTACAGACTCCAAAGATAGTCTGTAGGTAAAAGCAAGCCTGGGCATCTTATGCCTGGACTAATGAAGCGATGAAACACACCTCAGTAATCACAGACACCTATTATGCCAATTGTCCTAAACATTATGGTTCCCTGAAATAGGGGGACCATGCATAAAACAGTGTTGTAATTTCTAAATGGTGTGACCAAAACGTACTGTATGCAGATACCCTTAAATGAAAGTCTGCATTGTGCACTTCAATCACTTCTGAATTATTTAATTTGAAATTTTAAACTGTGGTGCAGAGGCATCAATCAAAGAAAAATGTGTCTTTATGCCAAGCATTATGGAGGGAACTGTAAAATGGTAAATAATTATCTCTTGCCCGCTGGATGGAAACTATCAAAAATCTATACAGAAACCTCCCATGGTGTTTATGAAAATGCATGAATTCAAACCCAGGACTTCGGAGTTGTATGGATCGTAAGCATTAATAACTATGTCACCATTGCTGCCACACTCCCCAAAATTGAAGTCTTCCCTCTCATATTATTTTCACATTCCCACACAATTAAAATAACAAAATCACATAAAAACCCTAAATGTTATCAAAATGTTTTCTCACCATGATATCAGCTGTAAAAGTATGATCTTCCTTCAGATGTGGCCTTTAAATTTTAAAGTGTATCATTCTGTTTCCCTTGCCAAACCCTAAAAAATATAAATAAGCTTTTAAGCATGATAACCAGTAGAAAATGCATGAAAATTTCTCAGTTTTACAGTACCTGTAAAATATGATTTCCACTTCAGTTCATGTTTTTAAAATCAAACCAGTTTATCTTTTTTTGCCTGGACTATTTTTCATGTTTCTTCCTTTTGGATCTTGTAGCCTTGTGAACTGTACAATTCTGATAATAAATTATTCATGTTTCCTGAAGTTGAATGATTCCCAGTCAAAGGTGCTTACAACTTTCTAGCTTGTTTTGTGATCTACATCTTGTATAAAAATAGTCTGCAATTATGTATGCTATTCTAAAGTAACAAAGTGCTGAAGTACAAGAAAAAGACCCTGATAGAAGAGATTGTCCGAGCTAACAAGATAGTTATTAAGTTGTCCAAAGACTAAAGAGACAACACAAAGGCATTGGGCTGATGGCACACAGCAGCAGCCTGGACTGTGCTGAGAAAAGTGAAGGGACAAAGTGAGAAATCAGCTGCTGCTACTGGGGAGCCCTGGGGAAAGCTGAGAGTCTAGCTTGTTCACTGACTTCCTATAAAGTATAATATGATTCAAAATCAAAAACAAAACTAATGTGCCACTTACAATTTGGATCTGGTGATGCACAGAGGCAAACTGATGTCATGTTCCAAAAATAATGCATCAGTTTAGTGTTTCCTAAAGCATAAATCAGAAGAGGGAGAAAAAAGGATAGATAGTACAAAACACTCAAGTTAAATTTTAACAGGCTGGGGATAACACTCACTGGAGAGGAAAGAAAGAGCAAACAATTACTTGTGAAACCCCAAGTAGTGGGAAGGATGGAACCAGACTACACATACTGGCCGCCTCATAGTCCGGATCAATCAGGATAAGAAATGAGAGGTGGTAGACAGGGGGCACAGACACAAAAAGTCAGCTTTGCAAAACAAAATGTTTTTTTACTTACAGGTGTAAGGAAAACAATGTCAGGCAGGCTTTCTTACACAGTCCTCGCCACAACTGACACACAAAACACAAAGAAGCAATATCCCAAAAAACATAGTGAAAATGAGTATTGCAAGTCCCCAGAAACAATAAATACATATACTCAAAACTGTGTCAGTCTTTCTAAATAAAAATGCAATGAGGAAGATACTACAAAAAAACCCACAGTTTTTCCAATAATACAATCCACAAAAATATTTATAAAGACAAAAATCAATGTATATAAAAAAAGACAAAAAATGAACAACAAACCCAATCATTATCAAAAATTAATAAAGTATCATCTATCTATCTATCTATCTATCTATCTATCTATCTATCTATCTATCTATCTATCTATCTATCTATCTATCTATCCACCAAAATGTTACTGTTACTAGGAGATATTTATTTCCATGGGTGAAAAAAGAAAATATATACAAAACTAGGGGTTCCCTCCTGCTCGCTTCGCTTGCCAGCCACTTTGCGTCTCTGCTGCTCGTATTGTGAAGAGGGAGGCTGAATGAACCCCAAGGAGATATGGTTGCTCCTCTGAAACCCCCTCTTAAACGGTGATACAATGGGAAACAAATACATTTTTTTAACCTCCTCTTTGCTCGATCAGCTGCTGGATTGCTGCTGCTTCTGTGCCATGTGATCTGCATTTCGTGCGGCGCTTCGAACATTTAAAAGCCTGTACACCAGCTGTCCTATTGCTTGTGTTTTATTTCTGGCCCCGGGAGTGGTTAAATCTTTTGGCACAAAGTCCCATCTTGTGAGATGTGAGTTCTTGATATTTTTTAGTTTATAATTTAAAAACAGAATAATAATCTGAAAATCTAATAACATCACATTAAAGTTCAGTAAATTCTGAAAAGTATGATACCAAACATATATACAGTATGTAGGTTTTAAAATAAGGCCGATTTAAAGCGTGACAAAAAACATGACATTAAAAATGTCACCGTTGCACTTTTAGGCTGAGGATTTTATATATATATATATATATATATATATATATATAGAGAGAGAGAGAGAGAGAGAGAGAGAGAGAGAGAGAGAGAGAGAGAGAGAGAGAGAGAGAGAGAGAGAGAGAGAGAGAGTAGATAAGGCACAAGCAGGTATGCTTGATGTAGTTTTTAAATAGACAATCCCGGGCAGGTCAGGCAGTATACTTGGCTCTGTTTTGCCAAACAATCATCAAGCACTGCATCACCCTCTAACCAATTATGGATGTTGTGAGGACATTCTTACATCACGTCTCATCTGCCCCTGCAAGGCCTCTATTAAAATACTACCTGCACATACATTCACACATACACATGGAAATGAAGCTCTTTAAATCCATATCTAAGGTAAGTTAATACTTTCTCTTCTAATACTACAATTAGATTATCCTCCTGGATCCATTTTTATTTTCCGTGGCAAACTAAACGCTTCACACCTCTTTCCTTTTACTTCATTGGCGCTTGGGGGGGGTGACAACCAAGGAACCAGGCTGCATATGAAGCCACTCCGTATCCCTGTGCAGCTGGGACGGGAAGTGGTGGTGAAACACTAACAGAAAAGTTCTCTTGCCTTATTGTCTGCTACACGAGAGAGGTAACTTGCTGTTCTGTTTTTTTGTTCACCTCCCAGTGAAACAGGCAGGTTTCTCCCTTAGTAAAGCCTGGTTAGGCACTTTACCTATTAGAAGAAGTGCTTTAAAGACATGATCAAATAAACAGTGCCTGGTATTCTGTGGCCTTGACTCCTCCAAAAACTAGTATCAGGGCCTGAACTCCTAGTTAAGCCAATCTGCGACTCCATGGTGACTGAAGAACGTACTAACATAAAGCATCTGGGTGCTCTAGCTGTACCTTAATGATAGGCTACAGCAGTACAGAATTTTCAGGCAAATTAGAAGATTCTAAATTAAAAGTTAATGGCATTTAAAATATGATATATATACTGGGTCTCCTGAAAATGTTTAGGTGCATGGAATATTAAATATTTTATTAAAGAACACAATGTCAATGAATTTATGTCCCCACAAGATACATTCCCTGTAAACCACTGCAAAATATCTCAGTGTCATTTAACTTATAGGATGGAATTAAGACAGACCTCTTCATGAATTATGCAGAGGTATACTGTTCAAATAATTAAGAAGTAATGATGTTGTTAAATGTTTATTTATGCATTTTAAAGCAAAGGTTGCATACATTATTTATGTGCAGACAGACCATTACAAAGTAGGTCCTATAAAATTTGACTAGTTGTAGCATAATTATATCTATTCACAGTGAAGAATTCACACGGAGAATTTATTTTAAAATTCTTCAATAACCATTTGGAAAATTAAGCATGCAAAGCAAACAATTTTCATGTCAACCATTTCATTTACTCAGGATATCATGACACTGGTTTTGGTGAAAAAGAATGTAGTGTTGAAGCGTCTGCCATCTTTTTCACGAATGTGAAATATTAGTGGTTAATGCGAAACTCAAAAACATATATAACTCTATGGCACATGTTTCCACTGTCAAAAATGGATATTTATTATAATTTTCTCAGTATGAAAAGCAAAACTGATGATATATCTTTTTCTTTGACACTATATTCATTTAAACTACTGAAAGATTTTGCTTTGATG
The DNA here is from genome assembly GCF_900747795.2 of Erpetoichthys calabaricus. Taxonomy (NCBI): domain Eukaryota; kingdom Metazoa; phylum Chordata; class Cladistia; order Polypteriformes; family Polypteridae; genus Erpetoichthys; species Erpetoichthys calabaricus. The sequence goes on from NC_041402.2 coordinate 55,326,463, forward strand.
TTTTCTTGAATGTGCTTAAGTCTTTAGAGAAGAACTGTATCTAAAAGTCATGAAGAAACACGATTTTCAAGATGACCTGTTTAATTTATAAATCAATGAGCTGTCTCTCATAATCGCAACATCAAAATGATGTATGTCATGTTTTTGTTCAAATTGTACATATACCATTCAAGTTTAAATGTTAATTTATGTAATTTAAAGAAGTCTGGGTTGTGGTACATTCCTCTAAGGTATTTTAAAAGATGAAAGGCTTCAGTAAAAAGTGCCAGCTTACTTGGAACAGATGACCAAGATTTTTTGCAAAAAGCTTCACAAGTTGAATAAAATCCCAAAAGAAACTGAAATAGCACACCTCTCATAACACTGAGAGAAGTCATGCATAAAGGATGGCCTGAGGGGAGGATATAGAGCATTATGAACATGGAAAGCTTAAAAATCACAAAGAACTGATAAATAACTGATTTATCATATCTCAGTGACAGCAGAAATGTCATTTTGCATTCATAACAATAACATGTACATGGGAAAGTGACTAAAGACAGGCTTTATGGTGATATTTTGGACTGGGCTGCACAAGCAAATTGAGAACATGATTGGCAAGTGTCCCGCCTGCCTAGAATACTGTTCCTCAAGCACGAAACCCATGTAAGATATCACAACTTGTACTATGTCATGCATGTGAGTCAGAGGGTCAATTTCCTGGCTCATCAGAGGTCAGCACTATCACCCCAGAAAATGAGGGGGCATGATCAGTAACTGTCTAATTTCTTTTTCCACTCTCAGTTTCAATTAGATGCCCAGTGAGGACAGCCGATTCTGCCCCTTCTGGTTCACAGGTAATAAGAGCAGGACGCTCCCGGAAGAAGGCGTCTCATTTGGGTACAAGCAACCTGCTGGTGAGCGCCTGAATTCTGACCACTCTTCAGAGTCTATTCAAACCAGCCAATGGCTGAAGCCAAATTTTGTTATATTGTGCCACCGTGTACCTGTTATTTTGCTCAAAAGTATTATTTTAGTAAATGGGGTGGCCCGGTTGGCACCCCAACATTCCATTTGGACGTGTCCTCAGTCAACGACAACTAACAGATAACCATTATAGACTATTTCAACTCATCAGAACTTACACTACTTAGAAAAACAGGTACATATTGAAGAATGAAATTATGCAAAAGTACATAGTGACACAAAGGATTTGCAAAATAAAAAAATAAGCAAGTGCTGCAGAGCATGCATGAAAACAAATGTGGTGCATCACTGGAAGCCATGGCAGAGACATGTGTAGCCCAGGTTTAAGATATGATCAGCATCAGTGATGCAGCATTGTCTATGTTCTGGAAGCTCTTCCAGAATCTGAGAAGATTATAAAACAATATGTGAAAATATCAAAGAATTAACTGGTGTCTTTGTATGCATAAGAGGATGGAAAGAGTATAAATGAGGTATATTACGTAAATGGAAAAAAAATAACAATCCTATTGACATGTGCCTCAAAATCTAAGCAATAAACCTTATTACGCATTAACACCAACACCAATAACAAGAGAAAAACAGGAAATCAAAAATAATTAAAGATGCATTCCTGGTACATGTATATCAGATTAACCCAGTGAGATCTGGTACAAGGCAGAAACCAACTATGTGCAGGGTGCTATTGCAACACAGGAGCTAATCACCAACACACTCACGTTCATTTGCAATGGACCAATCAAGACTTGCCAGTTACTGTATCCTAATACACCAGCCATTGAGATGTGGAAGGAAAACCACAGAATTCTGAACTGGGACAGACTGAGAGAAAATATGGCACCTCCACAGAACATGACTGAATCAGGATACAAGTTTGTTCCTGAATTGAACCCTATGTTTGCTGGGATAGGCTCCACCTTCCCCATAACCCTGCAGTTGATGAGTGTGTTATGAAGATGGATAGAGATATATATATTATATAGTGTGTGATAGACGGCCAGGAACCCTGCCCCGCTGGGACGCCTGGAGGTAGGACGGAGAGCGGCACTTCTCTTCCCTAGGCACCTGGACAGTCCTAGAGCCCTGGAAGACAGCTCTTTCGCCACACTAGGAAGTGCTGCTGGACCAGGGATGGTGTACGCCCGGAGTGCTTCCGGGTGCAAGGCAAGCAATTTTGCCACACTGAGGAGTGCTGCCAGAAGTTGTTCATCGTGCACCTGGAGCACATCCGGGGCAGGATAAAAGGGGCTGCCTCACTCCATTCGAGGAGCTGGAGTCGGGTGGAAGAGGACACAACCTGCGAGAGAGGAGTGGAGGCAGCTGAAGGAGCAAGGACTGAGTAATCTGTGAATATTGTATATAGTGTGTGAAATAAACGTGTGTGTGTTTTGGACATTGTGGTGTCTTGTCTGTCTGTGGCCGGGCTATCTTTTACAAGTGGGGAGGTGTCCTAATCTTGTAATTCATCTTTAGTACAGCTCTCTGCCCATGTAATAAGAATTCGGTCTACCCAATCAATATATTATTGCCTAGGTTTTTCAGAGCCTATGACTTCATCATGTGGTGCATGGAGAACATCACCAAGACAAAAGAGTTGTTGGTGGACTTCTGGCATGCCAAAGAGCCTCTGAGACCAGTCACCATTCAGGTGGAGAACATACAAGTAGTGCAGAGCTACAAGTACCGGAGGGTTCACATAAACAGTAAATTGGACTGGTCTGACAACACAGTGGCGCTGTACAAGGAGGGCCAGAGCAAACTGTACTTCTGACAGAGACTCAGGTCTTTTAACATATGCAGCAAGTTACTGTAAATATTATACCAGTCCGTACTAATAGATTGTTCTACACTGTGGTCTGCTGAGAAAAAAACTTGAGTGGTGCAAAATGCCTGAACAACCTTACCAGATAAAGTCCACTCCATCACAGAGCTAATCTTAGACACACTGGAAGCTGTTGTGGAAAAGAGAATGGTGGCAAAATTAGATGCCATCATGAAAAATCCTCCAGAAGTTGATCTCTTGGAGCAGTTTTAGCCACATGCTCAATGCTCCACGGTGTGCTCAGAAGTACCTCTGAGTGTCTTTTCTGCTCACTGTTATCAGACAATTCAAGTACATTTGTAATGAATTTGCCACTACTGCACAATAAACGTTTTTTTTTATTTAATAATTGATTGTATTATTTTTCCTGTGAATGTTCATCTTTGTATGTAATGTTTCTGCTGCTGTATGCATCTAAATTTCCACTTGGGATTAACAAAGTTTACCTAATCTAATCTAAGTAGATCTGCTATTACTATGGTTTCATTGTCTAATATCTTCCACACTTTCATTTCTTTATCTTGTAATGTTGCTATGATTGGTTAGCATACTGTTCTAGTAGTAATGGTAGGTAGGTGTTATTGTTTGACAATACAGGAATTACAATAACAAGAGGCTGATCAGCAAATTATGACAATACAGTATTTTAAACAGGACTATTTCTAAGTTAAATATCAGTATTTTTGTTAAGAATTAGGCTTATGTGGTTGTCAAATAAAATGATATTCACCTATAAGCAATTCCATCCATTCACTTATTTTCATATTCCTTTACTCTGATAAAAGGTTATAGAGAACTTTGGAATGGGATCTTGTCATAGAAGGGATGCCAGTCATTGACGGTACACATGCACACCACCAAAGTGGACATAATCAGCCAGTTTTAGAGATGCCAGTGAACCTATAAGGACACACAGGATTTTATTTCTCATTCGCAGATCAAACAGATTAAGATATCTTTAAAAAAAAATCCTTAAGAAAGGGTGTTGAGGATTTTTGAGGTAACAGCAAATTTATATAAGTAATGCTTTAGAGAGTTTTCAAAACAGAAATAAAAGAATAAAAATTTTCACTTTTAAATCCAACTGAAAACGTCTTGATAATTCATAGAGATTATGGATTAATGTTCCATAATCCTGGACCTGACAAGATTAATGAACAACAGCACTGTGTTCCAAACATAAAAAACACAAAATACTTAAACCATTTTTTTTTAACTTTCCATGTTCAAGTTACCTAAGGACACTGGTAATAAAATATCTAAGGCCTGGATTCCGCACTTAGTAAATCCAGCATAAAAAATATCAGAGCAGAAGGTAATGGGCCATGAAACAAGGACAGCTTCTAACATGTAGAAATACTTGCAGTACCGAAACTAGAAATATTATAATGATAATCTGAAAAGATGCAAGATAGTGTACTCAGTGATATTATGTAACACAGGATGAAATTTTAAAATGAATGTTAAACTTTTGTGTTACTAATGGACAATTCCCCAGAGATCTTCAACGTGCCAGCTGATAATGCAGCACTTAAAGACAAGAAATTCTGGACCTCCGAAAAATATTTTTTACAGGTGAATGAAAAAACAATTGTAGATGTGTAGCTTACATCACAGAAAAACCCTATGGAGTAAAATGTTTCTTATTTGAATGAAAGCAGAGGGATTTGTGGTCTATGTAGTACTTACACGTAACGTTATTTTTTTTTTGTTCTTTATTTCGCCTTATACGATTTCTTATATTAGGAATTGTTAGTTTTCGCATACCACTTGGGGTCAGAGCGCAGGGTCAGCCATTGTACAGCGCCCCTGGAGCAATTACAGGTTAAGGGTCTTGCTCAAGGGACTAGCAGAGTAGGATCTCTTTTGGTAGTGACGGGGATTCGAACTGGCAACATTCTGGATACCAGCACAGATCCTTAGCCTCAGAGCCACCACTCTGTTCACATCTCCTCTACAGCTCTGCAAATGCGTGCATACACTTCATTCGGTAGATCTGCTTATAACATTTTCAGTGGCACGTCAGTAATAAAATATACATTTATCAAGATTTTTAACTATTAATACTGCTTTAATATGTGATTATTTAACAATATGCTTACAATATAATTGTTCTGTGTGATGGAATCCACTTCTCAGTGTCACTCAGACCTAGAAGTACATGAAAATACAGGCATTTCCAAACAGAAGTAATGAATAAAAGGAGTAAACAATAAGAACTAAACAACTTAAACAAGCAAATAAATAAATAAAAATAAAACCCTATAACCTCACTGGGTCTCTATAATACAAGTACACATCTGTTTTTATCTTTCACATCTAATGTGGCACTGAAATAAAATTACCCTTAACATATTTCCTATCTAATCCGTTACATTTTCAATCAAACTTGCTTTTTCTTCATATTACTATTATTTGAAAAGATATAATAAAATACAATGTAAATAAATACATGAGAATTACATAAGCTTTAAAACCAATCCAAAAAGGACTCTGCATTCTACCCCCACCTGACAAAGAGATAAATGCAAATAGAGAGCCCCGATCTAAAATAGATGTTTGAATATGATGAAACAGCAATTAAAATAAAAAAGTTACGTATGAGCCTGGTATTTCTCAGGTCTGAACAAACTTTGCACTGTCTGAAAATGGGTGTTAAAGCCTAAGTATGATGATGATATAATCACTTTCAGGATTACAAAGATTTCTAAGAAATCCTGTTTAGTACTGCTGGAATGCACACAGTTCTAGTGGCAAGGTTTTCACCCCTTTATATCTGTGCTACCTATCGAAGATGGGATGAAATCTAAGTCATCAACGTAGACCTCTTGTTTTTTTTTTTTATTTTATACATGGATGGTCAATTTGGTCATGTATAATAATACGCACCCAATCCATTTCCCTGCATTGCTCATCATACTGAGTGCTCTTAAAGTCAAAGTGTTTTTCTGTGAAAATGTGGCAGTGGTTGCTACCTTATTTGTCTGGTTTAGCGACTCTTAAATAGTTATGCCGAGGCCTTGTTTTCCCACATTTAACATCAAGTTATCATTATTTTCACTCATCTCTTGTCACCACATGAAGTTATCATTAATTAGCATAACAGCTATAAACCTCATTCATGTAGCCTGAGCAAATGCAAGGAAGTTGCTACCATGTAAGACCATTTTTCTTATTTTTAGACCCTTATTTGATATTTTTACTACCTTTTTTTGTATTTTTTTACCCTTCTTCTACATGTGTTGTTATTTTTACATTTTTTGTTCCTAACCCTAGCAACTGGACGAACACGCAGATACACAGATATTCACATAGACACTTGACCTTTTATTAATTTTTTTGTTGTCAGTCTTTCCAGGCTCTTCAGCTGATCCAATTGCCAGTAAGGTTGCGCATGATCTATAAAGTCATTCAAATAACATGACTCTAAATTCCATCTCTCAGATACACTGGATGCACATTATGGGTATGTCTCCTTCTGCCAAATGCCCTGACTTTTAGTGATGGGTACTTTCAGCACAGTTCCTTTAGAACTGAAAGCCTGGTATACTGTTTAGTGCACTGGCACAGTTATAGTCAGAACATCATTCTTGGCTCCCTGGAAGGTAAAATAAAGTTTTCTTTATGCTAAGCTAAATCAGAAAATTAGTTGGAATGTTAGAGGTTATCACTTAATAAACATAAAACAAATCATAAAGAGTTCTGTCTACTTCTGTTAAAAGGTAACAGTCTAATTTTTATTTATTTATTTATTTTATTTTTCTTTTTTTCATTATGTAAAGCACTTTGAGCTACTTTTTGTATGAAAATGTGCTATATAAATAAATGTTGCATTGTATTGTATTGTAATTGTATGATAATTTTGGTGGGCAAGGAAAGTGCTTCTAATTTTTACACTAGCCGGAGTCTGATGTTATTATTAGTCATTTTTAAAACAAAAAACTCTGTAACACTTTACAGAAGGGGAAATCCAGGTTCATCTGTTAGTCACTTACTGCTATGGAGTGAGAATTTGCCAAACATATTGTTTCAGGACTGCCTGTAGTGCATTTATTAAGCACTTACTGTTACATAAAAAGACCTGAAAAAATGAGCAATAAGTGACTAAGGATGATTTTTAGCAACATCTTCAAAGCCCCAATTCTAAACTGTTCCCAGAAACCTGAAGGTAACATTTGTAAATAATGTCTCAAAAATTGTATACTTTTTTAAATAAAAAATGTGTGCATTATAAAAGATTGTACGGAAATCCCTCCATTCCTTGAGCCTACTTTTTCCATTACAGTGTCTCTAGGACTCTAAGCTTATCCTGGTAGAATTTTGTGCAAAGCATTAATCCACCCTCACCCCCATCCCACCCACACACAATCACAATTTCAAATCACTAATCAGGCTTTCCTTCAACTCCCTGGGCATGTAGGAGGTGCCTTTAAAAAAAGAAGTTATACATACAAGCAGATTACGAAGTGGATGTTTATGAACAGCTCCGAAAAGGTAACTTGTTAAGTTAAAGGCAAAATTCTAAGGTAGAGTATAAATTTGATTACACGATACCACTCCAAAATCATTTACACGTCTAATTTAATTGGTACAGTAAAACAGTTAGCAGTGACACCTGAAGAGTATATATACTGTATATATAGGGCCACTCTTTTCAAATATAAACTTTAAAATGTTAATTTGAGGCTGGAAGAGTTTGTTTGTTTATTGAAGACAGCAATTTTGATATGTAGGAGCACACACTACTTGGTAAGATTTTTTTAATATAACAATGTATAATAAAGAATGATTTTTACTTATTCTTTTATTTATTTATATACTAGCCACTTTGAGAGAAACTATCTTGAACTTATTAGGTTATAGAATGTATAATAGAACAACCCATGAGGTTTAAGATCAATTTAGATTGAAGAAGTATTGGTCAGGTTATTTTTTTAAATATAGAAAAAAAAAAAACAAGAATAGAAATTTTTTGATCAAAAATTAATCACCTCCATAGCTACAGAGATAATATGTGACACAGAAGGTTGACATTATTGTGGTGAGAAGTCTATATAAGATTAAAATAACTCTGTATACATTATATGCATTGAATCTGGATGATACGAGATTTAATAGTTATCACTGTTGTGTTAATTCTCTATAGGAGTTTTCATAAGCTCATGAGATTTTAATTGGGTAATAAAACCCAGTATAGACAGGTTATGAGAACTATGACTCTAACATCTAAAACTGGCACAATTATATAATTTTATTAAGGAGCATAACCTCTCAGACTCATGGGGATTTCTCTAACCATCATTTGCAACAATATGCATGCTGTGGTATTGTTTTGTCACGATTAAGTACAATGTTAAGGGGTATCACCTTATATGGTGAAGGTGATGTGCGCATATGTAATAAAGAAGGAAGGTGGAGTTAAGAGGAAAGTTTATGGTACGAGCAACAAGGAGACAAGTGTGTAAGAAAGACATAAGTGATTGTGGTTAGTTCAGACTTGTTAAATAAAGTTTTCCTGTTGTTCAATGCCTTGTGGGACTGGTTGTATCTTGAAGTATAACCAAAGATAACAAGATACAACAATTTTATCGTTATCGTATTTTTTCACCACCATTTTGTTTTATAGATAGATAGATAGATAGATAGATAGATAGATAGATAGATAGATAGATAGATAGATAGATAGATAGATAGATAGATAGATAGATAGATAGATAGATAGATAGATAGATAGATAGATAACACTTTCAGTGGTATAATGAAGACCCAGAACCTTAAAAATGGCTTTGTAGCCCTTTTCTGGATTCAAAAGTTTCAATAAACCTTTCCTTCATCTGTACTGTAATTTTCTTTAATCAAGGGGAAATTAAAATGTCATCATTTTGCAATATAGGATGCTTTGCGTTGCCATGGTATTACATGTGTGACCTCATTGCATTATACACTATAAAGACTCTCTGACGCTCTTGTTTTTTGCCTTTAAAAATTCTCAGTAAACCATTTGCTATTTTTGTTTGGTTTATTAAAAGTTATCTTTTGTTTTGAAATCTATATTTCGTTCTAGGGCAAATTTATTTTTGGCTGTGTTTTCCTAAAGGATACATGCTCTGTTAAGTCTAAGTTTATTTTGCCTAAAAATATATTTGCTACTTTAAATTTATCTTAGCCTTCTTTTGTGCTGCTAGGACATTAATACCTCTATTCACAAACTGACAATTTTTTAACTGATAACAAATTTTGCTCTTCTCTTAATTATTATAGTTATAAACTTCTTGTTATCTCAGATTGTCCTCTTCTTATTCTGTAATTCTAATCATTATTCTCCACTAATACAAGCTGAGCATCCCTAATCCGAAATGCCTGGGACCAGTAGTATTTTTGGAATATTTCCATATGCATAATGGGATATCTTGGGGATGGGACCCAAGCCTAAGCACAACATTTATTTAAATTTTATACACACCTTATATAGCATAAAAGTAATTTTATACCATATTTTTAATGACTATGTGCATGAAAGTTTGTACACAGTAGCATCAGCAGAATACCTATATCAGTTGTTAAATCAAACAGCAACAATAAACAACAGCAGGCTTTCAGTCTCCACCTACAATGCTGTGTTTTGATTTAAAGGTAACTGTACACAGAGAATACGCAAAAAACCCAGAGAGTAATGTACATAGGTCTGTTGGTGATGATGGCTCATAAAAAAACAGACACCAACAGAGCATCAGTGCTTATGTTTCCTGTAAGCTGCACTGCACAACAGTTTTGAATCAAGCCACTCACTCCCCCTCCTGTGCAGCGGTTTGGAAGTGCCATGCAGCCATTATTGCTGCTTCCATTTGCAGCTCCCAAATCTCCACCGGGGACTCCCCCGTTCGATAGCACCACTTGAAATTCAAAGGGGGATTAAAGAAATCGGTCATAAACAGGCAGCACCAGCTCATGTGTTATTCACATCTGGTCATCATTTAAAAAAAAATTAGAGGGAACATTGACCAGAGCCCCACATAAGCAAGTGAAGTCAGGTGTGGAATTTTCCACTTGTGGCATTATGTCAGCATTCAAAATTGTTTGTATTATGGAGTATTTTGTATTTTGGAATTTCAGATTAGGGATACTCAACCAGTACAACATGCTGTTGATGCTTAAACCTATTATTATTAGTGGATATAGCTTTATTCATTTAAGTTCTACAAACTTTGTTTTCCATGGAGACCAGCACATCCCCAGATATTTCTGTGTGAACACTTTGAGAAACACTCAGTCGATAAATCATTGAATACATACCATACACAAATAAACTCCAAAATAGAAGAGCAATCAGAACTAATTTCTGAGATTTGTAAGAGTGACCGAGAATATCCAGAACTGCCATATGATGTGCTTTGGCAGTGGGTTGTCAGATATGTTGGTCGGGTATTCATAAAAGAATTTTACTGAGCTCTGGAATGACTGTGGTGGTCAGATTTGATGATACAACAGTGCTAAATGCTGAAGTGAAATCTATAAGCAGGACTCTACCATAGCATTTAGTATTATCCAGATGGGTCCTAATGGTATGAAGTGCATGGGATATGGTATCATATGTGGACTGGTTGTGACGACATGACGATATACAGAGTGGAGGTGGTCATGACTAGAATATTCTGTTTAATGTGCCTCAACACCGGTTAACAGCAGAAGAATGTTATTGCTTATGTCAATCTGAAAAGCGTCTTACAGTAAAGAGTTCATTTCTTGTTTTCATATTTGGAAAATCTACATCACTTATCAAAATAATGTTTTATAAATTATCTTTTGCTTTGTGATTATTTGACACAGTTTCTTCATACATTATTCTTCAGAATGATGTGCAACATATATTCCTCACTCAAATATTTCTGTCAGTTCTGACTTTTGATTATACTGTATTTACTAATCTAGCTTTGTGTTAGATTTGCAGCATGACTGATGAAGTGAGTACCAACTTAAGTAAAGACATATCATGCAGTGAAATACTGACATATAAACAATAAAATTTTGTTCCTTAAATCCAAAATCTGTTAAACTGATGTCCACCAAACTGACAATTAATTTACTGTATATATTTTAGGCTTTATGGTCAAATCTATATATATAAAAATGGAATGGGTGGGTCGTCGGGTGGGCCTTTTTTTCATTCCGTCGTTTTTTCGACGTTTTGAAAATGTAGAATGATTATTTGATTATTTTGTTTTTATTTGATCGTGTCTATGTAGCCGCCGTCGTAATAAAGTATCGCTAAAATCGTCATTTATCGTAATTTATTTTTGACGTATAACGTCGCCGTCGTCGAGGTCAGTGATACCAGTGCAAAAAATCTGCTTACGGTTGAAAGACACGCCCTACTCACTGGACAGTTAAAAACACCAATCAAACTAACGATGACATCAAGTATTACCCAATCAAAAGTAGGAAAGGAGGCATCTTCATAAAATGCGTGTGGGATGATTTGCATGAGACGCTGCTTTAAAAAAAAAATGATAAAAAAAATACGGGATAAATCCCGTCCAGTATTGATTCAAAACGGGACGCGCAATTTCATTCTCAAACGCGGCACGATTCCGTATTTTAAAGGACGGGTGGCAACCCTACAGTGCCAGGTAACCACCCATACAATCACATTGTGATTCAGACTAGGAATGCAATGAATGTAATTACCCCGATCTACATACAAGGCGAAAGTCTTGCAACATTCAAAGATGATGGTTTGGGATAAGTACACCATACAACATAAAAGAGCTTATGAAGCCTTGAACCGAAAAAAGCAACATCTCAGAGATCGTAAAAAAAAAAATAGGAGCTAATGTCGTTTTACTCGCTGTAGATTTTAGTCAAACATTACCAGTTATTTCACGAGGGAGACCAGCACATCAACTCAACGCGTGTTTAAAATCCATGCTTCTCCCACGCTCGGTTATATGTCGCGTGTTCTCGGGTAGGTGCACCAAAAAATGTATACATTTAAGCATGTAATGGGCAAACAAAAAATGAGGTATACCCGAAGGCACAGCAGTAGTACTTAATTTAACTTTACTTCTTAAATGTTAATGTTTTACTGTTTAATAATTTATACGCTTCTTATATGTTGTTCAAATTCTTTTATCAAAATACCACTGACAGCGCAATGCACGATAACATCGAGTGAATACACCATACGCATCCGCCCATGGCTGCCCTGCTGTGCGCAGATAGGACTTGATTGTACAATAAAATAAAATAAAGATAAAAAGACTAAAACAATCATCACCCATAAAGCGGATAGTAGACGTGACGTACTATATGTGTACCACATTTCAAGTGTATAGGTGCAACGGTTTGCGAGCTACAGGTCATTTAAAATCCTGGACAGACACACAAATTGCCACGGTAGCAAATTACAGAAGAAGATTTTACTGTTTAATAATTTATATTTATATGAAATGTGCTTCTTATATATTACTTCATATTCTCATATGATAATGATGTTAATGTTTATATTGATTTCTGTGTTATTAAAACTGCATGTATGTGTGTATATGTATATATATATATATATATATATATATATATATATATACTAGCAAAATACCCGCGCTTCGCAGCGGAGAAGTAGTGTGTTAAAGAGGTTATGAAAAAAAAAAGGAAACATTTTAAAAATAACGTAACATGATTGTCAATGAAAGCCCGTTTCACTCAGTAAGTCTTATGTGTGTGTTTATGTATGTGTGTGTATATATATGTACATGTGTATATGTAGATATGTATATATATATGTATATGTATATAAATGTTTATGTGTGTGTGTATATTATATATATAATATATATATATATATATATATATATATATATATATATATATATATATATATATATATATATATATATATAAAAGACAGCAACAGTTATAACAATGACAACACAATTACATTGACAATCATGTTACGTTAATTTTAAAATGTTTCCTTTTTTTTTCATAACCTCTTTAACACACTACTTCTCCGCTGCGAAGCGTGGGTATTTTGCTATATATATATACGAGCTGTATATACCCGGCGTTGCCCGGGGCAGAAGTAACCTAATCGGTCAAACACTTACATATATACCAAAGTAAACCTAATCGGTCAAACAGTTACATATATAAAAAAAGCGAACCTAATCGGATAAACAGCTTCATATATACAGAAGCGAACCTAATCGGACAAACAGCTAATCTATATACATAAGCAAACCTAATTGGTCAAACAGTTACATAAATACAAAAGCAAACCTAATCGATGAAACAGCTTCATATATACAGAAGTGAACCTAATTGGTCAAACAGTTATGCATGTGCAGAATAATTTTACAAAGATTATGCGTGTTAACAATCATTAAAAAGAAAAGATTGAGGAACTCTTCTTCTATATGTAATGAAGCTGGATGAAGCTGACTTGACGAAGACGTAGGTGGCATAGATTGTTTTTTCTAAAACAGAAGAAAAAAATGAGTATCTATTATTATTTTAAATTAGAATGAAAATGAGAACCTTGATTAGAGATAGATTATCCGTATTAAAATATGTGCATGAATAAACTTTTGCTAACTCTCTAGCAAAAGTTTATTCATACAAATTGGCATGGGATGGCTTTGTGAAAAAGTAAAAATTAGATAAAAATAAATTGAGAATGCGTACTTCGATTTGACTGAGATTATCTGTAATGATGAAAAAAAAGTTTAGTATGTTTTTTTTTCCATATGGGAAGGATGTAAAACCTTACATAGGCACCCTTCAGCCCGTACTGAAGGGTACTGTCAGATTCTTACTGACTAAAAAACACCCTTTTTATTCCACAGCTACCCCAAAAACCACTATTAGGCATTACTTTGGGGTGGCAGTAGTTTAGTTATGAAACAGCTGGGTCCTGAAAAAAATCTGTCTTATTAGTGGCTTCATCACATATAGAAGAACAGTTCCTCAATCTTTTCTTTTTAATGATTGTTAACACGCATAATGTTTGTAAAATCATTCTGCACATGCATAACTGTTTGACCAATTAGGTTCGCTTCTGTATATATGAAGCTGTTTATCCGATTAGGTTCGCTTTTTTTATATATGTAACTGTTTGACCGATTAGGTTTACTTTGGTATATATGTAAGTGTTTGACCGATTAGGTTACTTCTGCCCCGGGCAACGCCGGGTATATACAGCTCGTGACTGTATAAAGTAAATAGGGGTGGGTGTTTTGATTATGTTTTATTGCATCTACATTTTTAGATCATTGTCCCAAATGCATTTTTATTGATTTTCGTATTATATATGTTAAAAATATGAAATCTGTGACCCTAAAATTGGGTTAACTAGTAAATGAATGCTTGGATGGGTAACATCAAGCATACAATATATGTAAATCAGATCCACAAAATAAAAAAATACCTGCTCCCATTTTCTAGAAAAGGTATTTTGTTTGCAAACAGCTTTAAAATTTAATTTTCCAATATACAAGTACGAGTGCAACAATGAAATTTGCAAAAGAATCAGAACTCTTGGATCTGAATTGTCAAAGTCTTTAAGCAGCACACAATACTATGAAAAAGGCAGTGCGATAACTGTTCTTACATGTGTCTGAAGAAACATAAAAAAGCTTCTAAAAATAAACCAAATGTATCTTTCATTAATGCACAAAAGTATGAAATCACCTTTTTTCCCAAAGAAATTAGTAAAGACACGCTTGCCACATAACCACAAAGGACATTTTCAGTTAATGTAAACAAAAAGCATAAAACACGACAATCTGTTTATTTGCATTATGTATCAAGTTATTCATTGGCATTCAGGAAAAAAGCAGTTGATGCTCCAGGTGCTACGTGGAAGCTGTATTATATTCACACAACCATTTCAACATAAATATTCAAAGCATATCACCATAGGGACATGGCAGCTGTTCCGAAGAAAACAATGTTAAGTTTCCATGGCCGCATCTGTATAAGGTTCACTCTTACAGAATTACACAGGTTGCCCATAAAATTCAAAATTGAATCAAAAAATTTCTGTTTTATCTTATAAAGCATTGTTGAGCTTCTCAATCAGTACACACCTGCTCACTGTTTTCACTTAGCAGTTTCCAAATTTAAAGATTCTTACACAGGGTGATGGATCATTTTTATTTCATGTATTAAAAGAGAAGGATAATCTCCTACTGTATATTAGATATTCAGGATCAAAACATACTATAAATTAACGATTGACACTTCTTAAATCTTGCTAAATTCTGTGGCTTTACACGACTTTGGAGAAATGTTTTAAAAAATAATATCATGCCAATTTCCCTTTTGCCATGTTTCAGTAAATTTCACATTAAATTATTGTTTGCTTTTCAACAAAGTGCTGTTATTAGCACTAACCTTCATGATATCAATCAAAAAATATTTTAAGTCACAATTAAAGGTAGGATTTTACATTTTTAAGATTAAGCTACAATTAATAACAATAATAACAACAACAACAACAACAACAACAACAATAATAATAATAATAATAATAATAATAATGCAATGGATTTGCAGTTCCGGTCTAAAATTAGAGACAGAAAGCTTAATTATGGCAGCACAGGACCAGGCACTTAACACCAGGTACCACCAGAACAACATCTTAAAACAGCCAGTAGATAGTAAAATGTAGACTATGCAACAAGGCAGAAGAGCATATTAGTCACCAGTGGTGGACCATCAGGGCCTGCAAGGCCTTCTCTGCTGGCCTAAAAATATATCTGAATCACAAACTGATGTTAATTATATTTTGTCCATGAATACTTATTAAATAATTCCAAATAGTCTGTCCGCTTCCTTTCATAGCTTTTCTGATCGTTGTGCTGCTTCCAGACATGTATTTTCGTATTAAAGCATTTAACCAATCACATTTCAGCCATCATTTGTTGCCAGGCAGGGTCAAAGTCAAAGAAGTCTGCCTGGAGGCCTTCACAATCCGTTCTGCAGGCCCTCTAACACAAAATAAATGTCGATTAAACTGTTGTTTCAACCAATCAGATTTTGAGTTGGTGCCACTAGGGCCCTCTAGCAGGCGTACGGCAACGTCACTGTATTCAGACCCGTTGATTGGATAGGATGGTGTAATAGAAAAATCTGAAAAAAAAAAAAAACCTGGGCAGGTTCAACTTTCAGCATTAGCTTTGATAACGATAGAAAGGGACTTCGTGATGGAACTGAAGCACAAGGATAATCTGTACGACAGAGTAATTGAACTGTTTTTGAGGAAAGAGAGGAGGATGGATTTTGTTTACAAATAATCCAAATTTTTGGTGAGTAAAATGTTGCGATTTTCCTAAATCATATTGCAAGTTTATGAGTTATTATTGATGTTTTTTATGTGTGTCGCGGCTCGCGGCTGTAGCTGTAGTAGAAAGGAACTTGTTCACCCCTGGTTTGTCTATTCAATAAAGACATTTATTGTGGCTACAGGAGTTATCTATCTGCGATGCAACGGCTCTTTATACTGTATTTCTGCATATTAAGATGGTTTATATAACCATAAATTAGTTTTTGAGGGGCGGGTTGATTCAGACGGAGCACTACTGAAGGCCTAGGTGTGAAATGCACGGTCCGCCACTGTTAGTCATATTGTTGCTGGCTGAATAACACCTGCACCTATTGAATATACACAGAGGCATAATAAAGTAGCCAGTTATGTACACTGGACTATGTGCAAGAATCTAGGGTTACAAGTGCCAGACAAGTATTCCGAACACCAGCCCAGAAAAGGTTGTGAACATCAACGATATCACCATCATGCGGGATGTTCCAATAACAACAGATACAACAATCCTACCAAATCATCCTGATATTGGGCTGCATAATAAGAAAGAGAGAACCTGCCTGTTGATAGATATAGCCATCCCAGACGACTTGAACATCATGTTAAAAGAAACTGAGAAGATCAGCAAATACAAGGATTTGGAAATCAAGATTAGCAGGAGGTGGAACTGTAAAACTAGAACTGTGCCAGTTATAGTTGTAGCATTAGGTACATTAAAGAAAGATCATGATGAAAACTTGAAGATGCTCCCAGGCCACCCATCAGCTACTGAATTGAAAAATATCACACTAATGGGAACTGCACACATCCTTAGAAAGGTGATAGGGTAAATCACTTTGGCTTCTTGCTATAGCCTGGATTTGCCAGCTAAAACCGCAAAGACATCATGCGAGAGGAAACAAACACTGAATAATAATAATAATAATAATAAAAGTAATAATTTTTTACATTTATATAACACTTGGATGATGTGATAGCCATCATTTCTGTGCCAGTACGCTCATCACATATGAGCTGTAAGGTGGTGAAGTGTTGAGAGAGAAGTAGCCGCTTACAGACAGAAGATGATTAGGGGGCCAGAATAACTAGGCCATGATGGGCAATTTAGACAGGATATCAGCATACATTCTACTCTTTACAAAGGGATCTTTTATGACCACAGAGAGTCAGGACTACAATTTTATGTCTCATCCGAAGGGTGGTGCCATTTTTACAGCATATTGTCCCCATCACTGCATTGGGATCCACATTCAGACCACAGACCAACACCTCTTACAGCAGCAACCCAAGCTTTTCTTAGATGGTCTCCCATCCAAGTACTGGCTGAGCCTGAACATGCTTAGCTTCAGCTAATCTGAAGTGCAGATGGTATAACTGCTGGCTATGGCTCCCTCAAAGAAATAAAATTCCAATGTGTGCCTTGAGAGGACAGCATTGCAAATAATTTAATAAATTATGTTAATTATGAAATATTGTATGTAATCATTGTCCAGTTATTTTCCACACATTTTGTTAAATGGAAAACAATGCAATATTCTACTCAATAAGTGGCATACATATTTTGGCAGCTAAAACACCCTCCTTTGTACGGCACCAAATGGGCAATTGGTTCGCTTATAACACCAAACATACATTTTATTGAATATTACATATTTTTCATCTTTCATCTTAAATTCTTAAAGTGACCTTCATTAAGAGAAACCTCATAAAGAGAAATAATGTACAATTCATAAATGATATTTACATAAGATCCAAATACCAAATTAGTTCTCTTTTACTCACAAAAAAAGAGTGATAGTCCAAATCAATATCTAACAGAAAGCAAAAACTGTGTTTAGCATTTAGGTATTGAAAAATGATGAGCAAGTCTAAGGTGTGTGCTTTCAAATGTGAACAGACATGCAATGTTGTTGCTAGAAAAATATAATAACACAATGAAATTGCACAGAGAGAGGGCTGAGAATTTTATGAAGGAGAAATATGTTTTAAGACAGCAGTGCGTGAAAAACTATCCAGATTCATAAATAATAGAGTTTTTTTTTTTGTGCAGTGACTGCATAGGTCTTTTATCTTCCATCGCACAGCTTTGTTCTCTAGCTTATTGGTGGAGGAGGATGGCTAAGATCCAGATATCTAATAGCTCTTTCGTATGGATAATGGATAGCTACAGGTGCAAAGACCTCCAAAATAAAAGTGCTGAAATAAGTAATGTGGTGATGGCTTCAAAGATGAGTGGTTTTCATTGATTTCATTGATTGTGACACAAGATGGAATAAAGTAGCTCAACAAGCTTCGGATAGACTAAAGTGCTGGCTTGTGGGTTCCTGTTTTGAATATATGTGAAAGTTTAGACGCACTATTCTGTTGGTTTCTAATGCTTTTGAAAAACAAGAGTTGTAACTGTGCAAATGTGGCAAAATAAATGTGCTATGTGGCCATTAAGGCAAAGAATGAAGGAAAAACAATCAAGTGCTTTCAGTCAGCAACTTTCTGATCTCGCCTATCCTACCATTAGTGAGGTGCGCATCATTAATCATGAAAGAGCGCTCTGGGCAGAGATAAGTACTGACCATTTTAAATAAATAAAAACTCTGTACTTTTACTAGAATCATACTGAAATTCACTGCCACCCTGAAACTTTTGAAACTATCTGTATAATGCATGTATTTTTAGATAAGCTGAGTGATCACGCGGTGACTTCAGTTTTTATTTATGATATTTATTTTGACTGTTATTTTTTCTCTAAGCAAACATGCAAACACAAGACCTTCTAGTTATCCTGCTACTTCTTATTCAATGGAATTAAAACACTGTGGAGCACATTGCCTGTACTGGAGTGCCACATTGTAACAGCAGCCACTATCTCACTTTCTGTACAGATTAAACTGCACCATTACGCTATATTAATTTAATCATGGAATGAAATTGTTACCAAAAACAGGAAGTTTCAAACAGGAGATCTACTGTTGGAGTACATGCTTTAAAAATTAGTAATATAGTACTTTATTGTATTAAAAGTATGTTAATTTACACTGTTTAGCACGCTAGATGTGCTGTTACACATGAACATGATGTAAAGGGCTTCAGATTATCAAAACTGTCAATTCAATTTATTTAAACCTGATGGTTCATAATTGTTTGAGATAGGTAAGGATAATAGGTGTTGGTGCACATTCCTGCTTTGTACTTGTAGGGATTGATTTATGCTGCAAAAAAAAAAAAAAAAAAAGTGTGGACTAATACACAAGTTTTATAATAATAAATGTATTTGATCCTTTTTCAGTACCAGGGCTGGAGGATTTCAAGACCCTTAGAATTCAATTCTGGCTGAGAAGCTACAACTATGTTACTTTTAGTGGCAGCGGATTTGCTTGTCACTGCAGACAGTGACTTTGAGCAGATGAAGTGTGAAAGACTTCCGAGCATTAGCAACCACTCTGTCTAAAGAAATGTTCATTTATCTCACTTGAATAAGTGCTTGCTGTTTGTGTGAGTCATTGAATATAGTTGCTCAGAAACCCTGGGCTAAAATCCAGCCAAGGAATATATAGCTATGTAAAGTTAAATGTTTAAATGCAGCAGATTTGAACAGAAAAATATTAAAATATATTTCCAGGTAGTAGTTTTTTGTCATGCTTCATAGAGGAAAGTGGTAAGAGGTGTAATGTTCAGTTCACATTTAGTCATGTTGTGTTTGGCTCCTTCAGAAAACAATAAAGAAAATTCAATTCCTGCCAACAGTTCCCTAGATAAGTTTTCATTTTGAGATGTACGCGAAGAAGGAGTAAAAGACATAGAAGAATCCTGAATATAAGCAGCACTGTACAAAGTTAAAGCAAAATAACAAATTGCATAGTACAAGTCCATTATTTTGTTTTTTTATCATATTATAAAATGCTAGCCATGGTACCTGTCAAAGACAGGTAATAGAATAATTAGAAAATATTTGCTATCCCTGCCCTATGTGTACCATCAGAGACTTTCCTCTGTATTTGCCTGTGCAAATGTGTCTTAACAAGCATTCTGCCTCTCAAGTGCATTCCCGTAAAGCCTACTTCTCAGACTCATTATTTTTGAGGCGTTCTTCTCACCTCCTGTCTGGTTTTATACTTGCTGTCATTGAACGTGACTCTGCCAGTGTGCTTTTTAGGCCTGTACTAACATATCTTTACTGGTGCTGGCTCTCTCAAGCATGTTCCCATAAAGCCCACTGCTCAGACTCATTGTTTTCGCCTTTCTCCCCTCCTGTCCTGTTATATATTTGTTGTCTTTAAAGGTTACTCTCTCAGCATACCTCTTAAGCCTTTACTCCTCCTCGTGCGTCTCACACTCACACTTCATCTTTCATCATGTCAACAAAGCCAAACTGACCAATCAGAGTGCTCAAAGGAACTGGGCCCACTGACCTTAGTGTTTTATTATATAGCAGATATGGAAAACACAATTATATAAGTACAAATAGAGTATGAAATGCAGATTAAGGCAAATTAGTATTGGCTACAACCGTCAAATGTATGGTGATTATGGCTGTGCATTATCTATGATTCAATTGAGTATACCAGAGTTAGCATATACAGTATGAATACTGCACAATCAAAGACTTACTTAGTTTGCACACAAACTCATGTTTTTGTATAGAGAAATGTTTGTGAAGTCAGTACATGAGTATGATGACTGAATTTCAAGAAGTGATAAGTACTTTCTTTTTAATTACCTCATATTTCCACATCATACACCAGTAAATAAATCATTATGGGGTAAATGGTAACATTTAGCTACCTGGTGCAACATATTCATTTCTTGCCCTCATTCTGATCCAGCCTTTTTCCCTGAGACCTTGTTCTCCACCATACACAACACCCTCAACATGTTTAAAATTGACAGTTAAAAATTAATCGAGACCTACTACAGCCTTCTCACGGTCATTTCAGTCCAACTATTGGCACAAACCACAGTGCCATTTTCCTTATGTTTTCAAAGCATTCAGGCCTATGCTGATGCCACATTGATCAGAAATGGTTGGAAGAAGTCTGCTGGTACAGCTATAACACATTGCTAAACACAATTTTATGGTTTTATTCCATGAAGAACCCATTTATGTATGTTTTTTTATTCATATTTTTATTTTACCACCATTATAATATTTTAATATTGTTTTGGTAATTGCTTCTGCTCATGAGTGCCGCCACTTTGTGTGAGAAAAGGCACACTGTTGCCAGCTCATGACGTCCAGTGCCATGATGTCATTGTTGTGCTGGTATTTAAGAAAATGGTGCACTAATGAAGGCATCCAAATTTCTAGATAAATAAAGAAAACAAATAAATGTGTTTGAATAGTGAAGGTAATGGATTATTAGGTATTAAGGGTTCTTGTATGTGTTTTGACTTCTGATAATTGGAATTCATTTTGGGCTTTGAAGATTTTGGTTTCATTTGATCTCTTGGTAAAGTCTCTTGCCTGCTTCTGACTTCATTAGCTCTTTCATGTCCCAGTCTTGTTAAATCCTACCTTTAGGCTTTCCATTTCCATCTAAAGCATAGCAGTGATAACACACTGTGAGTATGGGGATCAGTAGGTGAGGCTAGCACATGGAATAAACAAGTGCTTTGGTCTGTGTTTTGTGTTTTATTTTCAATGAAACAGTGTTAATGTCTGTTTATTTTTTCTTCTTTTATAAGCCACAAGGTCAGTGAGCAGGTTTACAGAATTCATATTTTTCTTATTCTGTGAGTGATCTGACATTGTAAATGCTCTTTGACAGTACAGTGTTACTGACGGACAGACAAAGAGACAGAGGTACATAATTTGGTGTTAATGAACTTCTGAGAGATTACTTAGCACAAGGGAATCATTTGTAAAGGTCTAGTATCAAGCATCTAGCATTCTACAAAATTTGAATATTTATAAAATTCAAACATATTGTATTTTAACTTTAAATTTATATAAAATGGTTAATGGAAAAAAACTTTTTGTAAGATTTTAGCTGCTGAAGTGAATGGAATTTTCTTATTAAAGCATTTTGAACCTAATTAGGTTCTCTATTTTTTACTTGTGTTTCTTCTCACAGTTTAAAGACATACTGTTAGTGTCACTGTTAGGTGAGACTAAATTGGCCCAGTGACATAATTTTGTGCAAATTCCTAACTACTGTACATCCTGCAACGGTCTGGCATTCAGTGTATCCTTGAGCACACTGGTGTTAAGCTCTGAACCCCAATGACTTCATATTGGAAAATAAGAGTTCAGAAAATGGTTGAATGAATAGAGCATGTGCGCCTTTATGGTATTGAATTTCACACATTTACATAAACAATGATAATTCTGGTACTTTTTTGGTCACATTTTTGGAATGTATGCTATGTTATGAAGTAAAAGTGTAAATTTTCAGATTCACCTGACAATTTCTGGTTCATGAAAATTAACATTAGTTCTGTTATAAAGTGCTAGACCTTTGAGTGTCCTGATTAAATAAGTATGCAAAGAGGTAATTTAGTTTCAACTCGGTTGTTTAAAGCACCATCTTTGAGTCAGGAATTTTGTCTCAGAAAAATAATGCTAAGCTCCCACTGATTCCAATTCGATTAAGCTGAGCGACTTTGTTAAATCCATGGTGTGTTACAGTGCTGAGCCTCATTAAAAAAACAACAAATTCTGCATTATGCTATTAAGCTGGTAACATCAGCACAAGTGGTTGTTGAATTAAAAATGTCCCTAGCTGCACAGCTAGATAATGATGGACTTCATTTTAATTAGGCATGTGTTTCTTCTCATCAAGTACCCCTATACACAGCTTCTAGAAAATCACACTGATTGCTTCAGGTTTAAAATGACTATACAATAGACTGCAAGAGGACATAATAGTGTTTTAAAATGCAAGTCTGTTATTATGAGGAAAGAATTCTTCCAAACAGCATGCAGCAATATATGCTTATTAGCATTTTCTCTTACTACAAATTTGGCTATGATATACACATTATACTAGAGCCATGGCAAGTGTAAGAAATTTTATTTATTTTCTTTTAAAATGCATCCTGTGTTTTAAATGTAAAAATCATCATTCTGTTTACTTCATTTGTTGAATACAGTAAAGTGATAATACTTGATGAAAGAGTGCAGCTGTTAAAAAGACGCAAGAGCTGAGTTTCACCAAAAATATCAATCCTTTAGCAAATTGCACTGGATTGAATCTTAACATTTTATGCTAAAAATATGATTGATGGTTCTTACAAAATAAGCATTGTTGATGCTGAACAATATTATAATACTATTTAAAGACAGTCTATTATATGATAGTGATTTTTCATTTACTAACAATGCTTATTTTTCCTAATCAGTGACATGTTCCCTGATGTTATGAGTTTTCAGTGAAACATGAGCTTAACTTGGTTCCATTTCATTTTTTTATTTAGATATGGAAATTAATGTTTAAATTTCAAAATGCTAATTTGTACTCTTTCTTGCATCATAATCTTTAATGGTGGAAACATGATGAAGCAGACAACCAGATAGATAGATAGATAGATAGATAGATAGATAGATAGATAGATAGATAGATAGATAGATAGATAGATAGATAGATAGATAGATAGATAGATAGATAGCAACAACAACAACTACTTATTTCTTGTATAGCCCAAAATCACAAAATGAATGTTACAATGGGCTTTAAGGAGCCATTTTTTCTGAGAGCCCCCAGCCTTGACTCCCTAAGAAGACAGAAAAAAATTCCCCAAAAAAGACCTTTGTAGAAAAAAAATGGAAGAAATCTTGGGAAAGGCAATTCACAGAATGACCCCCTTTGTGGTAGTTTGGGCATCAAAAATGGAGTAAATACAATACACAATACAGAAGCTCAATAAATACATAAATAAATACAGATTACAACAAATAAGAACCTATGTCACAATTACTAAAATGAAGAAAACACTTCTGGCTAGACTAAAGATAAAAAGAGCAGTCACAGTCATGGTGGGGCATTATGAAGGCATACTGCTGTTGGTATAAAGGAGCCCCAGTAGAATTTCCTGACACACTAGCACTTTTTCCACAGATATGGATATGCATATGCAGCCCCAGTCATATTCTTTGCATGTTTACAAAAATCTTCTCTGGGTTTTCTAGTGTTTGTCCACAGCAAAAAAAAAAAATTGCGCAAAATGCCCATTCTTAAATAAAAATGTGCTCCTAAAATTTCAAGAAATGTTATTGTAACCTAATATAATTTTGGCAATTCCAAAAATGTTCAGAAGAACTGATGATCTGACTCTGCTTTCGGATCTGGCTTTACTAAACTGCTGCTATGACAAAGTGATTGTGTCCATCACCGCATTGTGACTGCGCTGACATCCTAGACTTGGAGGATTTTGCTTGTGTTTTTATGAATAATGAAGGAGGGTTACTGTTTTATCCCAGTGGAAGATTTTTCACGTTTATTTGCATTGCATGCTTTATGATGACATTCATTGAGTTCAAAACAATTATTTGAAGGCAAAAATGTGTCCTGAAACCAAAACTTTAATGTTATTGAAGAATGGAAAACAAAGGAAATCAGATTTACTGAACCAGTTCTACTCTGACTGCACAGTATTTTTGTGTTTGGTGTATCTGTTTTTTTAAGATTTAGTTGAATTAGTTTATTTTACACCACTAATTTGTCTCTTCCAGGCTGGATTACTGTAATGCACTCCTCATTGGGATTCCTGGCAAGAGTATCCAGAGACTCCAGTATATTCAGAACAGCGCTGCCAGGATCCTGATGAGGGTGCGAAAGTATGATCACATCACCCCAATCCTGAAAACCCTTCACTGGCTCCCTGTTTCATTCAGAATAGAGTACAAGGTCTCCCTTCTTACCCATCAGTGCATTTATGGACATGCCCCTCTTTATCTACAGGAACTCCTTACCCCCCATAACTCCTTACGTTCCCTCCGCTCTTTACTCACTAACACTCTTCAAGTCCCCAGAACTAAGCTCAGCAGCATGGGTGACAGGGTGTTTTCATCGGTGGCGCCGAGGCTGTGGAATGCCCTCCCTGATTACCTGAGAGCCCCACAGTCGACTGAGGCCTTTAAGCGAAACCTAAAAACTCATCTTTTTAGAAAGTCATTTTGTTAAAGTATTTTATAGACTCTTCTGTTCTTTTTTTTATTTTATTATTCTATTTTTACTCTGTAGCACTTTGGGATTGCTAAAATATAAAGTGCAATATAAATAAAATTTATTATTATTATTATTAATGGCGCACTGCACGATAACATGTAGCGAATACACTTGACTTGAGCATTCCTAGTTTTCAAACTCTTTCTCTGTACGTTTAGCATTTGTTTGCTCAGAGGCTGATGCGCTTGCTGCTTTCTGAGCAGCTCTTCTTTTCTCCACCCTTAGCAGCCCGCTTCTTCTCTTCTTTTGTCGGCACCTCTTCGCGTTAAAACTGATTAAGGCAGTGTTAGTGTTGCAATTAGTACTTTTACTTTAATTTTTCACTTAAGCTGGCACTTAAGTCTTCAACCTGCCTCAAGAATGATTTAAGAAAAAAAGAAGTAGGGGAAGTGACGGCAAAGGGATGAGAACGGCGCCCATACGCATGCGCTGCACGGCTGCCCTGCTGGCTGCTGCTGAGAGCTTATTCTACAATAAAATAAAAAGTGGAATAACCTTGAAAGTCAATCATTACCCCAAAAGCTGATAGTAGACGTCATGTAGTATATGTGTTCCAAATTTCAGGTCAATTGTCCAAATGGTTTGCGAGCTACAGGTGATTTAAAATCCTGGGCAGACAAACGAACAGCCACGGTAGCGTATTATATATAAAAATTGTCACACACATGCGCATGGGAGGCAGACAAAGGGCTCAAAAGATAGTAATTCCCGGTCAGACCTGTGGGTGCACTAATTCTTTCTCTTTTTTCTACGCAGACCAAATGACGGAAATTCTGCCTGGGCCCTTTAACATTACTTACAATTCCACCCCTGAGGACATCACTTCCTCCATCCAATTTAAAACCTACCATGTCAGTACCAAACCTCAGTTTTGTTTTGGACACTTGTCTGTAATGACCATTTTTTCACAACCATTTCACTGTAGCAGCCATTTTCCAAGTATATGGGAGGGTGCCCCAAACCTCTTTTTGTGTCAAGGCTCAATTATTTATCAGCAATATTTACTGTGTATAATGTATGGATTTTTTCACTTAAGATAAATTGATATGATATGATCCATCATTCTGAGTTTGAGTCCGATGTTGTCTGTGTGGAGTTTGCACATTCTCCCCATATCTACACCACTTTTTTTTTCCCACATCCCCAAAGACATGCATTTTAGGCTTACTGGCAATAATGAAATGGTTCAGTGTGAGTGTGGGTCTGTGCTCTTCTATATACTGTATAGGTTGGTTTAATTAAAATTAATTTCCATAACAGTTATTAAATAGATAAGGGTTTAAAATTTCTCAGTAGCTCAGATTTGGGCAATTCTGGGAGAAGTACAATGGGTATATGTGCACTATAGAAGTTGTGTTCCTTCTACTTTGTATCATAATACTGTAATATATATTTATTGTTTTATTCATACATTTTTGTTGTAAATAACTAAAGGATTTAGACTTTTAAAACTTGAACTGTGCAAGTTTTGGGCATTTTAAATTTGACCTTACTCTGTGCTGATGAAAAAGAATTGTCTCTTAGTTATGGTTGCTTGTGGAAGCTGCTATCTTGTACAGAAAATCACAATTGATGTCAAGCACCACAAATGGGAGCTGTACTTTACATTGAGAGCAAGGTGGCAGGTTACAAGAGATTGAAGGATTAAAAGCAATTTTCTCCAAATAACTAGTACTTTTTCCTGGGAACCATGTCACAGATGGTGGTGTAACATTTGCAATGATTTTTCTCCTTTGGGTTTACTCTTGCTGAAGCCATTTTGTTTTCTCATTACAGATGGTCACTTCTAGATATTGGGAAGACAGCACCACAGTGCCAGAGAAGATTCTTCTTTTTTATTATTTCATTTCAATTGCCATGCTACGTAAATAATTCGCTTCAGTGATGACTCTGTGTTTTATATTGTGGACCAAAAGAAAAGAATTGAAATAAATTGAGTGAGAATAAAGAAAACAACATTAACTTACAAGTGAGTACAGTGTGAATAGGCTGTATAAGAATAAACTGACTTGAATTACATTCCAAAAGGTCTTTCACAGTGGTGGATTAGTGGTTAGCACTTCAGTTTCACTGATCAAGTGTCTTGGGTTAAATCCTGCACCCAGTCATTGTCTTTGTGGTTTCTACATGTTTTCCCAGGGTCTGGTGTTTCTGTGGGCACTCCAGTTTTCACCTTGTATATCCCTAAAGACATGCACCTGCAGGTTGGCTAGTGATTCTAAACTGGCCATATGGCCAGTAATGGACAGGCAACCCGGCAAGTTCCTGCCTTTCAATGGTTTCCATACCCCAGTATACCTTGAATTATATCAACTGATTTAAGATAGTTTTGTTAAAAACAAATAAAAAAAAAGAATTTCAGTGAACTATGTCCACATGACAATAGACTTGACTTGAACTATAAATTCAAGTTTCCATTTCTAAAGATGCCAAAATGACACCCTTT
Organism: Erpetoichthys calabaricus; assembly: GCF_900747795.2. Lineage (NCBI taxonomy): Eukaryota > Metazoa > Chordata > Cladistia > Polypteriformes > Polypteridae > Erpetoichthys > Erpetoichthys calabaricus. The sequence continues at coordinate 55,354,176 of NC_041402.2, forward strand.
CAATCAACATACTGCATACTGTGGAATATGGCCGGCCGTTCATCCCGGCCAATACCCCCAAGCCGCCAGGTGGAGCCCTGCCTGCAACATAGAAGTGCCCCGAGTTCCAGCAGGGCATCATGGACAGTGGAGTTTTTCATCACAGCCCTGCTGGATACCATGGGAACCTCCAGGGGACGCTGCAGGAAGGCCCAGAGACTTTTGTTTCACCTATAACCCGGAAGTGCGTCTTAGTCACGGCGACAGAGCGAATGACACACTTCCGGGTTGAAGGAAAAGGAGCTTTTATCTGACCCGGAAGTGTTCACGCCCTCATGGACAGAGAGAGAGAAACGCGTCCGGGTCACGGACTATATAAAAGACTGTGAGAGACCAGAGCGTTGAGTTGAGCTGCGTGGAAGGGTGGCAACGCGTCTGAGAGTGGAGGATTGATTATTGTATTGGTTTATTGTGTATTATATGAGTATAGTGGAGTGTAGAGTGCTTGGTGCACATTATTATTATAAAATAAAGTCATATTGGACTTTTATCTAGTGTCTGACGTCTGGTCTGAGGGTTCAAGGGGTCGACAGTGCCTCTATCTTTCACAATACTTATGTCTGTGTATCAGTGTTCCTGATTTTCCTGAGGTTGGCCATTTCAAAACAAAAAATAAAATACGGGTGGCACTGAGAAAGTAGAAGACGCAGTATCTTCAAGGTCATGTTCTCTAAGTGCTTCGAAATTAAACCTGAAATGTGACAAGAAAGGAAAGATGAACATTAAACAAGAAAAGGAAAGTTATACTTTATACATAGAGTGACTGAGCAAGGTTAAGTGGAAGAAAATGAGATTGAATGAAGGGGCAGGTTTAGAAGGGCAGGACTAGGAAAAGCCCAAAGAGGAGTTGCATTTGTCATGGCTTTCAAAAGACAGAGATAGATGATCACAAGGTAACATAAACACAAACCGCAGTATGTGAAATTAGAAGGAGAGTCACATAATCAGGAAAAGGTTGGTATTACTTGCCAATACCAGCATGTGAAAATGATAATGTAAAAAAGATTTATGAAATAAACTAGAGGTTGCAGGAAACTGACATTCAGCAGCCAGTAAAAGACAAATAATCATGGATTGATAAAAATGAGAACAGGATTAAATATATACTATTAGATGTCATAATGACAAACCAGTTTGTCAGCTTTGACCAGTGAAAGACAATATACTGGACTTAAAATGTAGCCTGGGATCAGTGCCTGAAGTGGAAATAACAAAGTGCCAGTACTCTCTGTTTAAGATGGACTGATTCAGTCAAAGTGGGGTGGTAGAGTTTCAAGCGCCATGATATGCTACATATCTGTCAAAGAACAGTGGGGAGTCCCCTATGGATTTTTGAGTGTCGAGGTGTACTAACATTGCTTGACATGATAAAATATTTGACATTTTTAAACTGATTTGAAATAACAAAAAACAAAATTAAAGAAAAATTGGTTTGCTAACTGATGTCTCATATTGTTAAATAGCTCCGTCCATCCATCCATCCATCCATCCTCTTTCACTTATTCGAGGTCGGGTCGCGGGGGCAGCAGCTTGAGCAGAGATGCCCAGACTTTCCTCTCCCCGGCCACTTCTTCTAGCTCTTCCGGGAGAATCCCGAGGCTTTCCCAGGCCAGCCGGGAGACTTCCCCAGGGCCTCCTCCCGGTTGGACGTGCCCGGAACACCTCACCAGGGAGGCGTCCAGGAGGCATCCTGATCAGATGCCCGAGCCACCTCATCTGACTCCTCTCAATGCGGAGGAGCAGCGGCTCTACTCTGAGTCCCTCCCGGATGACTGTTTCCAACTACAGAGGGATCACACTCCTCAACCTCCCTGGAAAAGTCTATTCGGGGGTTCTGGAGAGGAGGGTCCATCATATAGTCAAACCTCGGATTCAGGAGGAACAGTGTGGTTTTTGTCCTGGTCGCGGAACAGTGGACCAGCTCTACACCCTTAGCAGAATCCTGGAGGGTGCATGGGAGTTTGCCCAACCAGTCTACATGTGTTTTGTGGACTTGGAAAAGGCGTTAAATAGCTCAAAATCTGTAAATGACAACACGAGTGAACTAAGTCAAAAAAAGTGAAATATAAACTACATCTTGTCAGCCTGCCCATGACTGACATTTACAGCAATTATTTCAAATGCAAGCACTGTATGTGCATTGTTCTAAATCTAAAATGGATAAACAGGCAGTATTATGTTAATAGTTAAATAGGCATATATGTAGTTAAATAAAAAGTTATGTTAAAGCTAGTATTTATAATACCAAAATATACATGTATTAATATTTCCCTGCATATGATTTGGGTTTTTTTGGATGCTTGCGTTATTCTGAGATACATGTAATATCACTAAAGATACACAATTGCTTATTTCAGACAATATCTCCTCCCTTGGTACAATTATTAATGGGGTTGCTTCTTGTACACCTGCAATGTACCCAGCAGGCAGTGTAAAAGTGGATTATGTCTGCCGGCAAAGCAGCTGTATAGTGCGGCTCAACAGTGAAAAGAATGGTTTGTGTTTTTTTCTTTTTTTTGTTGTAGGTAATCTTAATATTTGCCTTCATGCTGCTAAATTTGCTGTGCAGCTCTTTTTTAAAACAGTTAGATTATGTTTTAATTGGCTAATGCTTAGATTTCTTAGTGAAAACTGACAAACTCCGTTCAGAATAAAAGTAAAGAGTTGAAAAGATTTTGTTTTACTGTATGAGTTACTGTAAAAATCACTTTCTTCTTTAATATATTGCCTAAACATACTTTTCTTGATTTTCTTGAGGTATTACAGGAAGCCGCAGTTTTTTAGCACTAACACAACTGTGTAAATAACAGCAAACATGAGCTGCCAGAATAATTCAAGGCTTATTACTTAGCTAGGAGGCCAAGTCAATGACTGGATAAGAAGGAAAGCGGGGAATTCCCTGCCTCAATCAGCAAATTGGCAGAAGGTGCCAACACCGCAGCAATCAAGGATCCTTCCCCAGCTGGGAAGCCAGTATTCTGGAAGGATGGGGGGAGGTAACTTAGGTGACTTTTTGCTTCCTCGAGCCACTAAATGGCAGCATCCCTGGACTACAGTACCCAGCTGATAAAGCATGCTGGGAATTGTAGTCCCACATGCACAATGCCCTGGTACAGAGATACTTCTGTGTCTTGTATAAGAGGAGCATTTCAGTCTCACTCTGGCTGAGTCAGAGTTGGGAGAGGAGCTGAATAACAGTCAACTAGAGAAAGTGGAAAGAGGAAAGAGAAAGTGAAGAGAGAGGGCAGAGGGGAGATAGGAGGGGAGATGGGAAAAAATGGTGTTGAATTGTATTGCATTGCTGCACTATATTGTGCTCACAGAGAAGAAGCCTATAAAAGGTATTTTGTTGATTAAAAGTATATGTTTTTGTGTTTGGGGATGCTGTTACTCCGCCTACTGGTCACAACTGGATCCAGTTTCTTTGAGGCAGCAATGCACCCTATTATGTACTCACATTGCTTCTGCAGGAAAATTCATCCACTCATTATGGAATATACCTACTCTAGTTCAATCTCATGAGGTTGGAGTCAACTCTGGTAGATTTTTTTCTTAAACCAGCAACAAACCATTAATGGAATGGCACTCCATCCAAGGTGCACACATACATATTCACTTAGTTTTGAGTTACCAGTTAACCTAAAATGCACAGTTTTAGGATGTAGAACAATTCAGACTGATATGGTAAGAAAGTGCAAACTTTGCAGACACAGCTCCCAGATTTTGTTTTAAGCGATGTCTGCTCACCAAGAAAATACACTGCACAATTGATTAGTTAAAAGTCCCGGGTTTCCTGGAGACAATTTGTACAATAAATACAAAGTGAAGAGCCTGAGTTTTGAGCCATCCATATGTTTATTTCTTAAACAGTGCATTTTGTACCAGTCTATAAAGTGTACAGGTACCACACCTTCACATTTCTAATTCAGGGCACATACAGTATGTGTATATAAACCCATAAGTAACAGTCAATTGGCCAAACTTTCTTGGGCTTAACATATTGACCCAACTGAGTTTGAGATTGGAATTGTAAGGCAGAAGCACTAACCACTGTGCCACCATGCCATCCTGATAATGAGTTAAAATACAATCATAAAACTTTGTAGTTAATGTTACATTTTAAGACATTATCAATTAACTAAAGAGTTTTTCAAGTAAAAATTAATATTATGTATGGATATTTAAATATATTGTCACTTTTTTAAAAACTGCTTGGAACAGTTAATATTTATACCACACTTACACAATAATATAACAAGTACATAGCAGAAGACATTGCTTTGGTTTTATGAAACCAACATGGAAAATCTGTAGAAAATAATTTATATAAAGATGTGGATGATATCTGCTTTATTCAAATCTAAATTATTTTAACTTTGCAGTATCTCCTCTCTGTAACATAACCAAATAAGAAAACAACTGGTCTGTACAATACCTTCTCCTTCATGTTCTCTAATTTAATGAGTTGAAACAAGCTACCCTTGCAGTTTTACACTTTTTGATTTTGTCAGCATGTTTGAAAATATTCACATCTGAATTACAAATAATAAATATGAATTTAAACCCTTTCTTTGAATATGAGAGCAATTACATTAGAGTTTGCATTATGGAAATACATCTAAAAGCCACACAATATGATTTAATGTATTTTATTCAATTACTTTGAAAGTATTATTTAATGTTGTGCCTTTTGTTTGTTTTTTGTTTTTTTAATTTTACTTCTACCATCTAATAATAATATCATATATTCTTTCAGAACTGCAAGACCCAGCTCTGTAAATTATATAAGTATACAATTAATCAGCTTTCTTTTTACTTGAAGCTTCAATATACAGATAAGCTATATACAGTATTTTTCATTCCTATAATTTTAATTATGTGTTTTTATAAATCAATTATCTGCTTGGGGCTGAAAACAATATTTTAATTTAGTATAATTATTGTAGGAATTGCATTTATTAAAATAATATGTTGATGTTAATGTATATTCATAGCTAGTTTTAGCAAAACAGAATCTGATATTACTTATTATGTTAGATTTGTAAGGTGATTAAAAAGTAATACATTTAATTCTATGTTACTCTTACGATGCTAGCAGTATTCCTTTCATGATTCAAACTACTGAAGAGATTGTCAGTTTTTTTTGAGAACAGTTCATTATTGGTCACTACTCGTCTCATCTCATCTTGTTCTGAAACGTGCTTAATCCAATTCAGAGTTGCAAAGTTAGAAACCATTAAAAAAGAAATCTAAACAAATGTAAAAGTATAAATCTTTGGGGTTTTATTTGTAGTTATAATTATTCCTTTTAAGATGTCATTTAATATTTTTTATTTTACACTAAACTGTTTTTACAAACTGGCTTGCTAATCATTTCATTCACTATCCATTTTTATATACCCATTTTGAATGCTTTCATGATAAAGTGCCTTGATCTTTTTTTTTAGAGTCATGAATGTATTTTCTCGGCTGCTTTGGGGATTTCATTATAAGAATTAAATTCAAACTAAAATGATTAACAAACTATTTGCTAATTAGAACTAAAACTGAATTATTACAAAATATAAGCTCAATCAGTGTACTTTACATTACAGAAGAATTACAAAAGATCCCAGGTAATGAATATATCGTATTCTGGCCGAAGAGGTGAGGTTTTTCAAATCACTAGCAGAATTTTCATTATGCAGATATTGTATTGTGATTCTCTAAGCTGTTTTATTTTTCATTTCTTCATTTGGGTTTACGAGCACACTAACAGAAAATATCCAAGGTGCCTTATTGAAAATATAACTGCTCCAACAATCACATTAAACAGTCAATTTGAAATCCAATTTAAATTAAATAAGCACAGAATAGGTGGTGTAATTCTCTGCATATCACAAGGATCAGTAATTAGTTCAGACTAAATAAGATCAAGTATTACAGTTTTGCTTTTTTAATGAATGATCCTTTTTGTTTTTGGGGTAATTTAATGCTATTTGAATTGTCACTACTTGGAACTAACATGCTGTCACAAAGAGCATCTCATTTTACAGAAAAAAATGACTTCATCTGAATCACTTTTAACTGGTACCATGAAAAAAGTCACATTCTTGGTACCATGAAGTGACCCCATGGCGAAAAACATGCTATATGACCAGAATAACACCACTTTATTACAATATTTTGTTTTCCTTGAAATAATATGGTATGACAATGTGTTATAAAATACAAATAATATTGCACAACATTTCATGTGCGAGTTTCTGCTTATTTCACCCCGCTGTAGGCAAAAATGTTACTGTTGGCATTGGTTGCACAACAGTTTGGTATGCTCTTCACACACAAACTTATTACACTTGTTACAGACTAATTTGGTTTTCTTTTCACTTGATCTGGGACAAACAGAGCATCTCTTGCGTTGTCCTGGATGACGCTGTGTAGTGCTTCGTGTAGTGTAGACGCTGGTGTGGGTGCCTCTGGTACAATGCCGCAACTAGGGAATCCATTGCCGGATGGGTTTATCCATTCCTGGGAATTCGTGAATCCTGCATTTCATTCCCGGGAATCCCAGGCTGCCAGGGATGACACAGTGCACGGGCACCTCACATGTGAACGGTTTTAGAACGACCGACACTTATTTTTAATAAAACTACTGCAATATGTTGACACAAATAAAAGATTAACCTTATCTACAAGCAGTTCATGCTGTCATATAAGTACATGTATCTAGTTATTTGCAGTAATAAGAGCGTAGAAAGCACAACGTGTCCAGCGTGCGGTCATCCAGGCAAGAGCGCACCTTTATGCAAAGTACACTAGCCGTTGAGAAAGCACGCTCTGCCTCCACTGAAGTAGGCGGCACAGTCATCAGATACTGATACACTTGTTCTAAACAATGCCCGTGCTTGCCGTTGCTCTGAAACACCACCATTTCAGCTTTTACTGATGCATCCAGTTTCTTGTCATCATTCCGTGATGGCAAGATTCTTGGCACAGATAATGCGGATGCAACAGACTGACGCATTGCAATTTCAAGTTGCTGTTCAAAGCAACTGTTCTGATGAAGTGCAAGTTGCAGCAATGGCTCCACCGTAATTATTTTCAACGATAACTCTGTTATTTCTTGATCAATTTTTACACTTTTACATGCTATATATGCAAGCTTAGACATTCCCGTTTTCCCGGGAATTACAGTAGTTTCATTCCCGGGAATACGGGAATGAAAAATGCCCGGGAATGGATTCCCTAGCCGCAACTGCAAATGACCTGTTTGACATCTTTCGGCGTCTGCTGCACTTGCAATCGTTGACATGCATGTGGAGTAAAAAATGCTTCTGACTCATCGCTGATATGCAAATTGGTTTGCCAGTGCCATCTTTCACCCAAATAGTTGCAGTACTTTCCTTGGAGCTCTTTGTGGCACCCAAGAAGAGCAGGATGCCTATGAGTGCTCGAATTTTAATCACACTTGCTTGGTACAAAAATCCAGCATTGCTTGTGTGACCGGTTTTCACATTTTCAATTTTTTGTCCATGTCACAATCTCTGTTATCATGGCATCATCGAAAAATAAATCAAATGCTTTCAAGAGTGTGTCTGCTTGACACCCATTCCCTTTCGGCCGTGGTTTCTGTCTGACAATATTTCCCATTGGGGTTCTTCTGACAGTTTTTGGCTTCTGTGACCACACATACCCGTCTTTTCCACGAATATCATGACTATCATCATCTTCCGATTCATCTTCCGACTGTGATTCATTTGCACTTACTTCACTGTTGACGTTTGACTCTTTATTATTGGGGTCGTGGTCACTTTCATCCCAGCTCAAATCATCTTCAATGTCGTCCTAATTTTCACTGTCGATGTCACTTAGCTCACCTAAAGACTGCAGAACATCTTCACAAAAAAGTCCCCATCATGTCGCCATTGTGTTATGCCACACCTGTCACAGAACCTTTATCACATTGAAAGTGCTATGGGGTCAGTTTGACCCCAAGCGAAAATAAACCTAAATAAAAAATAAGTGGAAAGACTTTGAAACTATCAAACATGTGTCACATACTTAGGAAGGCCTTACGAGAAAATATGTGGCAGGTGAGGTCACTAATCATGATAGTTTCCAAAAAAACATGGTCCAAAGAGGACTGGGGTCACATAGACCCCACAGTCACAAAAACCATGGAGCGGCTGCTGCTTCACCATCTGAGGCCACAGGTCCGCCACACCCTTGACCCACTGCAGTTTGCATACCAAGAGAAGGTGGGAGCGGAGGATGCCATCATCTACATGCTACACCGATCCCTCTCCCACTTGGACAGAGGCAGTGGTGCTGTAAGAATTATGTTTCTGGACTTCTCTAGCGCCTTCAACACCATCCAACCTCTGCTCCTTAGGGACAAGTTGACAGAGATGGGAGTAGATTCATACCTGGTGGCATGGATCGTGGACTGTCTTAAAGAAACACCTCAGTATGTGCGTCTTGGACACTGCAGGTCTGACATTGTGGTCAGTAACACAGGAGCGCCGCAGGGGACTGTACTTTCTCTGGTCCTGTTCAGCCTATATACATCGGACTTCCAATACAACTCGGAGTCCTGCCACGTGCAAAAGTTCGCTGACGACACTGCTATCGTGGGCTGCATCAGGTGTGGGAAGGAGGAGGAGTATAGGAACCTAATCAAGGACTTAGTTAAATGGTGCGACTCAAACCACCTACACCTGAACACCAGCAAAACCAAGGAGCTGGTGGTGGATTTTAGGAGGACCAGGTCCCTCATGGACCCCGTGATCATCAGAGGTGACTGTGTGCAGAGGGTGCAGACCTATAAATACCTGGGAGTGCAGTTGGATGATAAATTGGACTGGACTGCCAATACTGATGCTCTGTGTAAGAAAAGACAGAGCCAACTATACTTCCTTAGAAGGCTGGCATCCTTCAACATCTGAAATAAGATGCTGGACAAACTGGTGAGGAAGGCAGGTTCTATTGCAGGCACGGAGCTGGACAGCTTGACATCCATGGCAGAGCGACGGGCACTGAGCAGGCTCCTGTCAATCAGGGAGAATCCACTGCATCCACTGAACAGTATTGTCTCCAGACAGAGGAGAAGCTTCAGCGACAGACTGCTGTCACTTTCCTAATCCACTGACAGACTGAGGAGATCGTTCCTCCCCCAAACTATGCGACTCTTCAATTCCACCCGGGGGGGTAAACGTTAACATTATACAAAGATATTGTCTGTCTGTATACCTGCATTGTTATCACTCTTTAATATTGTTTTTATCAGTATGCTGCTGCTGGAGTATGTGAATTTCCCCTTGGGATTAATAAAGTATCTATCTATCTATCTATCTATCTATCTATCTATCTATCTATCTATCTATCTATCTATCTATCTATCTATCTATCTATCTATCTATCTATCTATCTATCTATCTATCTATCTATCTATCTATCTATCTATCTATCTATCTATCTTGATACCAGAGCAGGGTTAATACACGCATATTATTCTTAGAGTCAAATAATTATTGAACTTCCACCCATAGACTAAATATACTTTTTAGATGAAAGGGTCACAGAAAGCATGCTCTCAAGTTCAACTACACCAGGTCAATTCAGAGTTTACCTAACATGGAAATGGGATGTTGGAAGAAATTGGAAGAATTGGAATAGATGTTGGAAGAAATTGGAATAGCCAAGGAAAAACCATGTACAAGTGGAAAAAATGTGCATTTTCTGAACAAAGGTGTTTGGACCTCTAAGGCAACATTACTTATCACTTTACTACTTTTTGAAACAGCTACAGTAACACCAAACAAGTAAATTCAGAATAGTCTTAAATATAAACATCTACGCTTGGAAGTGTGTGTGTCTGTCCGGCCCGGAAATGAGAGGTGAAGTTGGTGGCGGAGTGGTGGCTCTGAGGCTAGGGATCTGCACTGGCAATCGGAAGGTTGCTGGTTTGAATCCCATAAATGCCAATAGGGACTCTGCTCTGTTGGGCCCTTGAGCAAAGCCCTTAACCTGCAATTGCTGAGCACTTTGAGTAGTGAGAAAAGTGCTATATAAATGCAAAGAATTATTGTTGTTATTATTATTTGCGGTAAGGGCTCCACCTCCAAGGAAACAGAAACACACTTAGCTGCTATTACACAAGCGAGGCCAGTACGTCAGCAAAATGAAACCTCCGAAGAAAGAGTCACTCGCTTAGCCGCTAACATCGGCAAAACGTTATCCCTTTTACTTTTCCTCCCTAATGCATAAGCGATGTGAGCACATCAGCAAAATGAATCCTCCTAGGAGAGAGATGCCCAGAGTAGCTCCTTTCAATTACTTGACATCTCTACATTTCAATTTTTTTTTTCAATAGTTTCTAGGACCCTGGGCTTTTTACAACATGGGTTTGCACAGCTAGTTTAATATAATATCTAATAAGCAAACAGTTAGGAAGGAAATATAGGACTGACAGTAGAAGAGCAGCCCCATACAAAGGATACATTGTACCCAATGTAATTGCAGTATGTTGATGGATTTCTTTGTAAAAATGACTAGTAAGACTATTATAGAACTCTCAGCTTAACCAGAACAAAATAATGATTTCTTCTTAACAACTGCATCTGTCTGTTGATGTACGGTACTATATTGAAAACATTACCATTGTAGCGCCTGCTACCTTAAAATGTGCCTATTTTGCAAGTTAGATTCAGTTCTAAGTAAAAAGTAAAAGTCTACCCGAAGGTCGGTCATGCTAAGAATATAACTGTGGCAATGAGTGTAACTTATTATTATTAAACTGAAGTTTTTCATCCTTCCATTTTCCAACCTGCTGAATCCGAACACAGGGTCACGGGGGTCTGCTGGAGCCAATCCCAGGGCAGGAACCAATCCTGGGCAGGGTGCCAACCCACCGCAGGACACACACAAAAACACACTAGGGCCAATTTAGAATCATCAATCCACCTAACCTGCATGTCTTTGGACTGTGGGAGGAAACCCACGCAGACATGGGGAGAACATACAAACTCCACACAGGGAGGACCCGGGAAGCGAACCCAGGTCCCCAGGTCTCCCAACTGCGAGGCAGCAGCACTACCCACTGCGCCACTCTGAAGTTTTTCAGTGACTATAAAATGTATTCACCTACTTGGAAACTTTGTAGCAATGATCATCAGATAAAGACTCCTTAATGTCAAAGTGAAAACAGATCTCTGTAAAGTGGTCCAAAATAATTACAAATATAGTCAGTCAGTCAGTATTTAGTAGATGACCCTTTGGTAGCCATAACAGCCCTGAGGATGTGTGCATAGGTCTCTATTAGCTTTGCCCATCTGGACATTGCCATTCTTCATAGCAAAACTGCTCAAGATGCATGGGTATCATGAGTGAGCAGCTCATGTCAAGTCCAACCAGAAATTCTCAGTTGGATTGACAACTGGACTCTGACTTAGCCACTTCGGGACATTAACGTTGTTTTAAAAATTACTGTGTTCCTTTGGCTTTAAGCTTAGTTGTTGCCTTGGTGGAAAAGTAATCTCCCAAAGCATAGCTTTTTTGTAGACTGCATCAGATTTTCCTCCAGGAATTCCTTGTGGTTTGCTGCACTCATTTTATTCTCTACACTAAAAAATCTTCCAACTCTACCTGCAGAGAAGCATCTGTACACTATGACGCTGCCACCACCATACTTAGTAGTTTTTACACAGAGTTTGCCTTATGAAAACCATGGCATTTAGTGTGAAGCTCAAAAGCTCGATTCTGCCCTAATCATACCATAGAACCTTCTTCCAGCTAACGTCAGAGTCTCCCACGTGAGTTCTGTAAATCTTCAACCAAAACTTGTATGTTGGTTTTAACAGTATAATTCTCTTCACCACTCTCTCATAAAGCTGTGACTGGTGAAGCACCTGGGCAACAACTGTTCTAATCTTTTAATTTGTAGCTTTTAACAGCCACAGAGTTCTCCTAGGTCTCTTAATGGCCTTCCTCACTCATCTTCTTCTTGCAAAATCTTTCCATTTTTGTGGGCAGCTTGCAATAGGCAGCTCTTCTGCGCCATGCTCTTCCCATTTCTTAAAGGCTGATTTAACTGGATCCCAAGACATATTCTGTGTGTTAGATATTTTCTTGTCTGACCTGACTTGTGCTTTTCAGTCACATTTTCAGTTAGAGTGTGTGTGTGTGTGTGTGTGTGTGTGTTTTGTCTTCATTGTGTAAGTTAAGCCATACTGACTCATTTTCAGACTCAGGTGCATTTATACCACAATAATTTTAAACCACTGGACCACCAACAGGTGATCTCCATTTGAATAATTCTGTGACTTCTAAAACCAATTGGCTGCACCAGTGATTTTTTAGGTGTGTCATAATAAAGGGGGCAATCAATTATTCTGGTTGCATATTTGTAATTAATTTTGACCACTTTGCAGAGATCTCTTTTTACTTTGACTTTAAAGAGCCTTTTTGTGGTCATCAGTGTCAAATGACACAATGTGATTCAATATTGTATAATAAGAAAATATGAAACCTTCCAAGGGGATGAATATTTTTTTATAGGCACTGCAGATAAAAAAAAAATCAGCAGAACTAAATTTCATTGAGGGTTAAAACTCAACACATACTGTAAGTTAATTTGAAGATTATTATAATATATCAAATTAAGGGAGCAAATCCATTTTCATTTCCCCATGAATAATTTACTTAATACAACCTTTGCACCTCAGAAACAAAATTCTTAATTCACACATAAATACAAAGAGAAATAAACTCTTAATAGTACAGTAAAAGAAAAGAATTTGTAATTTTTTGAACAATAACATAACATCCTCAAGCCTCTTTATTCTAATTCAAAGCTTTGAACCTCCTCTATTTATTACTTTGAATGTACAGTTGTGCTTGAAAGTTTGTGAACCTATTAGAATTTTCTATATTTCTGCATAAATATGACCTAAAACATCATCAGATTTTCACTCAAATCCTAAAAGTAGATAAAGAGAAACCAGTTAAACAAATGAGACAAAAATATTATACTTGGTCATTTATTTATTAAGGAAAATGATCGAATATTACATATTTGTGAGTGGCAAAAGTATGTGAACCTTTGCTTTCAGTATCTGGCGTGACCCCCCATTAACTGCAACTGCAATAACTGCAACTAAACATTTCCGGTAACTGTTGATCAGTCCTGCATACCGGCTTGGAGGAATTTTAGCCCATTCCTCCATACAGAACAGCTTCAACTCTGGGATGTTGGTGGGTTTCCTCACATTAACAGCCCGCTTCAGGTCCTTCCACAACATTTCAATTGGATTAAGGTCAGGACTTTGACTTGACCATTCCAAAATATTAAATTTATTCTACTTTAACCATTCTTTGGTAGAACGACTTGTGTGCTTAGGGTTGTTGTCTTGCTGCATGACCCACCTTCTCTTGAGATTCAGTTCATGGACAGATGTCCTGACATTTTCCTTTAGAAAATTCTCTGATATAATTCAGAATTCATTGTTCTATCAATGAAGGCAAGCAGTCCTGGCCCAGATGCAGCAAAACAGGCCCAAACCATGATACTACCACCACCATGTTTCACAGATGGGATAAGGTTCTTTTGCTGGAATGCAGTGTTTTCCTTTCTCCAAACATAACGCTTTTCATTTAAACCAAAAAGTTCCATTTTGGTCTCATCCGTCCACAAAACATTCTTCCAATAGCCTTCTGGTTTGTCCACGTGATCTTTAGCAAACTGCAGACAAGCAGCAATGTTTTTTTTGGAGAGCAGTGTCTTTCTCCTTGCAATCCTGCCATGCACACCATTGTTGTTCAGTGTTCTCCTGATGGTGGACTCATGAACATGAACATTAGCCAATGTGAGAGAGGCCTTCAGTTGCTTAGAAGTTACTCTGGGGTCCTTTGTGACCTCGCCGACTATTACACGCCTTGATCTTGGAGTGATCTTTGTTGGTCGACCACTCCTGGGGAGGGGAACAATGGTCTTGAATTTCCTCCATTTGTACACAATCTGTCTGACTGTGGATTGGTAGAGACCAAACTCTTTAGAGATGGTTTTGTAACCTTTTCGAGCCTGATGAGCATCAACAACTCTTTTTTTGAGGTCCTCAGAAATCTCCTTTGTTCATGCTATGATACACTTCCACAAACATGTGTTGTGAAGAGCAGACTTTGATAGATCCCTGTTCTTTAAATAACACAGGGTGCCCACTCACACCTGATTGTCATCCCGTTAATTGAAAACACCTGACTCGAATTTCACCTTCAAACTAACTGCTAATCCTAGAGCTTCACATACTTCTGCCATTCACAAATATGTAATATTAGATCATTTTCCTCAATAAATAAATGACCAAGTATAATATTTTTGTCTCATTTGTTTAACTGGTTTCTCTTTATCTACTTTTAGGACTTGAGTGAAAATCTGATGATGATGAACTTTTAAGTACAACTGTAATGTATTATATTTGGGTGACATGGTAGCACAGAGGTAGCACTGCCTCCTTGCAGTAAAGAGAGCAGGTTTCATGTCCCGGGTCCTCCCTGTGTGGAGTTTGCATCTTCTCCTTGAGTCTGTTGTGGGTGTATGTGTTCACCCTGCAATGAACTGGTACTGTGTCCAGGGTTTGTTGCTGCCTTGTGCCCTGTGCTAGCTGGGATAGGCCCCAGCACCTCCCACAACCCTGCTCAGGATGAAGTGGGATAGGAAATGACTGACTGTGGTGTATTTGATCTTCATCCTACTTTTTTCCTGTGGCTCCTTTTTAAATTTTTGTAAAGTGCTTTGAGCTTGGGAAAGGCACTATATAAATGCAATGTATTTTTACTATTAATTCAATTCAAACTCTTGGAGGGCTGGAGCCTACTGGAGCAGCATAAGGCTCAAGGCAGGAAACAGTCTTGGACTGGGCATCTTTTCACTGCAGGGCCCATTTTCACACACAGCTACAATCACACTCCTACATCAGCATTAACGAGTTGCTAATTAACCAAACCTTTATATCTTTGGTGATTTGGGAGGAAAACTGGTATACCCCAAGGAAAACCTTGATTGACCTTGTAAACTCCACATGGAAATCTTCCAGGTACTGGATATGAACTTAGGATGCTGAATCCTGTGGGGCAGCAGCTTTACTAATTGTGTCACCCCACTTACCATGGGTATTTTTTCTAATTAAATTTTAAGTGAAAATCAATTGTGTGATGAAACAATTTCAAAGTCTGGCAGCTTTGAGCTTGTGTGCCATGTTTCACATAGTAAGAAACTGTAGTTCAGTTACAGCAGGTCCCCAGAAAAATGACCCTATTGCTGAGAAATCAAAAGTACTATAACTAAACAGAAAGGAGTATGGCATTGAATTGCAAGTACAGGATTAAGCATCTGAGCCTGAATAAAACTACTGCCTTTTGTTGCTCTATATTTGCAGGCTGGCTATCGGCCACTGAAAGGAGTTGATGATTTATACAATATGTATTTTAATTAAGTGAAATATAAAATATGTTACTATTCTGAATTCCAGACATTTACAGTCATGTGCCTACAGGTTAAGATGTGGAGTTGCACAGCTCTTGAATGCTGAGATTGGTACTAAGAATTTGCTGCTCCAAGGAATGTGGTTTTTATGTTTATATTACATCTCATATGAAACATCTGATGATGCTGGGTTTGAGATAAATGGTAGGTGGTATACAGCATCTGTATTTCAAGTTCACCAAGCCTTCATGGACCAGATTAGATTACAAACGGGAAAAGACTGGAAAGAGAGCTGACACCTAGGAAAGTTTAAGAAGTGCTGCTCAGATTTGCAACCTGAAGTGTATGATACATTCTGAGAACAACCACTGATTGCAAGCAGGGCCTTCTGGGCAAAGGGTGGGATGATATGTGTGTTAGGCTAGATTCACAGGTATCAAGAAGACATATGGCTGAGGCTAGGGATCTGCACTGGCAATCGGAATGTTGCCGGTTTGAATCCCGTAAATGCCAATAGGGACTCTGCTCTGTTGGGCCCTTGAGCAAGGCCTATAACCTGCAATTGCTGAGCGCTTTGAGTAGTGAGAAAAGCGCTATATAAATGCAAAAAATTATTATTATTTATTATTATGGCAAATGAGTCAGTTGCTAGATGTATGTGGGGTAAGGTGTATAAGACTTAAAGAAACTTAACATCTTGCAGACAGAAGAGGCAGTAAGATCAACCAACAGTCACCACGATTGGTGAAACTCAGTGATCATGATTTAGGAAATTTACATAATAATGGCAAAAATCTATAAGGAAGTAAGCGTATATGGTGCATAGTAGAGAAGAAAAGAAAGGTGGTGGTATAATAAAATGGCTTCCAAGAAGACAGATTCCAGACATGACAGACATTAATACTGATCTCAAAAGGATTCTGATGCATTTATTGTATGCTTCAGGAGAAAGGATGATTAAAATAGTTCGTAATATAGTATTTGCTATAGGCTCAGAAAACTGTGGTACAGGATAAGCTAGTATTATTATATTTTTATTAAGGATAATACAGTACTTTTTACCAATAGAAAGTGAGAGTGAAACTCAAGATTTTAATGAACTGTATTAAAGCAGCTCATAAAATTAACACAATCAGAACTACTATTTTTAAAAAGATATTTCACAACTAAGAATAGGGCTTGATGAAAAAATGAATAGCTAACATGGACAAGTCTTCAGGTTCATCATTGGGAGAATAAATGTTAAGGGCACAGTCCTCACCAGTGGAGTAAGTGCAGGAATTTATCCAAACCAACCTTTAAGGAAGTGGAAATGAAAGGTAGAACTACTCCTGAATGGTATCCTAATCCTATACCATGTGTATAAATAATGCCTGAAACTCCAGCATAGACTGTGGAGAATTTCTGTCATACTTTGAAGGAAGTACAAAATACCAGCGCCAAATATTTCTTCATCCCAAAGGTAAACGAAGATTATAAGATGCAGGGTTCAGAATGAACACTGAAGTATGTGACCACGGATAAAATATGGAATCCCAGTGATCTCTTGGTGCTTTATCTACCTGCAGCATGTAGATAAAATGGCATTCTAACAGCTGGTGGACTACATCTACATCCTGGAGGGCCGCAGTGATTGCAAGTATTCATTCTAACCATCTTCTTCATTAGTGACAAGTTTTTGCTGCTAATGAACTCCTTTCCCCTACATTTTAATAACCCTATTTTTAAGGATTCAGTTCAATTAACTTGTTTTGCCTTAGTTTTAATTAACTTGACTCAGGCCCCTTAGTTGTCTCTTTTTCCTTAATTAGCAGCCAAATAATAATGAGATATAAAACAAGCTGCCACATTACCAGCTCACCTGTATCCATTACACAGTACAGTGGAACCTCGGTTTGCGAGCATAATTTGTTCCGGAAACGTGCTCGTAGTCCAAAGCACTCGTATATCAAAGTGAATTTCCCCATAAGAAATAATGGAAACTCAGATGATTTGTTCCACAACCCAAAACTATTCATATAAAAATGATTAATACAAAATATAAAGTAAAAATACATAAAACAAATTAACTTGCACTTTACCTTTGAAAAGAATCATGGTTGGTGTGAGTGAGTTTCTAAACTCTTGTGGAATTGCACCCAATGGGACGACACGCGGAAGAGCGTCCCAAAGCAATCGCAGTCTCCCAGTGCTGTAGCAGTTCTCCGTAAAAGCGAATCCGAAAAGATCGCGGACATGCTACAAGCGCCTGCCGTCAATGGGTGATACAAGGAACAAGGAACATTATAAATGTGCAGGGCCCTGCCTGACTGCTGTGTCTGTGTACAAATAACCGTGCTGTTGCTGTTTCAAGCTGAATAAAGCTTGTGTTGCTAAAGTACTGAGACTCAGCTTCGTGTTTTAGGGTGCAAGACGGTGACTCGCACGTCACAGCACACACGCACGCGCGAGCACACACACATGAGCGCGCGAACACACATACACACACACACACACACGAGCCCGCGCGCGCGTGCACACACACACACATGTGCGCACACACAGTCACAATGCTAATGCTGTAGTAAACACTATACGCTCGTTGACTATATGAGTGAGGCACGCCAACTCAGACGGAGAATAGGAGACGATTGCCCACAATCCCGCAGTAAGAGAGAGAGAAGAACCATCAGCTCAGTTGTGATCACATGACGCTCAGCAGAAAAACTACTCGTACTGCAAGACCTCGCTCGTTTATCAAGTGAAAAGTTATTAAAAATTTTTGCTCGTCTTGCAAAACACTCGTAAACCGAGCTACTCGCAAACCGAGGTTCCACTGTATTTGAAAATAAAGAAAAGTGATGGTCTTGGTAAGGTTGATCTCTCAGGTCGCTAAAACATTTTGACAGTGTTCTTAGAAAAAAACAGAAAAATCAACAGTTTTGGAAATGTCTGCTGTGGCAGAATGAGAGCAGCAACAAGCAATGGAATTAAATAATGGATTTAATTAACAGCAAGAATCGGCTTCTCATTAAGAGATTGGTTGAAGTGTAATTGGTTAGAGTTTGAAATTCCAGTTTAGCTGGTCATCTGTTGGCTCGTTTCATGTCTCATTTCTGTTTGGCTGTCATTAAATGAAGAAAGGAATAAATTCAGAGGACTGAAACCTTAAAAACAGGGTTATTAAAATGAAGGGGAAAGGAGTTAATTAGCAGTAAAAACTAGTCACGGATTAGGAAAAGGGTTAGAATGAAAACATGTAGCCACTACGGCCCTCCAGGCCCAGAGTTTGACACCACGATCTACATAATGCTTAAAAGTACTTGTTGGAGAGAACAGAAAGTATTTTTAGTTGAAATGTTATTTATATCCTGTGTGAAATTAGCAGTCTAACTTGAAGATATATTAGAAATGTTAATGCATGCAAATAGAGTACATAAAATAAAAACAAAAATAATTGCAAATATATGAAGAAATCATACCAACACCTTATTCAGGCTGGTTTCTGTTTTGCCTGCTTCTGTTGGGGTCGGCTCTAGCCCCCAGCCTGGACTGATTTGGGTTTATAATGCATAGATACATTAATAAACTGTTAGTCAAATCCTGTTCGTAATCTGTATTTCATAATTTAACTATTATTATATTAACTACATTGTATTTGGGAATAAACAGTAACAGGCATCACCTTTTTAAAAAGGTTAATTCAGGTAAGAGGATATTCTCTAAGCCAACGCTTTTCATACCAAAGTAAATGTAATATGCACCTAAACTTAATTAGAGGTAATTAAAATGCAATAGATTCTAATTTTAAAATTACATCACAACTACATTATAGAGTCAGGTAAGTTAATTTAGAGATTGCAAAGTATTGACATTGTTTATTTAATTAAAAATATATAGGATCAGATTCAGTCCAATTAAAAGTATTTTTTCTCTCATAAGAATCAATATTCCTTAAATAATATATAGCCTGATGATAGAAGTGTACAATGCAATATTTATAACATTTTTTCCACTACCACAAAATTAAGCAGTCTCGAGAAGTGACAGAAGAACATGACATTTTTTTTTATTTTCACACATTTATGCATCCTGTGTTCTGACCACTGGCACAGCTACCGAGTAGAGCACGAATTTGTTCCTTATCTACTAGACAGACATGCACTGATTGCCCTTTCTAGCACTGCTCTAGCTTTTGGCAAGACAACCCTTCAGAGATTGAATTTCTCTTCAGTTCCTCTTTAATGTGCGTTTATAAAACAACAAGGGTTATCTTTGAAGTAAAGATAGCTGAATATTTCATAAACATGTACGTAAACAAGCAAGTACAAAAGCATTAGTTGTTTACCTTCTATTGTAATCCACACAAAATTATTTCCTATCTTAAAATGATTACTGAAACATTTTTTGATATAATATCTGCTTATGTCGAGGTTAAATTATGCAATATGCTTTTATGTGAAAATAATACAATAATAAATTAATGAAACCTAAATAACAAATGGTATTCAGTTAAAAATAAGGTATTTGAGAAAATTTGTACATATTGATGGTAACTTGTCTTGTCTCTAGCTGCATAGTCTGTTAGTTTGCATATATTGTACATTTTATCAAGAGAACACTCATGTTACACTAGTGTACCTATAGTTCATTTGCATATCATGGTCTTGCTTTTTATATTCTATTAGCTTACATCTAACATATAGAGTTATATTAGATGACATTCAGTAAAGAAATTAACATTTGCAGGAGTTTTGGTGATATTTTCCCCAACTTAACAAATTACAATTTGTCTACTTTTTTTTTTTTTTTGCACTGCTTAATAGTGGTTACTCACAATTGATAACAGTGTCACTTCTGCAATGGTATGCTTTTGGGTCTTTTTCACAATTTTGACTATTTCTGAGAGAATTTTAAACCCTCTTACATTATTTAACTAAAAGCTTAATAACGTCAGAATGTAAAATGAAAAGCTTTTGTTGTTGATTATCTTTTGGTGAAGTGAATTGAAGGTACTTTGTAAAGCTTTTATAAGTTTTTCATATGATGTATTCAAACAATGCTAAAACTTTAGCTTTAAGTAAATGTCAAGATTTCCCTCATTTTACACAATTTTCATCTGTAACTATGGATACTGTATCAAGGTTTTAGGTGTCGGTCGCAGTTAAGATTAAAAAAAAGTAAAAGTCATACTGTTAGTCTCTAGGAATTACATATGATCGATTTTATGCCTAAATAATAGTAATAAAGAAGTCCAAAATCAGAAATCTTGATTTTTTGGGTTATCTATTACCTGAGCAGTTACAGTGTAAATTTATTCTAGGATAATTAGCTTTCCTAATACACAAATGTATCACTATAAAGATATATGAATACTGTATATAACACAGCACACTAGACACTTCCTCACAGTTCGTTCCCGTATCACTTTAAAAAAAAATAGGTAACTAGGGTTTATGTATCCTCTCGCTAAACTCCTTATGCACTGCAGAATAAATATGATCTGGTATGAGTGATTTTTTTAAAATTTCAGCCTTTCTACTCCAAGCAGCACTTCTCCCTCTACAATTTCCAAATCAGTACTACTTGATAATTAGTTCTACTTCATAATCCTTGTTACTGCTGGGAGGTTACCCACTTATTCATGCATGAAACCTTCTAGAAAATGTACAAGTAAACCTGTCATTGGGAGCCCTTCTTCATTTTCAAGCACTGAGAAGACATGTGGGAAAAGGGGAATTAATGCAAACATACAGTAATTAAGGGCTGCCTATAGTCACACAACACCTGGTTATCCATGGCGTCTTTATCTCTTGATCTATGTCACAAATGTAGTTGTAGTCTGGTTATAGACTACAGAGAGTACATTTCTGTTACATTGCCCTCTGCTGAAAAGCAATCCACCCCAGCAGGCCCTGACCTCTATGTCAGTCTATAAGATTTTTTGACTCACATGGTTGGCTTGCACCACGCTTCTGTGACTTCTAGGTGGGGAAGCTATTGAAGACCATTTTGAATTACCCTCCTTTATATTCAGTTGTCTCTGGAGGTAAGATGTCCATCATTCATGCTATTTTAACATCTTCTTCAGACATTCTTACTTCATTTGATACTGCAGATCCTGAGCTTCTTACTTCCAACCTAATTCACATAACTCAACAAAACCATGATGCAGTATTACCGTGACCTGTCATCCTGTGTTTCTGGTAGGTGCACCACTTGTTCTAAGATACCTAACTTGATTTACTTGGGGTACTGGTACAGTAATAATGCGTTGCCAAATATAAACGTCTACGTGTGGAAGTGTATGTGTCTGCCCAGGTCCGGAAGTGAGAGGTGGAAATGCGGTAAGGGCTCCACCTCCGAGGAAACAGACAACTCGCTTTGCCACTAATAACACAAGTGAGGCCAGCACGCTAACATCAGCAAACCGGTATCCCTTTTACTTTTTCTCCTGCTGCTAATACACAAGCGAGGTGAGCAGGTCTGCAAAACGAAACCACAGAAGAAAGACAAAGTTGCTTAGCCGCTAACATCAGCAAACCGGTATCCCTTTTACTTTTTCTCCCACCACTAATGCACAAGCGATGCGAGCACGTTGGCAAATCTAATCCTCCTAGGAGAGAGATGCCCAGAGTAGTTCCTTTCAATTACCTGACATCTCTACATTTCAATTTATTTTCTGACGATTTCAATAGTTTCTAGGAACCCGTGCTTTTTACTGCATGGGCTTACATGGCTAGTGTTTCTATAACTGCATATTCTGAACTCCTGCTCTGGCTTGCTGAAGTCATTGGTGAAACAAGCTGTGACTTTCCATCTTCTGTTATCTGCAGAGATGACTATAACCAAAAAACACCATTATTCTAGCTACTATGACAGTGGCAGATGTTTTGGTCCCTCTTTTTGTGATGGTAATGTTTCTCACCAGTACCCATGCTACTCTCATATTACATATGTTTCCCCACTTACGTTTGCCTGAGACACTAAGTGTTCCACCACTGGCTTTAACATGCAACATCTTCCTTCTGACAGGAGAGTTATTTTTCTCATTACCACTGTGCATAATTGTACTATTCTGGAAGGGCCACTACCTTACCCTCAAGCATATGTGGTATGTCCTTTCCTCCTTAGCAATAATTAGCAGTTTCACCCTCTGTCACCTGTGAAATGTGGTTCACTTTTTTGTCAGCAGTGCTGACTCCCATTTCTTAAGCTGTGAAACATGGCAATACTAATTTGCTGAATTCCTTTACTGACTACAGTGCAGCTTCCCCCTTTAGCAGCTGAGATGATCTGCTCCCTGCCTGTGCAATAGGCACAGTTTCAGCGTATGTCAGCAGTGAATTAGCAGGTGGTTTCTGTGAAAGATACAATTTTTGCTTCTCTTCTTCATAAACAGGATGAATGTTTACATAAAATGATTCCTTTGACTGGAAACTGTGCCATCCATTTACTATGCAAGCCTAACATGGCTTTGTTTCCTCTAGTCTCCTTTCTCATTGTCAGTACTTGAAGACATTTATGTTATCACAGATGTATATATGTGCTCTTTCCCAAATCTTGATTTGTACAGGCATTTTTGGAAAATATGTCAGCTCAGTATGTGTACATAACATGTTGTTCTTGGAAAATTGCCACCATAATTATTGCATCAGCCAAATATAAATTTTACTCATATCAGCAGATGACACTACCTCCAGCATTACTATCTGCCACCTCAAAGAGTTGTTACATTTTTGAATGAGGATGAACATTTCATTATTGCCATATTGCCTTGTAATACAGTATAAAGGCAGTTCCAACAGCTCTCTTAAGATCTTGAACAATGTTGCCATCCCTGAACTCCACTTCTGTGTGTGGCTGATGATGTTGACATTCTCACAGAGTCTTCTGCTGGCTTCTTGTTCATTTCATTATATATACACTATTCAGTTTGATTTTCCATACCTATACCAACCTACAATGATTCACTAAATTGCAGAATTCTTTAATAATAATAATAATGTTTTATTTATGTAGCGCCTTTCATACACTCAACGGCACATTACAACAAAAACACATTAACAAGACAGTAGAAGTTACATACAAGAAAACAAATAATACTCGTTGAAAAGATGTGTTTAGTCAGAGATTAAACTAAAATATACTGCACATAAAAAATAAACGAACACCTTTTAATCAGAGTATAGCATTAAATCAATGAAACTTCTGGGATATTGATCTGGTCAATTAAGTAGCAGAGGGGGTTGAGGCGATAATTGGACCCCACAGAGGTTGCACAGTTAGTCCAACTACTCCAGGATGGCACATCAATATGTGCCATTGCCAGAAAATTTGTTGTGTCTCCCAGCACAGTCTCAAGGGCATGGAGGAGATTCCAGGAGACAGGTAGTAACTCTAGGAGAGCTGGACAGGGCCATAGAAGGTCCTTAACCCATCAACAAGACCGGTTTCTGCTCGTTTGGGCAAGGAGGAACAGGATGAGCACTGCCAGAACCCTACAAAATGACAACCAGCAGGCTACTGATGTGAATGTCTCTGACCAAACAATCAGAAACCAACTTCATGAGGGCGGCCTGAGGGCATGACATCCTCTAGTGGGCCCTGTGCTCACTCCCTGGCACCGTGGACCTCGATTGGCATTTACCATAGAATACCAGAATTGGCAGGCCCACCACTGGAGCCTTGTGCTTTTCACAGATGAGACCCTGAGCAAATGTGACAGATGTGAAAGGGTCTGGGGAAGCCGTGGTGAATGTTATGCTGCCTGTAACGTCGTTCAGCATGACCGGTTTGGTGGTGGGTCAGTGATGGTTTGGGGAGGCATACCCATGGATTGACGCACAGACCTCTACAGGCTAGACAATGGCATCTTGACTACCATTAAGTATCGGGATGAAATCTGTAACCCATTATCAGACCCTCTGCTGGTGCAGTGGGTCTTGGTTTCCTCCTGGTGTACGAGAGTATGCAGGCAGTTCCTGGAGGGTGAAGGAATTGATACCATTAACTGGCCCCCACACTCGCCTGACCTAAATCCAACAGAACACCTCTGGGACATTATGTTTCTGTCCATCCAATGCCACCAGGTTTCACCTCAAGACTGTCCAGGAGCTCAGTGATGCCCTGGTCCAGATCTGGGAGGAGATCCCCCAGGACACCATCCGTCATCTCATTAGGAGCATGCCCCCCTGACATTGTCAGGCATGCATACAAGCACGTGGGGGTCATACAAACTACTGAGTACGATTTTGAGTTGCTGCAATGAAATTTCGGCACAATGGACTAGCCTGTCGCATCATTTTTTCACTTTGATTTTCAGGGTGTCTTTCAATTCAGCCCTCTGTAGGTTGATAATTTTCATTTCCATCAAACGATGTCCCATCCTTTCATTCCTAACACATTACCCAGTCCATATCAGTATAGATATCCAGCATGATTGTTTTCCAATTTGAGATCTGATGTGTTTTCAAAGTGTTCTTTTAATTTTTTTGAGCAGTTTATATAAATGTTAATCCTCTGATGATCTCATATAATTCCTTTACCTTTAACTGTCTCTCTATATAAAATGTAAAATTAGTATCTTTTTAATGTTAAGACATAATGCAGATTTACAGTATAACTGTAATTTTATGTAGCAGACTGAATGTAAATGTTCCTCTGTGCAAAGGAATAAAAAATATTTGAGAAAAAAAATCCTTGGTCCAAAGAAGTACTAGTTTAACTCTGAGGTCCTACCATATTGCTGAACTCCATATTAAATCATGAAGAATAAGACCTAACCACCATACACAGGGGCCGCGTTTTGGCCTGTTAAACTCATTGCTTCTGTCACTACTCAGAGATCCAGATATTGGGTAGGGATAGGGAAGTAGACTCATTTGTAAACTGAAATCTTCTTCCAAGGACATACCTTCTTCTTCACCACCACAGGATTTTGCAAAATCTAAGAAACTGTTATAGCTGCATACATTTTTTGGTCAATTTCATGATAATGCCTTCCCATACTGATGAATAAGAGTAAAACTCCTTCGCTGCAGCACACCACTTACTAAAAAGAACAAGCCACTCTTTCCTAGGAGAGGTCAATTACCTCAGATATGAATGTGCCGATTCTCATAATAGCTCATTACACTCAGCTGAGAATTGTTAATGTGCATTCCAGAGATCACGATCTAATGAGGCAAAGCGGATAAACAGGACCACCTGCAAGCAGGTGAGATGCAATCCTTGGTCTCCCAAGCTGAATGCTCTCCAATCCTTAGCTGCAAGTTGATATCATGTATTATGATATCATCATTAGGCTGGTATCATATTACATGACTTTGCCAGAGATTTCAGCATTCATTTACAAAACCTTATACAGTTATGATCTGTTGCAGTGCGTGCTTGTGCCCGTCAGCCATGCAGTGTAACATCCCTAGCTACTTATTCATAGTGCTCTGCAATAAGCCATGACAGGTTTAATTTTGCCTTAACTATTTGAGGGCTGAATATTGTTTCCAAAAAACAGTTTCTGAAAAGCAATGGTTTCACATAATATAAATAATAATAATCATAAAACATCTGTTGCTGCATGCTGTGGCTGCCAGTTTGCCAAGAATGTGCGGCAGGCTTGCTGCCAGGCTGTCTTCGCATGGCTGGGGCAGTAGCAGCACCGGTCATGGTCGCTGTGCTTTGCAATCTGGTTTCTAACTCTTATTATTGTTAAGTGTCAGTCCTCCTGGCGAACATTGCCATAGGTGTGTCAACTACATGAACCTGTTCATCACCACGATTAGCTGGGGACCAGTCAGCTGAAGCTGGAACCTCACATTCGTTTTCGATCACTTGTATCAAAATTGGAGTGCGGAAAGTTATACAGTAATCCCTCGCTATATCGCGCTTCGCCTTTCGCGGCTTCACTCCATCGCGGATTTTATATGTAAGCATATTTAAATATATATCGCGGATTTTTTGCTGGTTCGCGGATTTCTGCGGACAATGGGTCTTTTAATTTCTGGTACATGCTTCCTCAGTTGGTTTGCCCAGTTGATTTCATACAAGGGACGCTATTGGCAGATGGCTGAGAAGCTACCCGGCTTACTTTTCTGTCTCTCTTGCGCTGATTTTCTCTGATCCTGACGTAGGGGGATTGAGCAGGGGGGCTGTTCGCACACCTAGACGATAAGGACGCTCGTCTAAAAATGCTGAAAGATTATCTTCACGTTGCTATCTTTTGTGCAGCTGCTTCCTGAAACGACATGCTGCACGGTGCTTCGCATACTTAAAAGCTCGAAGGGCACGTATTGATTTTTGATTGAAAAACAAACTCTGTCTCTTTATCTCTCTCTCCCTGCTCCTGACGGAGGGGGTGTGAGCTGCCGCCTTCAACAGCTTTGTGCCGCGGTGCTTCGCATACTTAAAAGCAAACAGCCCTATTGATTTGTTTGCTTTCCTCTGTCTTTCTGACAGACTCTGCTCCTGACACGCACTCCTTTGAAGAGGAAAATATGTTTGCATTCTTTTAATTGTGAGACGGAACTGTCATCTCTGTCTTGTCATGGAGCACAGTTTAAACTTTTGAAAAAGAGACAAATGTTTGTTTGCAGTGTTTGAATAACGTTCCTGTCTCTCTACAACCTCCTGTGTTTCTGCGCAAATCTGTGACTCAAGCATGACAATATAAAAATAACCATATAAACATATGGTTTCTACTGCGCGGATTTTCTTATTTCGCAGGTGGCTCTGGAACGCAACCCCCGCGATGGAGGAGGGATTACTGTAGTCCATTTCACAGATAACAGGTAAAACTTCATCCACAGAGTATTTTGCTTTTACGCATTTGCTTTGATCTCTCACTATTATGTCAGTGCCATTTTTGCTCTTGTTTGCGCCTTGCTACTCACACAAGTGCACGAAATCTCGGTCAAACCAATGAAGCTAACTTTCTTTCTAGTAATGAGAGTCCAACTAAAACATAATGGTTCGTTTTTTCATAGTTTACAGTTGATTACCATCGTCAACTCCTCCTTTTGACAAAAGTCGACATCAGCCCTGAAAGAGTTAAGCTGTAGGGGTGGGCTCATGTGTGTTTGCTTGAGTGAGGTGTCAACCAATGAACACTCTTCTGGAATACAATGCATGCAGTTTGGCCAAAACAAAAGAAACAAATAAGGCAGATGTTGTGGACCATGCAAACAAAAATGAGACTTGTCTTTCCAAGGTTTTGTTTTTGTCTTACCATGACAAAATTAAAAAAGAAAAAGGGCTGAACTTCTCATACCAGGAAAACATTGCTACAGCCATTTGTGTTGTTAGGTAGCATGCTAAAGTTATGTAGTGTTATATCCTTTGTGGAGTTCAATTTTCTTCACTAGAAGACCAAAACCTCACACTCTTGAAGCACATTACACAAGACACTTCAGTGTAAAAGATGAGGAATTTTTCCCGACTCTGCAGGACTAACAAAATCTTAAGACCCCTCTTACATCTGCACAAGGGTAAACAACCAATCCACTCTTCTGTGACCATGATAAATCTGCATTGTTCCACCTGACTCTGACATTCAACTATCAAGCAAAGTCTCTTTTTGTGTGATCCATTGGTAGCTTGAACACACTCTCTTGTCCTTATTTACAAGAAGTTGAGACCACCACTACCGACTGCCAGTCCAAAGGGACTGTTCTCATCTTCTGTGTAGCATTAAAAAGGTGTGTTATTCAAACCCCCCCACCTCCCAATAACCTGTCTTACCACAATATAGCTTTTAATCACCAGTGTGACTTCAGCAGTAGAAATGGATCCCACCGCAACCAATACTTATGACACTGCGTCCTAAAAAGGAATGCATGTACATTAGGGTTAGGAATTTATTCACATTTCTTAACAATATTCCTAACTGAAGTCATCATTTCCCTACCCTTTCCAAAATCAGCCTTACATAGTGTATTGAACTACCCAGCTCACTGACGATGACAGCAACAGGCAATTTATGCCACATAGCAGCTCTCTTTTACAGATTGTAATACAAATCTCCAGGCATCAGTTAAGCCAAGGTAGCATAATAATGATAATGACTCAGCTACTGTATCAAGTTGATTTTACTTCTCTTGAGGAGTTATTATTAAATTTTAAAAAAAGAATCAAACATAATCATATGGATAATTTTCTTAAAATATACTTCTTTTCAAAAGCTGAGCTTATCAGCCTTTTATCCATTTGAGCTTTAAACTAAGATAAAGAAACATTGAGGAAAAATTTTAACATATGTGGCAATGTGAAAACAGGCAATTTTTCACTCTATGCTAGTATTTTGAACTGACGGTCCAGTGCACTCTCATTATGATTCCCTTTATTAAACCTTCCCATATTTATATTTAAAGCATAATTACTTCAACTTTAAGTGAAACAGTTTAAGGTCAACTGTTAAATACAATTGATTTGATCCTTTTTAATAAATGTGCATGTTACAACCTGAGGGATTTAAACCTTATTCTTGATAGTAATATAAATCAGCTCACATATCATTGTGAAACTCTCATTAAGTATAAGTAACTCATGGCAAACAATGATTTTAAAGCAAAAATAAATTCACAGTGTTTTAATTATATCACATTTTCCACTTAAATTGAAATGCTGAAAATTCGGAGACAAACTAAATTACAATATTAAAAAGCAGCATCGACTGAAAAAGTTAGTTACATGGCCCACTCTGAATATTATTTCAGATTACTGATTAAAAATAGAAAGAACCTTTGTGTATATTTAGAGCATTGGCTAATTTGACAAATAAGAGATCTCAGCTGGCATGGGATATTTCATTATAGAGCATAATACTACACATTGAAAAATCTCCTTCTTGCTTTGATACTTCTTTAGTGCACTACATTAGTAACTTTAGTATGATATAAAACTTCGATATTTTAAAATTGATTTTTGAAATGAAACCAACCATGTGTAGACCCATTCTGAACGAAGATATTAACTTACAACATCTATGTTTTTAATACCTAATGCATCCTTACTGATTTTGATTTTAAAGTGACCGTTATAAGGCCTATATAAAAAATAAAATGCAGA
Organism: Erpetoichthys calabaricus; assembly: GCF_900747795.2. NCBI lineage: Eukaryota > Metazoa > Chordata > Cladistia > Polypteriformes > Polypteridae > Erpetoichthys > Erpetoichthys calabaricus. The sequence continues at coordinate 55,383,718 of NC_041402.2, forward strand.
AGAATGTAACAGTGTTCATTGTGTAAGGCTACTGAAGTGCCAGGATGGCGTTCCCCACACAGGTAATAAACAGTAAATGCTAGCTGCCCTGTCTACAGATATTCATCTTGCTTAAACAATTAGGTCAATTGTGTGGCTGATCTATTATACAGTGTTGAAAACATGATCCAGAGTTCAATGCTAGTTTGGGAATGAGACAATGGAAATAATAAGAATAACCTGATCTCAGTTATAGTATGTAAAACACCCTCATTTCTGCTGTTGCAGCACTCATGTTGGTAATTGTAGTGACCCATGCTGGTATTAGCCAGGGCTATAAAGAGTGCATCACGCTCAACCAGTGCCCCACATCACTTATTTTGATTCCATACTTCTTATAGTCTTACACAGATGCACTTAATAAAACCACTCCCGATTAAACACAATTTGGAAAGACTTTAACATAAAGCTGAGTCAGTGCAATTGTCCCCACGTCCTCTGTGTCTGTTTATCTGAGTTTTACACAGGAGGTTGCAGTTAACACCCATAAACAGAGGGCAGAATGTGCTTAACTTTTGTTACCAAGTCATCCATTCTGATGTTAGACTTCATTATGGATGTCAGGTTGCACAAATAAGTGAAGCAAAATTAAAGAAACTTTTATAACTCACAACTGCTGAATATTGCTAATTGTGCCACAACTCAGACAGAACGTTCTCCAGCAGTTAGTGGCAAAACTACGCCTTCATTGTTGCTCCTACAACTGTCATACCCCAGTGTATGACTTCTAATTTCATGACTTGAATCTGAAATCACAAAAGAGAAAAATTGCATTTCTCTACATGTAAGGATATGGTTGTGTTGATCATATTTTTTCATATGGACATATTTTTCCACCTGGATCACACACTTGCTTCTGGACAGCCACCAGATAATGCAGTGTATTCTCATGGTGCCTGACCCACTACTGCACTAAAAGGTAAGTTCTGTTAAGCAGCTTTTAAAGAGTTATCTCCAGCTACATGATTAGCCACTCTTATTAATCATGGTGCAGCTGCTGTTAAAGAGAAACTCTATATTGTTTTAAAAATTAGTGCAATATTCTTTTTACAAGTTTCTGCTGTTTGTGAAAGGCACATTGCAAAGTAAAACTTTCTCATATTTGCCTTTTGGTAGCTACCAAATTATCTACAGCTTTAGCTATAAGCAAAAAGATATAGCGGACTAAGTCTGGTTTCATACTTGCTAGACATGGTCCTCACACTGTGATACAAGACAGGGGGTGTTTGTATGAACCCGGCAGACTGTCTTGCATTGTTGATTCATGTAAGCAATTACCAGCTTAGCAACAGTTCTTTTTTGTACTACATAAGCAGAAAAGCATGGAGTGTCCCTCTGCCAGCCAAAATTACAGTGGTGTGCCAGAAACTGAGAAAGGCAAGGTTAATGAATTCAGATAAATCCTGTGTGACAAAGATAGAGACTATTTGATGACTTTGTTGTGCTTCCTCACAGGTGAGCTGCAACAAACAAAGTTCATTTCCTTTTTTTCTCCAAAAGCTAGATTAAAATGCCCCTTTCAGTTTGAGCATTTACACTAGGACAAATTATAGCATAAAGTTTTTAAGTTCTCCATTGAAGGTCTGAGGTGAAACCATGCCATATTCTTTTCTACTCATCGCGGAACTCCTCACTTATCTCTGAATTTAAAAAAGCTTTTCAGGGACCCTTCCCTAATCCAGGAGTAGGTCAACAACTACTTTTTTAATAAAAAGGATCAACTGCTCCATTTACAACAGTCTCAATCTACTGTAAATACTTCAAATGGCTAGCAAAATGAAGAGCATCTATATGAAGAACTACATCAGCTGTGAACAGAATGGCAGCTTCACTGAGCAGAGCAGAAGCAGACAGGACATGAGCTAAAGGATGTTCACCTGTTTCTATGTTATTGGCCCAAATCAGAATCTATCAAATTTAGAACAAAAATAGTTTTTAATAAAGATAGCCTTTGACCACCACCCCCCACAGTGACACTGATTTGTATCAGCCTTATTTGGAGATTTAAATGAAAAGATGTTGCATGTCTGTCTTTCTCAATGGAAATAGCCTATTCCTATATTGCAACATTCACTAGTTTACTATATGTAGTTGTCCATTAGAGCATGTAAGCCCTGGGGAAGACAGCACAGCTTGATGTTGCAAATATGGAAAGTGCAATTCGTGGGGGGTAGAAAATACTTCTATTGCTGAGTGAGATGGCAGCAGATTGTGAATTCATCTTTATAACTCAAAGGTGGACGGTTCACATTCCACATGTGGTGCTACAGAGAGAATTCCTGGACTGAGACAAATATTGCTGTGACTTGGATATACACTATGGGTGGGCGGTGTGTACCCTCCGGCAGCTCACATAGGAGCGGCTAGCTGGGAGGCGAGCCAAACCTGATGTCACAGCTCAAGAGCTGAGGCCATTCGTCGGTGATAGAAGAATCACTCTGTTACTCAGTGAGGTCACAGCAGCTTGTGAGTGTGTCTTTATAACAAAGGCTGTGGTGCCTGCCAGGCTTAAACTCTATGTAGGAGGACATATGCTTAAATCATGGCCTAGTCATGATTTACATGGACTCGACACATTCTCTCAAAATTCCCATGGTCTCTTTAGGTAAATTAATGACCTTACACTGATTGGGAATAATTAGGTTTAGACGTGTCTAGTGCTCATGTGAGCATTCCCTGCAATAAACTGGTGATCTGTCCAAGAATGATTCCTATTTTGCACTTGATGGTCCTGGGATGAGTGTGTGCATGTGTGCAGTGAGTTTCACAGGAGGGGCACGTTCATAATGATCTTCTTCATTCAGAATGACACTGAGGTGGCAGAAAGTTCAAAATATTGAGTGTTTACTATAAAACAATCACGATGGATGGATGAAAATTGGAAAAAATAAACCGACAGAACAACAGATTTGGTCCTAATTTCAGCTTGAATATGATGGCCTTAAAAGCTCTCACTTTCTCATCTACCATCTCTTTCTCACTTTCTATCTGTCTTATTTCCTTTCTAGACCCTCTGAAACCACTCACTGAATGTTGGGGCACAGATGTCCTTTCATCCATTAGCTGTAAATTACAATTATAGAGCTGTATTGGTAGCTTCTTGACAAGACTTTCCTCCATAATATGCAGCAGGAACTTCTTACGATCATCTAGTAATCTTGGTGAACATTCTTATGCTGTGGGTGATCCCCAGTGACCTCTCTCTTATGTTTGCATAATTCATAATTCTGTTCTCTGATCTCAGACTCATAATGATGACTTAATGCTGCCCAACTAGGTAGGAGGGAGGAACAATGACAAAAACAATGCAAGGAATATGTTTATGAATACAGTCTGATCATAATTAGCATCAATAAATAAAATGAATATTTTGATAATATCATTTTAGATTCGAGTTCACATTTCATTTGATGCATATTAAAAAAACACACACACAGACACCTTGGCATTTATCTTTGTGCGCGTCTAAGTGATTCTGTCAAATATGTAATAACTGTTTGAATTACCAATGTTCACTGTGGAGTTAAGTTAGCCTTAAGAGATTAATTTGTGTACAAAATGCAAATGTTGGCATAGTCATACTTTTAATAAAGCAATACCAGAGGTAAATTGACAGGAGACACGAAAACTACACAGGGGATTTGTAGCAGCAAGCTGGTATGATTCTAGCTCACCCAAAGAAATGAATCCATTTAACCACGGAGCTCTCCATTCTTGTTCTATTTTTAGATGGTATGGTCTAATGTTATGAGTGGGCTGTTAAAGGTCTGAAAGTATACATTTGATTAGATAGTTCTTTATTCTGTAATGCAATTAGATATATTTTTCAATTTCAATGGTGTGCAGTTTACTGTAATAGAAATCTACTCTTCCAATTTTGAATGGTAATTATATATATCAAACATTATATTTTGTGCCTTGGTGTATTAAGTTTTATTTCTTAAACTGAAAACAAGTTTGAGATTTAATTTTCTTCCTTCATCTATATAAATTATTTAATTTGGTTAATTTAAAATGTTGGGTAATTATAATTTTCCAAACTCTAGGGGAAACACCTACTATTATTTCATAAGAATAACTAATAATACAGATAAATGTAACTTTTGTTTTTCCTCTTTATTAAGCCTTTGGAGTTATTTTTCAATGTACATTTTTATAGGGGAAGGATAAATGTGGAGATCTGAAAAAAACCCAAAAAACTACAAAACACATTTTGTAAAAAAATATTCCTTCAAGATGGGAGTCAGCTCTTCTGAAGAGGTTTGCCTTACTGAATGCAGTAGTTTGCACTGTTCAGGTGAGACAGACTCCACTCCTAGTTTATAGAGGTTAAATGCCAAGTGTCTTATATAAAGATTTGGGGTATGGGAGTATATAAAAATTATTAGACTCATTAGTATTGAGGTAATACAATGCTGTACTTGGATTTTCAGACTAAACTATTGTTTAGTAATTCTAATTTTACTAATTAACACCAATCAAACATCAGACCTCTCACCTTTGCATATGGTCACATGTTGTTGTAAATGAGGGAAATATGACAGATGTAAGAAAAACATCACTGCATTGCGATGCTGAACTTTGTCTCTTGAGTTAGAATGAACAGTTTTTTTCTTTGTTTTGATGAGAACAACTGCTGGTATTTTATACCAGCTGTCTGCAAAGTTAATGCCTTAAGTGTATGTGACTCAGTTTATCTTGTGGTCTTTGCTGCCATTTTGCTGATAAAATGAAGTAATACACTCTAGGTGACTTTTTTCTACATTTTGCCTGTTATGCTTTGATGTCAACTTTTGTTGGCACAGCCTTCTACCATTTATGTTGACACATACTATGAAAGAGCTAAAATGGTTTGTTAAAATATTCATTCTAATTTCACAAAATTTACTTTGTACAGTGCAGTGTCTTCCAAATAGTACTTCTGTTTTAAAATTTGTTATGACAGTTGACACCTACCTTTTGTTGGACCGTATGTTATAACATATTGAAAAGCATCAGAACCTTCTGTGTCAGAGGATTATTATGAGAACAAGAACATCACCAATCCACATTGGGTTCAAGGTGACATATTTTATTTAGCCCATTTCATTCAATATCACACCCTCTTCTGAGTTTTGTTTTCCTGTATTATTTTGAGAAACTAACAGATTCCCTTCTTCACAAAACAGTCACGTCTAAAAGTCATGGTTTTTAAAATTTTCTCCATGTTCAGATACTTCAGTCTCCTCCCACTTCACAAAGATAGATGTTAGCTTAGCTTCTTCATTTGCCATGAATGAATAAGTGAGTGGGTATGTATGAGGAAGAAATACATGCCTCTGATTACGTGTTTGGCTGGAATCAATTTGCATTCCTCCAGGTAATGATGCACCTTTTTCACAATAGCATTTCTTATTCCCTTACTGTGAAATTTAGTTTTGCTCTCTCCTTAAATATAAGTATTTCAAATTAAAAGTGTAGCCCCCCTAGATCTAATTAATTTGCTAAAACTTACAGCAGCACAGCACTCACTGACAATTCTTGATGAATTCTATGAATTAAGTACTACCACTTCAAAACCATCACAATGCAACGCTTAAAACAGCACTCAGTGCAGAGTGAGTTAATCAGGTTTCTAGGAAATGCATTCAAATTTTTTTTTAAGAACAGTAAAGTGGATAAGAAAAAAAATCAAATTTTTAATAATAATTTATAACTTTCAAAATATATACTATTCAAAATAAAATGTGAACTTTAGGGTTGGTTATTTATTAAATTTAAATGACATTTAAAAATTTCCCAAATAAAGCAAATAAAACTCTGCAGAGAATTTCACTGCACACATGCTCTGCCTTCCATCTGTGTATTTCCTAAAGACATTAGGCATGATCGATAAATAATAAAAAAAATACAGAAAAATTGAGTAAAAATAGATTTTAAAAGTAAATAATATTTGACTGCCTATCTGTCCAAAGAGGCACCATTTTTTAATTCTTTTGTTAAACTTCCAAATATTATTTAAACAAATTACTGTTTGTTGGTTTTGTAGATGTGCACAATATGTAAGTCTTAATTAATTAAGTACTAATTGCAAAAACATTTTATTGAATACTGAAACCATTTATAATTATTGTACTTATATTTCCAAACATGGCTATCCTGTGCTGTATATTGTGATAATGCCTATTTAATAGTCTTAATTGTAAATGATAGATGCTATTTCAGACACAATGCTCTGTACTTTTAAAGGTGGAAAGTAAAAAAACGTGAGATTCACTATCCACATTACACTTTACCTGCATGGAAATATGGTACAAGTGTTTACAGATGTACCTGAGCTAATAGGAAACCCTTTCTAATAATAATAATAATAATAATAATAATAATAATTCTTTATATTTATATATCACCTTTCTCACTGTTTTAATTATATTGCACCTTTCCCAAGCCTAAAGAAATTCCTATCAAGGTAATGTACCTTCTTGCAGCTCATATCCATCATTTCTCCTGTTTTATTTATGTTTGCTATTTTTTTCATTTAGGTTGCAATAATTAGCTTGTATATTTGATACTGTACTGCGATTTACTTGTTCTGTACACTACTTAGTGAAACTGCATACTGTTAATAGTGCTATAGACAATAAGGTAAATGCTTGATCATGTATGTTTTTGCCTGTTGTTGGATACAGCATAATGAGTAGTAAAGAAAGGATGGAATAAAAAGATTGGGGGGGGGGTGGATGTGGGGTTTTGAGCCTAAGTGAATGCCAACATGGGTTAAAAGACTAAAGCCTGGTAAAAACAGGTTCAGACTAGTGCACTCTTCTTTTTATAGGTAAGAAGTAAGGCTGAGTGTAATAATGTCAAGTGAAAAGGTTGCAAAATAAATCAGGGATCTGATTTTACATATTAATAATACTAACGGATAATGAATTATATTTATATATTCTGCTAGTTGTGTTATTTCTGTGGGTCTAGGGCATGACAAAACACACTATAAAAATGAATTGTGCAAGTTTCCTATCCCTACTAGTTGAAGATTGAAATATTTAAGTGTTTCTTGGGGACAATTATTTTGTTATTTATGTTTTTTTTAATAATTTTCCAACCATTATGAAATAGATACTGTGGCTCTCTGGTTATTTTTGATTGTTTTATTCCAGAAATTATTGATGATTATAAATGAAGACTGAGAACATTTTAAGTTAAATCGTGCCACCCATCCGTTATTTGAACCTGCGCACATACAGCCGGAGCTTATTGACACAGCCCTGGCCATTGGGAGAAATGTCTGTTGTAGGTCACATTCTCTCATGTGGAACCACTTTACATTTGCCCAAAACCCTGACTCCTTGCTTTTAGATTGTGGGAGAACACTGGAGTGCAATAACCAAGAATTATTTTCCATAAAAGCTTTAAAACCCTAAGGAGTTAAAGTTAAAGTTTTAGAGCTGTCTTCTTTATTTACAAATTCTCTATTACATATTGCACAGTATGTATTTGTTCAAGGTGCCCTTTTCACTTGTGATATCAAAATATCAATTAATCTTGTTTGTATTGATATGGCATTTGTCGTGAAAACATTTTAGGATGTTAAAGCAAATTAATCAATTATAATTAGGGCTCTTAAACTGTAATGCCAAGTTTATTTTGGGTTAATAGTTTCATGTGAAATAAATCTATGCACACTTATTTTTTCTGGTTTGTTAGAAAGAAAAAAAAAATCAAAACATACCAAGCTGCATTTTGAAGAACAGCTTGAAAGAAGCAGACTGTAATTACTTCAAAAATTGAATTTTCAACATTTACACGTAAGTAATTTATCTTCGGAAAGGTCATATTAGAGCAGCATGTTCATTTTTCCCTTAACCATTTGTGCTGTTAACAACGTTAATCTTTTTTTTTTTAATTTTTAATAAAAAGATGTTTTACCAAAAAAAAAGGATTTTCTTAACTTTTAGGTTAATGATTTGTGTAGACATTACAAACTTTTTTTAATGGTATTTAACTTAAGTCTCTAAAACCTTTTATTAAGCCATTTGTTGCATGCTTATAATACTTTACTTGACTGATTACTTAATGCTCCTGAAACAAAGATACATCCAAAAGTACCTGCAAGGAACCACTAAGTGCAGAAATTCATTTAAACCATAATGAACCTATATTTCATTTTTAATTATCTGTCAAAACAACACTTGTTTGAAGGAGAGATTCAACAAAGTCTTTAATTCTTTTTTTTTTTGGACAACAAGCTTGCTGTCTTTAATGTAACTACACTTCTTAAGAGGATTTTTAAATATATTATTTTAAGTCTCTATTAAAATACTAGTTCATGTATGATCTTTTGTATAGGATAAGCTCTTTGTCCTGTGCTGCGGGATTATTATTATTTTGTTATTATTAATCTGCAGACTAAAAGCGACCTAGATTCAAGGGTTTAAAGCGTTGCAAAGCTTTCAGTTGCAGAACACATCCGGCTGGACAAACATTTGTTTGCTTTTTTTATGTGCTTAGGCTGTGGCCACTGTGTCATTTTATTGTAGCATCTTAATTGGATAAGCCATCTTGTTCAACCATCGATAGCTGAAAGAAAATTCAATGAAATGATTATAACTGAAACTGAAAAATAAACATATAATTGAGGTGCTTACTGTATATGATAAGACAAGTCAACTAAAATGCTATCAGATACAAAAATATTACAGAAAATTATGTAGACTGATTATGTAGTAATTTTTCTCCCAGAATAAGTTATAGTTGAATGCATATTAGCGTGGTTTGAAGATGTTTTTCACTTGATGCTAAGTCATGAGCCAGATCAAACACATCTAAAAGATCACACAGCATTTTAGCTGATTCAACTGCTGTGGTTTCATTTCTTACACACAATTATCTTTAAAATTTCAACATTTGACCAGAATGTCTGTCAACACAAACACCTCAGATTATTTAAGAGATTCTTGCTCTACATATACCTATGAGAGCACAAAGATCTATTAAACTGGTTTATTCACTGTTTTGGGTCTTCCAAAAGTCTCATTTCAAGGCTCCATTAACTGCAAACTTTGAACTGAAGTTAAAACCCTGCATCCTCACTCTTGCTTTCTAGATTTCATCTATAAAATGAACACTACTGTACCTTACTACACCATATCTAGGTTTAATTGAATCTCATGTTTTTAAAGTGAAAAATTGTAGCTACCAAATTGTAGTGTGGTCCAAACAAATTTCATTCTAATTTTATCTTGTAATACCGTGTTTATATTGCTCTCAGGTATTTTTCAATTTCCTTGTGACACTGGATACGAAACACAGCACTAGATGGAAAAAAAATTAATTGGACCGTTGATGAAATATTATTTAATTATCCCTAAACTAATAGTCCTAGTAACCGAGTTATTTGGCCATTGTCACACACATGCACATGGGAAAAGGCCCTGAATGAGAGTAATTCTATGCCAGGACAGGGGGTGGTGGAGTGCACTCTTTCTCTCACTTCTCTGCAGACCAGTTATGTGAAATTCCGCCTGGCCCCAATGACATCACTTCTGGGCCTGCCCCCAAATGATGATGTCACTTCCGGTCTTGGGGCGCCAATGACACCACATCCACTTCCAGCCCCAATGATAGTGTCACTTCCTCTTCTCTCTTTTAAAGCCGCCATCTTTGTGCCAGCAAGTCAGTTCTTTTGTGGACTCTAACCTGTATTACTACTTTTCAAACAATTTTGCAGTCAGGAAAAACAATATATGGGTGCCAGTCCTAAATCTTTTTGTGTCATCTTGTCAAGTTTGTGACACCATGTAAACCCATTTGAGTCCATTGCACTGTTCAATTGGGCATGTTTTGCATGCACTTTCAGCAGCCATAGGTGGAAGCATCAACAAGATAAATTCCCTGAGGCAAATGCTCAGGTGATCACATTATTTATTGTACTGGTTGAAATAATGTGATTCAATAGCCCAAAAATCTCAAAATTTATGTTTTTGAGCTGAATGTACAGTGCCAAGCTCAGCAGCTCAATCTTGGGAGCAGTGTTAGGAGTAACGTGTTAAAAGCAATGTGTGTTATGTAGTCCAATTACTTTTTAAGGTAAAGAGTAACCTGACGCAATGCTTATTTTATTGAAGTAAAAATGCCTGAGTTATAATAATGCCAGCAGTACTGGGTGCAAAGCAAGTACCACACATACCCTCTGCAGAGCTCAGTCGCACAGCCAAGAACAAAAAAGTGTGTTGCCTGCAATCAACTAAAAAATCATTTTAGTTTAAATCCAGCTATTTGCTTATAGATATGTTGAAACAGTGTCATCAGGTGATGTGGCAGCCATTTTTCATATCACAAATTATCGGTGGCTCAGGTCAAGGATGCAAAAGGGGGTTGAATGTTATTTAATTCACAACACATGGAGGAAAAACTGTATTAAAAATACCATAGTCTTCGTGTTTGTTTTCGGCAGTTTAATAATGTCGGAGTGTTTTGCCAAAGAAGAACTCAAGAAGTGTACTTGGGCATGTAAACTGAGGTTTTTAAGAAGCTAGGCCTATTCCTTAACAATGTTACTCAACTTATCCCAGTTTTATGTGTGTATTTAAATGCACTCAATCTCAACTTTACCCCATTGAAACATCCACTAGCTTTGAGGGTTTTAGATTAGTATCTTAAAATGTTTTTATATGTGTTTTATAAAGAAATATGCATACTGTATGAAACTGGTACATTATATGGCCCACTGACACACATCAGCACTCACACAGGGACTAGTATGGAATTGACAATTAACCTAACGGCCACTTCTTTAGGGATGAGGTGCGAAAACAATAGTACCAGGAGGGAAAACCATACACACTCGATCATTCACAATTCACATGGATAATGTCTAGGTTCCGAAGTCATACCCAGAGTTTGTGATGCTGCAGTGTCACCAGTTGCATCACAGTGTCAATTCTGTTAATAGCCATACTAAAAAAACATGAAATGGGACATTTAAGAAAGTTTATTGCGAACATTATCGTGCCATTCAGTTTTAAATTTCTGGTCTGACACTTCATTTTTTTGCCTTCCATCCTTCCTATTGATTTCCCTCTTTTTCACCAAATTTTCTTCCTATTGGACCTAAAACTATACACCTTCTCTCCTTTATTCAGCAGAGATGGCTTGCCTACTGCACAAGCAGCACTAGTCTTTCTTTTCTGAATTCTAGGGTAGTGACTAGGAATATTTTAAAATCTACTTATCATGTGAATTGGAGATGGAATTCCTCAGGTTCCATTTAAATGTCCTAGAAATGATTGACGTCTAGCCCTATATACAAGGAAAAAAGAACGTTGGTCTACAGTTTTAGAGGGGATAATGATTTCGGGAGATATCCTTAATCCATGCCTATTTTGGATTTCTCTGGTCAATCAAAGTTGAAGAAGGAAGGCAATATTTCTAACAGCTTGTATCTCTGATTCTCAGAATATATGACTAATCTTTTGCTAAACCTTATAGCGCACAGTCAACTTTTTTTGGATGAGAATCAATGCACCCAAAGGGAAAGGGATAAACTTTTAATGCTTCTTTAATAATTATATCTTGTTAGGTTAACTGGTGGCTCAAAAATGAGCTCAGGATACATCAGAATGACTTGGGTTCAAAAAAAAGTACAGAACAATGTACATCATAACATTAATTGTGAAATTAGTAATTAAGAGTAATACTGACTTGGATATTTCATTTAATATGTAATCCCAAAGAATCATTATTACAGATAGGAGAAAAGGCTAAGCTACTTTCAGTTCAGCCGCTACTTCTTTTCTTCCCTATATTACTGACATTATCATCCATATAGACGTACATTTTTACATCCATCCTCAATGTTTTTAACAAATATTTGCAAAAAAATGGAACTGGCTTCTTTATAATTAACAATTGTGCCTATTATCATTACAAGAGTGGTTATCCATAGCTATTGTGTATTTTTTAATTTTTTTACTTTATGATGATAATATTTTTATAATCAAAATTATTCAGAGTTGTACAATAAAGACTAAAACATTTCTACTGGGAGCAAATGGCCTTTATTACAGTTTTGGTTATTAAAGTTATCCAACCCCTTTAATGATGGTATTTAGATTAACATTTTGATATATTAGTCTATCCCAGAAATAAATCATTCATGTGACATTTTAAAAAGACAGCCTAACTTACTGCTCAACTATGCTTTACACTTTACAGGATATCAACCCAATTTGTGTTATATATCTGGAATAAAACAATTAAAATCTATATTTAAATGTCCATCTACTATTTAATGTGTCGTACTAATGTGCTTGCTAATAAACAGGGTGATAACAGTTTCTAATTGGGTTCAAGGGCTATGTCTTCCAAGCACAATAAATAAAACAGATGTGTCCCTTCTTTTGAAGCTCGGCCAACAAATGCTGTTTACAGAACAATTAGCATTTAAAAGCCTGAATAACCTTTACCGTATCCATCATCTTTATTAGTTTGGACTCTAAAATCTGTCATAGGACAAACCAAAGCCACTGTAGGCAAACAAAAAAAAAATGTTGAAATATATTGGGTAGGTAAACAAGGTTATTTTGGTAAAAATGTTTATAAGTCAAATATAAAGACCACTAAACAACAATGCTAGATAAGGGCTGTTTAAGGCTGCTAGATTTATGCTATTAAAAAAATGACAGCCAGCATTTTTAACTCAAGGCCTCAGGTGCAAGACAAGCATCTTTCCTGTAAGGGGCACTGGGGCTTTGCTGGGTACACTCATTCTCACATACTGAGTCAATATATGATGAATATCTTTGTAATGTTGAGGATAAAATAGTCTGGGAGAAATAGAAAAACACATGAAAGCACTGGGGGATGTTACAAACTGCACACAGAATACTATTGAGCCAGTGCTAACCACTTACCTGTCGTGCCATGACCCTCACATTATTAGTATACAGCACACTCTGAAAGCATTCTGACCCATTCATTTTTCACATTTTCTTATGCTGCAATGTTATAGTAAAATAATTTAAAATTTTTCTGCATTAAGCAGCACTCATTACCCCAAAATCACAAAGCAAAAGCAGGATTTTAGAAATTGTTGCAAATGTATTAATTATAAAAAACTGAAATAACACACTGAAATGAATATTCAAGCCCTTTGCTAAGACACTTGAAATCTGGTTCAGGTACATCCCATTCTATTGATCACCGTTGAGATATTTTTTCACCTTGTTTGGAGTCAATTCAATCGATTGCACATGATTAGGAAAGGCACACACCCGTCTAGATAACTCACACAGTTGATTTATCAGAGTGAAAACCAAGCCATGAGGCCGAAGGAACTTGCTGTAGAGCCTAGAGACAGTATTGCATCAAGGCACAGATCTGGGGAAGCCCACAAAAATTGCAGCATTAAAAGGTACATACAGTAAGAGCACAGTGGCCTCCATAATTCTTAAATGGAAGAAGTTTGGAACAACCACTATTATTTCCAGTGCTGGGTGCTGGGCCAAACTGAGCAATCGAGGAAGAAGGGCCATAGTGACCAAGAAACCAAAGGTCACGCTGACCGAGCTCCAGAGAACCTGTGTGAGATGGGAGAAACTTCCAGAAGGAGAACCATCATTGCAAAAATCCACTGATCTGGTGCTTTATGACCGAGTGGCCAAATGAACACTTCTCCTCAGTAAAAGACGCATAAATAGGTGATACTTCAGTTTAGATACTGCAAAAATGCATCTATTGCTCATTTGCTATTATGTAGCATGACCCTAACATTCACTTACAAAGCATCAGTAAAGTGTTTATTCTTCTCTGCAATGTGACCTACTAACAAAAGTTCACTTTGGAGAGGTCTTAGTTGGCTTAGCTGAGATGCATTTCTCTTGATATTTAGTAAAAGAATCTCTAACTTCTTCATAGTAACAAGTACTTTTACCATCATGTCAATATGCCACACTGCACAGAGATGAATACCCTATCTACTGATGTTTTATAAGTGTTATGAAGACCCAGAGAACTGTATGTTATGGTCTTGTTACATAAGAGTAAATGAGAAATGGATGCCTTTTTGCCATACCTGAACTAAAGAGTTACAGTGGTGTGAAAAACTATTTGCCCCCTTCCTGATTTCTTATTCTTTTGCATGTTTGTCACACAAAATGTTTCTGATCATCAAACACATTTAACCATTAGTCAAATATAACACAAGTAAACACAAAATGCAGTTTTTAAATGATGGTTTTTATTATTTAGGGAGAAAAAAAATCCAAACCTACATGGCCCTGTGTGAAAAAGTAATTGCCCCCTTGTTAAAAAATAACCTAACTGTGGTGTATCACACCTGAGTTCAATTTCCGTAGCCACCCCCAGGCCTGATTACTGCCACACCTGTTTCAATCAAGAAATCACTTAAATAGGAGCTGCCTGACACAGAGAAGTAGACCAAAAGCACCTCAAAAGCTAGACATCATGCCAAGATCCAAAGAAATTCAGGAACAAATGAGAACAGAAGTAATTGAGATCTATCAGTCTGGTAAAGGTTATAAAGCCATTTCTAAAGCTTTGGGACTCCAGCGAACCACAGTGAGAGCCATTATCCACAAATGGCAAAAACATGGAACAGTGGTGAACCTTCCCAGGAGTGGCCGGCCGACCAAAATTACCCCAAGAGCGCAGAGACAACTCATCCGAGAGGTCACAAAAGACCCCAGGACAACGTCTAAAGAACTGCAGGCCTCACTTGCCTCAATTAAGGTCAGTGTTCACGACTCCACCATAAGAAAGAGACTGGGCAAAAACGGCCTGCATGGCAGATTTCCAAGACACAAACCACTGTTAAGCAAAAAGAACATTAGGGCTCGTCTCAATTTTGCTAAGAAACATCTCAATGATTGCCAAGACTTTTGGGAAAATACCTTGTGGACTGATGAGACAAAAGTTGAACTTTTTGGAAGGCAAATGTCCCGTTACATCTGGCGTAAAACGAACACAGCATTTCAGAAAAAGAACATCATACCAACAGTAAAATATGGTGGTGGTAGTGTGATGGTCTGGGGTTGTTTTGCTGCTTCAGGACCTGGAAGGCTTGCTGTGATAGATGGAACCATGAATTCTACTGTCTACCAAAAAATCCTGAAGGAGAATGTCCGGCCATCTGTTCGTCAACTCAAGCTGAAGCGATCTTGGGTGCTGCAACAGGACAATGACCCAAAACACACCAGCAAATCCACCTCTGAATGGCTGAAGAAAAACAAAATGAAGACTTTGGAGTGGCCTAGTCAAAGTCCTGACCTGAATCCAATTGAGATGCTATGGCATGACCTTAAAAAGGCGGTTCATGCTAGAAAACCCTCAAATAAAGCTGAATTACAACAATTTTGCAAAGATGAGTGGGCCAAAATTCCTCCAGAGCGCTGTAAAAGACTCATTGCAAGTTATCGCAAACGCTTGATTGCAGTTATTGCTACTAAGGGTGGCCCAACCAGTTATTAGGTTCAGGGGGCAATTACTTTTTCACACAGGGCCATGTAGGTTTGGATTTTTTTTTCTCCCTAAATAATAAAAACCACCATTTACAAACTGCATTTTGTGTTTACTTGTATTATATTTGAGTAATGGTTAAATGTGTTTGATGATCAGAAACATTTTGTGTGACAAACATGCAAAAGAATAAGAAATCAGGAAGGGGGCAAATAGTTTTTCACACCACTGTACATATTAATCATCTGCACAATACTATTCCAACGGTGAAGCACAGTGGAAGCTGTTGTGGGATTGTTTTTCAGTGGTAGGAACTTGGTAACCAGTCAGAGTAAAGGTAAGGTTCAAAAGAACAAGCTACACAGGTTCCTCAATGAAAACCTGCTCCAGATCGCTGCAGACCTCACAAGGCAGAAGGTTCATCTTTCAACAGGACAACTCTGTGAATATCCTTGCATAGCCCAGCCAAAGCTTGAATTTGACCACAGTCAAATATCTCTGGGGAAACCTGAAAATAGTTCTTCGACAATGTTCTCCCCTCCCAAATTGATTAAGCTTGAGAGAATCTGCAGAGAAGAATGGCAGAAAATCACCAAATCAAGGTGCACAAAGCTTAATGAAGACTCCAGAATGCAAAGGGTCTGAATGCAAGTGTCAATGTGATATTTTTAGCTTATATATAATGAGAAATTTGCAAACTTTTCTATACTACTGGGGTGTTGTACCATGATAGCCATTATGGATGCAATAAGAACTGAAGCAAAATGACACTTTTTATTGGCTAACTGAACAGATTACAACATGCAAGCTTTCAAGGCAGCTCAGGCCCCTTTTTCATGTATTTCTAAAAAGTCCTGTTTTAGCTTTGTCATTCTGGTGTATTGAGTATTGCTTGATGTGGGGGAAAAATACATTTAAATGATTTTTGCACAAGGCTGCAACATAACAAAATGCGGTAAAAGTGAAGAGTCGGCATTCTTTCTCAAAGTACTGTTTCATTAACTGTAAGCATAGTTACTGGATGAAAAGAACCTGAAACTCTGCTCATACACGATAGATAGATAGATAGATAGATAGATAGATAGATAGATAGATAGATAGATAGATAGATAGATAGATAGATAGATAGATAGATAGATAGATAGATAGATACTTTATTAATCCCAAGGGGAAATTCACATACTCCAGCAGCACCTTACTGATACAATAAACAATATTAAATTAAAGATTGATAGTAATGCAGGTAAAAACAGACAATAACTTTATATAATGTTAACGTTTAATCCCCCATGGGTGGAATTAAAGAGTAACACAGCTTGGGGGAGGAACGATCTTCTCAGTCTGTCAGTGGAGCAGGACAGTGACAGCAGTCTGTCACTGAAGCTGCTCCTCTGTCTAGAGATGACACTGTTGGGTGGATGCAGTGGATTCTCCATAATTGATAGGAGCCTGCTGAGCGCCCGTCGCTCTGCCACAGATGTCAAACTGTCTAGCTCAATGCCAACAATATATCCTGCCTTCCTCACCAGTTTGTCCAGGCGTGAGGCGTCTTTCTTCTTAATGCTGCATCCCCAGCACACCACCGTGTAGAAGAGGGCACTCGCCACAACCGTCTGACAGAACATCTACAGCATCTTATTGCAGATGTTGAAGGACGCCAGTCTTCTGAGGAAGTATAGCTGGCTCTGTCCTTTCTTACACAGAGCATCAGTATTGGCAGTCCAGTCTAATTTATCATCCAGCTGCACTCCCAGGTATTTATAAATATATAAACATATAATATCTATAAACATCATATATAGGTTTTCATGTTTTTGTTTGCCAGATGTGCAAATACTTGCATTGTAAATGTATTAAGATTACTTATTATTAGATTTTTTAATAGTATAACAGGACACTTAATTATTGAAAATACATTTTAAAAACAAAATTTCTTAGTAATAAACATTACTGCAAATTTACAACATTTTGTTTTCAGCGAAGTATGACATACTATCTAATGCCTTATTCAACCTAGTAAATGAATGCATATAGTTAAGAAAAGATGTACACATGACAGACAATTTACAGTGGACAGAAAAAATATCTTTCTTCACCTCTTTTGCTGAGTACAGAGATTACCCTGTCATTGAACAGGCATTTGGGGTTTTAAAAACTGCTGTACGGATATTTGGATCATTCACACGGGACATTGCAACACACTCTCCAGAAGGTCAGTGGTATGTTCCTTTCACATTGTGTTTGCCATAATATTGCATTTCCAAATGGATGTTATATTGACCTTCCTGGGGATAAATTACATGCTTTATTGGAAAATGAGGCTTTCCTTTTCCCTGCGGAAAACCTCTCATGTTGTCATTAGGGTTTCAAGGTATGATCATGGATTTTTGATCATTAGTACTCAGTGAATTTGATATAGGGCTTTTTTAAAATAAATTTCATTAAAAATGCAACATATTCATATACACAATCTAATTTTCAAAACCAAATGAAATATAAAAAATAACCCGGACTTCCATACTTGTGTATATACAGTATATGTTAAACATTCAATTTACAATCGGTTTATATTTTGTAAGCAATTAAATTCTGCCTAATTTTGGCAATTTAACCATCCAGTAATGTAGTATGAATATAAATGGATTGTGCACTGCATTTTCTCAGTTTGCACACTGTGACTGACACCCTTTTAAAACAAGGAAGCCACAAACCCGCAATGCTTTCTATCCATGCTTTAGGATATTCTAGAATAAACATGATCTAATTATATATTGCATCAGATCTTTTTTTTTATTTAAAGGACACCTTCTAAATGTTTCTGTTGAATTATAGACACGTGCAACCTTGAAATGTTAACACATTTTAAAGAATGTAACATGGCATAATTTTTCGAAATATTTTAAGCAAATTATCTCAATGAGTTAAAAAGAATAAAAAATGCTTAAAGCTTATTGACTGACACTATTGCTGATTATAATATAAAGTCTTTAGGTTTAATACTATGTGTTGAACACTTTTATTTAAAAAACGGTTGGCAAGTACAGTTCATTATATAGGTACATGTACTTCCTTGTAATATGTTTAATAATAATTCGATTCATTAATCATGTTATTGTACCTCCACAATCCCATTTTGGTTCACAAGAAAACCATAATCTTTGGATATGAGATTTTAACTCTTCACAAACAGAATGATGCTAACATGAAGTTGATACAATACAGAAACAAAGAAAATAGAACTGAATAAACAATACTCTTTGAATATAAAAAGTATTCCTAAATTAATATCTAAGGTCAAAATTACTCGCTCAAATTTTCTGACCAGGACAAGCTTAGGTGATGACATCAGGCTTACACAGATGTTGAAAGGTGTAACATGCAAACTTGTAAAATATTTTACTTGAATTGTTGATGTCTTTTACTTTAGAATATTTAATGACTGTGAAATTTATTTTCAGGTAATTACTGGATTATATGTTCAATATACTGTTGTAAGAGATCAGACAGATCACCATAAAGATTTGGGGCATGCAGCAAAAACAAGACAAGTAATTAGGAAAAACGCGAGTTCCAAAGTGAACTGTATTCAAAATGGCCGAACTTCCAGTCATAAGCACTTCAGGCAGGAAGAGCCGGGTCCAGACGGACAGGCACCGGAAGTGATGTCAGAGATGTTATAGCTGTCAATCATCCAGTCTGCAGAAGGTGGAAATGAAAAGGCATTAGAACACATTGCCAACTCCTGGAATGGTGGGTAATTACAATCACCAGAACCCTTAAGCTGTCCCCTATATGCATGTGTTTGACTGTTCAAAAGCTGATAAAGTGACTTAAAAGTAACAAATGGATGAAAGTTAGTAGAATTACAGGAAGAAAATAAGAAAGTCAACATGAAGAGCATTAATTGTATGCAATATTTTCACATGCTGGACATTTTTATACAGACACCAAAGGAACTTAGGAAAAGAAGAAACAGGATCACATTGCATAGAAAAAGAAATATTTAGATTCTGTACACTGACAAATAAACCTCCCTCCAGTGGGATATAATGCCTAGAAGTCTAATCTTTGTTTAAAAATCAATAGTATTTCTATAAAAATTCCAGTATTTAAAAATCTGTTTCTTTCATTTAAATGCTTTAAACTATTCAGAATATTACTTATTCTGGGGTGCATTTCCCAAAAGCTTCATAATGCTAAATACAGTGGAACCTCGGTTCACGACCATAATTCGTTCCATAATTCGTTCCAAAACTCTGGTCGTAAACTGATTTGGTCGTGAACCGAAGCAATTTCCCCCATAGGATTGTATGTAAATACAATTAATCCGTTCCAGACCATACGAACTGTAAGTAAATATATATTTTTTTAAAGTTTTTAAGCACAAATATAGTTAATTAAACCATTGAATGCACAGCGTAATAGTAAACTAAATTTAAAAACATTGAATAACACTGAGAAAACCTTGAACAACAGAGAAAACTAACACTGTAATAGTTCACGCTATAGCGCTGCCAACCACTGACTAAAAACACTTTTTTTTTTAATGAGTTTTAAGCACAGGGAAAAAAATGAACATTTGAAAAAATCCGTAATTTAATAAACCACCAAGAAAAGTAACATTGCAACAATGCAGGCAACGAGCCGATCGCTGTAAACAGAAGTGAAAACAAAATCAAGCCCGGTGCATTCTTTAACTGCCTTCTCTACCTTATGAGTCCAGCCCTCTCTCTCTCGCACTGCCTGTGTGTGTGCGTCTGTCTCTCTCTTGTGCTGCCTGTGTGTGCGCGCGGCTCTCTCTCTCGCTGCCTGTGTGTGTGCATCTGTCTCTCTCTCACGCTGCCTCTGTATGTGTGTGTCTGTGTGTGTTGCGCACTCTCTCACGCTCTCTCTTGCTTGCTGCATAGAAAATGCACAGGGAGAGACTGTACAAACCGAAAGGGAAACTGGCTTGTTCATATACCGAGTGTGTGGTCGTGAATTGAGGCAAAAATTTGGCGAACTTTTTGGTCGTAAACCGGTTTGTATGTGTACCGAGACGTTCGTGAACCGAGGTTCCACTGTATACTTTGTTATCGCGTACTTAAGAACTTTTGTTAATTAGCAAATGTTTCCTGAAACACTTTACAATTAAACTAGATTTAATCTTGTTATTTTAACGTTGTTCTTTATTTAGAGTTTTTACTGCAATTCTGTCACAAAGAGAAAGCAGTTACCTTAAGTCGATCACAATAAACACACTGATGCTTTTATTTGGACAACATCATTACACTAATAACAACAACAACAACAATAATAATAATAATAATAATAGCAGGTTGATGTTGCAGTATGAATTTCAAATTATAATGTAAGCTATAGATTAGGACAAAGGGGGCTCTATGTAGCTTTACCTGTAGGCTATCAATTCACTATGTAATCAGCCACATCTGTGAAAGTAGGTGAATCGCCCCCCTAATACCAGAAATGACAATGGCAGCTATCCACAGAATTGTTCAACTCAACCAAAGATGCCATTTGGAACAGCCCCGTCCAAGAATCAAGTCTCTGGTCTAAATCTTTTTTTTTTGGGGTGGACCTAAATCCCTTGGACCATCACAATAATCAACAACTAATTGAGAAATATAGGCTAACCAGGGGTGAAATAATAACCATCCTTGGCATGGTGCAGGACGAATTGGAAAGAGAAATACGCATGAATTTTGCCCAAACTTTCTTTGTCACCATTAGATTCCTGCAAACCGTCTGTGATGCACATGGCTTCAGCAAGGCTGCTGTGTCCAAATCTGTGATTGCAGTGAACACATTACTATTGTGTGGGTTCAAATTCTACTACTTATACTCTGTGACCACGAGCAAGTCAATTCACTTGCATGTGTGCCAATTGGAAAAACAAAACGTCTCAATTTTGTGCTACCTCCTATATAAGTTGTTTAAACTCCTCTTCTGTGAAGTGATGCTTTTTCCTATCGCTGCTCACCCTTCTTATTTTTTGATAAGAAGCCACATCATGTTTTCAGCCCATTTATAGATTTTCAACTAATAGGTTAAATTAATTTTATTGCTTTTTTGTGTGTTTTAATTGATTTCTCGAAAAAAAAATTTTTTAATTTGCACATGTCAGGGGTGACAGTAAATTATATTTTTGACAACTGAAATGTGTGGGATTGATGTCCCTGTTATTGACGGTCTGCTTTTCTGATGTGGTTGCAGGGGAGGAACCCAACAAAGAATTATGTTTTTTTTTTATTAAATGTCAGATAATGAAGGGCTCACAAAACTCCCTCATTCTTTACCTACAACATTTGTTATCTCATTCATTATTCACTAAGATCATTTGTTATTAGGTAATGCACCTCTGTTTACAAATTTAGGTATCTCCTTCCAGTCAGCTTTTGTTCCATTGTCTATAGATGTGTCATCCTGGAGCCACTTTTGTCTGGTGAAGAATCAATACTGGTCTTGGAGTACTTTTCACAGTTCTCTACATTATAAAAATATGCAATTGTGAAAATATCCAAAAAACTAATTTTTCTGCCAAAATCAACCTTGAGATAGTCATACTACAAGACTCTGCTTGAAGGCTTACACTTAATGACTGATCTACTGCAGTTGTGTCTTTATAAACTTTTTTTTGCCCAACTTATTTTTAACAAACTCTTGTATTTGTATGTGATGAAGCCTGACTTTTGCAAGAGAAGTGCATGAACTTTGTTTCATCTTTACATCAGAACTAAGAGAAGCCATAATACTTACTTAAAGTTCAGCTGAAAACTTGCCTTTGGACTGTGGGAGGAAACCGGAGCGCCCGGAGGAAACCCACGCAGACACAGGGAGAACATGCAAACTCCACGCAGGGAGGACCCAGGAAGCGAACCCGGGCCATGGATAACCTTTCCAATGGTAAAAGGGAATAAATACTAAGGAGGTACTGAGCGATTTGTAAATTGCATGTAAAGGGAGAAGTGCTGCTTAGATTAAATAGGCTGAAATCAAACAATTCACCCAAACCAGATAATATTTATCTTTGAGTGCTTAAAGTGGTTAGTGGTTAGTATGTACATATATAAACCTTTGATGCACAGTTTTTGGAAGTCTCTGTGTGCTGGGGAAATTTTGAAGGACTAGAAAATGACAAATTATCCTGTTACGTATGTAAAAATGGTAATTGGGAAGATGATAATAATAATAATAATAATAATAATAATACATTTTATTTATACAAGGCGCCTTTCTAAGCACTCAAAGAGACCGAACAAACAATAAACACTGAAATAAAACCACATTATAAACAAAACTTAAAACATCAGAAAATACAGAAAATATAAACATTAAAACCAAAGAAAGCCACTGTAATCATAGAGAAAAAGCCATTTTAAACAGATGGGTTTTAAGTTTACATTTGAAGGTTGAAAATGATTCAATATTTCTAAGCTCAGTAGGTAGTCAGTTCCAGAGCTTGGGAGCAGAACAGCTGAATGCTCTGCTTCCCGTGGTGATTAGACGGGCAAGAGGGACAGTCAGATGGATGGAGGAAGATCTACAGTTATGGGAGGGAATAGCAACATGAAGAAGGTTGGACAGATATGGAGGGGCAAGGTTATGAATGGCCTTAAATGTTAACAGCAGAATTTTAAAATCAATTCAAAACTTAATTGGGAGCCAATGAAGCTGCTGCAAGACCGGAGTAATATGATGAATAGATGGGGTTCGAGTAATGATGCGAGCAGAAGAATTCTGGACTAGCTGAAGTTTATGGAGAGATGTATTAGAGAGACCAAAGAGGAGTGAATTGCAATAGTCCAGACGACAAGTAACAAGACTGTGAACAAGAATGGCAGTGGTATGGGGAGTGAGGCAGGGGCGGATGCGATTAATATTACGTAGGTGGAAGTAAGCAGACCGGGTGATGTTATTAATGTGAGATTGGAAAGATAGAGTACTGTCAAGGATGATACCCAGACTCTTGACCTGAGGTGAAGGGGAAGCAAAAGAGTTATCAGTAGCAAGTGAAAGATTATCGGCTTTGGATAATGATGATCTTGTACCAATGAGGAGAACCTCAGTTTTGCCACTGTTTAATTTAAGAAAATTTGAAGAAAACCAGGATTTAATTTCAGCAATCAGTCAATAAACAAAGATGGTGGAAAAGAAGAGGTGGGTATAACAAGGTAGAGCTGGGTGTCATCCGCATAACAGTGAAAATTAATGTTATATATATGTAAATAATAAAAAGAAGAGGCCCCAGGACAGAGCCCTGGGGCACACCTGAAGTAACAGTGGTGGGTTGGGATGTGAAAGTTTTAAGCTGAATAAACTGAGTTACGGCCTGAAAGGTAGGATCTGAACCAATCTAGTGGAGTGTGGGTAATTCCAATCAAAGATAATCTATTAAGGAGAATGGTATGACAAATAGTATCAAAGGCCTCACTCAGATCAAGGAGGATGAGAATAGTAATTAAACCAGAGTCAGCAGCCATAAGAAGGTCATTAGTAATTTTAACAAGTGCCGTTTCTGTAGTATGGAGGAGGCAAAAACTTTTCATATAGATTATTATAAGATAAATAGTAGTGAAGTTGGATAGCTACTATTTTTTCAAGAATTTTGGAGATGAAGGGCAAATTAGAAATAGGGCGAAAATTATTGAAGTTAGTAGGATCGGCATCAGGTTCCAAGTAACTATAGGCCAGTAAGCTTAATGTGCATCACAGGTAAATTAATGGAAGAAATTGTTAAGAAAAGATTGAGCAAAACATGGCAAGAACAATTTTACTGAACAGTCATCATGCGTTTAGATGAGGGAAGTCGTGCTTTACTAATATGCTGGAATTCAATGAGAGAATTTGCCAATCAATTGATCCGCTCACTTCCAAGAGGAACCAAGTCCCGACCCCGCCCCATATTTTATTTAATTTTATTGGGAATGAATTGAGCAGGTGTAAACTTCAAGGGGGAACAACACACACCCTGGGAGTTTGATCACAGATTGCAGATAAATGTTTGGAGGGGTGCTGCCCTTTCCAGCCTCTCTGTAGCTTCTCCCCTGAAACAATCATAAGACACAGTTAACAAAGTACATAGTGTTACAACACATTTAGAAACTCATTCCAAATGTCAGTTTAAAATAAAGATTTAACAATGTTAAATACACTCCTTTTAAAAATGTTATATGCCTTTTTGGACATAACAATCTTTCTTCTAATTAGGACAGACACAAGTTTTACTTTATTGGTAATCTTGCTTGCTAAGAGACATGGTAAATGTATAATATAAAAGATTGCACTGCAGCTTTGTGCACAAAACAGTACAGAAAAGCAGCACCCACCAATTCTGTTTTAAGTTTTCAACTCTGTGGTTTAATATTTTTTTTATTAGTGGCTCACTTCTATGTAGGGCAGGTTCAGGGCCAATTATATGCTAACTTTTGCCAACTAGTGGAGATTTCCTCAGCAGCAGTAAATGCTATCATTTGTCTTTTTAAAGATACCACTTAGAGTCTCATAATACTACTGATAGGCAAAGGAATTGCCGGTGGTACTCAGTGTGAGACTGTAAAAAGCTGATATTAGAGGAGGAGGCCACTGCTTCTCCTACTGCTAAAAATGATCAACTGGGCATTGTCCTTTCTGTGAAGGTGAAAGTTCATAGAAAAAGAAACTTCAGAAAAAACAGTAACCTAATATAACACACATTTTACCATCAAATTGAAGGCTGCATAGCTACCACTTTCTTTAAAATTGCACAGTGGAGCTATAAAGGATTATTTAAAACAATGACAGTTTAGGATATCAGAATTCTTTTGGGTCTCAATTATCAGTGTTAAAATTTCACTTAGAAATAAGAACAGGCTGTAGACATATTCTAAAAATGCTAATCAGTGTCAGGAAAAAGATAAGGTCTTGACTCACTGGGCCTCCTCAAAAATGAAACCCTGCTGCAGAGTTCAGAGGTCAGGAAATTAATACAAACAATGCAGGCACAATATGTTTATTTTCCTTCTTTAACAGCTACAGATTCACAACAAAAGACAGCAACTCATTTGCCTTATAAATGTATTTCTTCAGGTTCCTAGATGCTTCTTTTTTTGATTTGCATTTGATAAACTCTCAATGCAAAAAGCTTACATAAAGACATAATACCACAAAAAATGCAACTATTCTTGGCTAAGTGTTGCGGTTGTGGCTTCTATTCACACAATACATTTTATCCACCATTTATAATATTACAAGGCTGTTGATATTACACAGTCATGCTTTCCACAAAAGAATGATAATTTGAACTATTGCTAACTTTATTTACTTTTATCCCAGTTTATTTTAAACAGCTTGCATGTAATCTTTTCTATTTGATAATATTATTGTGAATCTACAACTGGTGGGATTATTTAGCTGAAGGGAATTATTTAGAAGCTTTAATCATATGAGTTTTCTCTGAAGAGTAAAAAAAAATGATGGTATGTATTAATTTGGATTTATCATTGTTTTTACATAGATGGGCATGATGAGTAGAAACATACATAGTCCTGTATACTGTATGTTATAATGAAGTAATCTTAAATGTTATGATTTAATGAATGTACAGTGAATTCTGAAAGCATTCAGTCCCTTTCCCTATTTTCAAATTTTGTAATGTTGCAGCCTTGTACTAAAAATATGTAAATTTTATCAGTCTTTAAGAAACTAGTTTCAGTTATAACCTAATTTACTTGGAATTCAAGACATCCATGCATTCAATAGACCAAAAGTAGAAGGTGGCATGGCACTACCTAACTTTCAATTTTATTATTGAGTGACAAAAATGCATACTGTAAAGACCTGAAAATTAGCACAAATTGATTAATTTACACCACCCTGGTCAATAATGGAAATTAAAATTTGCTTTACTTCTCTACATGCACTGCTTTATGGCCCTGTAAATACTAACTATTAATCCAGTCATGAAGCAATCACTTAGAATAGGGTACCAATGCAGAATGCACTTCAAGGCAGAGAAGCTTTAATCTGTTGCTCCTTTATTATTTTGTACCTTTTTCAACCTTTTCAAACCTACACAGCAATCAATCTTTGGAAAACGATTTGGATTAAGACACAAAGAGAATTGTATATTATCACAAAAGCCACAAAGAGCCATAGCAAGGTTTAGGGCAGCCACCCGTATATTTGGTTTCCTGGCTGCAAATTGAAATAACTGATAGTAGTGCTGTGCACAAAACCAAGTCCAAAACAGAACTGAGGGAATAAAGAAAGGGTGGAGGCTTTTAAAGGGGAAGACAGGCAGTGAGATCAAAGGGGTGATGGTCTTCAGCCATAGGCTCAAGCCCAAATGTGACATCACAGGGGCCGGAACCGTCAAGGTCTTCTTCCATAGGCTCAGTCCTGGAGGTGACATCAAGAGGGCCAGGTGGAATCTCCCATGAATGGTCTGCAGGAAAGGGAGAAAAAGAGTCAGTGCACTCTGTCACATCCCGATATGATTCGGAACTGCCCTTACTCAAGCCCTTTAGCTGCCTCCCATGCGCACGTGTGTGACAATATAGATAAAGTATTTACATCTTATGAACAATTACTTCTTCAAATGTAACTTCCCAGGAACATATTTTTCCCACAATATTCACATTAAGACTGCATCACAATAATACATAAAATATCGTAAAGAATCTCCATCCATCCATTATCCAACCCGCTATATCCTAACTACAGGGTCATGGGGGTACATGACCATACACCAAGCACACACTAGAGACAATTTAGAATCGCCAATGCACCTAACCTGAACGTCTTTGGACTGTGGGAGGAAACTGGAGCACCCGGAGGAAACCCACGCAGACACAGGGAGAACATGCAAACTCCACGCAAGGAGGACCCGGGAAGCAAACCCGGGTATCTTAACTGCGAGGCAAGAGCGCTACCCACTGCGCCACCGTGCCGCCCGTAAAGAATCTCCCCTTCAACAATTCCAGGAAACAGTATGAAAACAACCTTTCAATTAACATCTTAGAAAAGGAGTGGAAGTCAGCACAGGATACACTCTAGCTTTATATTGTGAGACTTGCCTGGACACCACCAGTCAAAGACCACATCTTTATTAAAGACACGTTTATTTTTCTTCTGTTACACACAATTCCGCACAACACACTGTGCTTCCCAGCACCAATCACCTTTTCACCAGGCTTCTCTCTCACTGTCCGTGGGCTGCCTTTCCTCTCTCCTCTGGAGCTTCGTCCTGCTCCCACTCCTGACTCCACCTCACTGATTGGAGGGAGGCTGC
Source organism: Erpetoichthys calabaricus (assembly GCF_900747795.2). Lineage (NCBI taxonomy): Eukaryota > Metazoa > Chordata > Cladistia > Polypteriformes > Polypteridae > Erpetoichthys > Erpetoichthys calabaricus. The sequence goes on from NC_041402.2 coordinate 55,411,484, forward strand.
CCCTTTTATTCTCATCCGGATGAGCTCCAGGTGCTCTGCCTGACGACACTTCCTGGTGTGGCGGAAGTGACAGGAGAGCACCCGGAAACACTCCGGATGTCCCTGGAAGGATCATCGTCCATGGGTGTGGTGGAAGTAGATGTGTCCCGGGCTCCATGAGGCTCAGGGCGCCCCCTGGCGGTGACCAGAGGCCCCAACGGGCTTCAGCCTCCTTGCTCCCCTTCCGTGGACCTCTTCCGATCCAGGGTGGTTGCCCGCTCATGGCCCGGAGGACGAATACGCCACCTCCCGGTCCTTCCAGGCGTCCCGGCCGGATCTGTCCCCCAGTCTCCTGTGACAATATGTATCAATCACTCAATAATTCAACCTAAAAGTTTTAATCGACCACACTTACCTCGTATAAAATTGTCCAAAATGAATCTAGGTCAAGATCAAACTTGCAAGCCCTGCCATCTAGCTTCAGCCTCACTGGACCACATGCTGTATTTGGTGTTCTCCCACATGGGCTTAAAGTGTAAAGACAAATTGATTGTAATTGCCTATACCACACTACTTGCATGTCGACTTATCTTGCTTAACAGGAAGAACCCTAACACACATCAGTGGGTAATTGACATTCTACATTATTTAAAATTGGAAAAAATCTAATTATTTCTGAGAGGATCTGTCCTAAATTTTTTTAAAACATGGCAAGACTTAACAGAAAAAACTTTTAAAGAAGTAATCATAATGGGGCAAAAAATATTCTTTCCCTTCTCTTGGCTCTGCTCTCTTGTTCTGTTAGGTTTTACTTTTTTCTATATTTTCTTTGGCGTTTTAATTTTCTAGATTTTTTCTTTGTGACATTAACTTTGAAGTGAATTAAAAATAAAAGTAAATTATTTTTTCCCCACATCAAGCAACATTCTAGAATCAAAAAGTAAAAACAGAGTTTTAGAAAATTTAGAAAATGTATTAAAAATGAAAAACAGAAATATCACATTGACACAAGTATTCAAACCGTTTAAGTACTTAAGTTGTTTTATCTTTCTGGGTTATTGAGTGTTGCTTGATGTGGGAGAAAAATAATTAAAATGATTTTAGTTTCTAAATCCACTATATGTCTTGAAAGAAAAGTCATTTTCCTACTGTAAATGTGAGATATTAGTATAGTTACACAAGCCATTCCTAACCAGGATGGGCTAACATGTTTCTTGACATCGCCGGCTTTTGCCCCCGTTTTCAACAAGCATGAGGAAAGACTTTGCATCAAAGAAGAAGATCCTTTTTTTTCAGCTTCATGTTTAATTTGTTTCTAATCATTTAAATAACCAGTAGGTGGCCTGAAGAAGACAAAGATGATGTATCCAAATAACTAAATTTAGTCATGTTATTAATAATTCATTGCTAAACTGTGTTGTTTATAAATGGATACAGAGTCTGTAATTTGATTGGCAAACAGTGCAAGGCGGGAAGCACAAGGAAAAGTTAGAAGTCTTGCCACAGATGTGAATATGACATTATCTAACTGTGAGTTGTCTGATTCATGGATATACTTAATGGGTGACACTGGACCAAAAATTACCAAAAAAAAAAAACTTTAAACCTAGAAACTATTAAACTAACCACTATATAACAACATATTTATGATTATCTGTTTGCAGTACTGAAATCTAACCATCTGTTATTTTCTTGCTTTTTTAAGGTTTATTCCATGAATAAACCAAACAATTTCTTCATGAGGAAAACTAATTGAAAAATTACTTGTACAACATGAAGCCATTGTTGTACATTTTACTAAGCAGCTCCCACAAATGCTTTCAGTTGCATGTTTCACATAAAAATATACTGCCGACTAGGTGGATGTCAGAGCTGGATACTGAGACTTCTTTAACTGACCAGGAATGTGCAAGGTTGTCTGATGGTGCATTCTATGAGAAAAAAAGATTGTCTCTACAATCTGAATTTAATCTTTTGAATTAAAAAAAAGACACAGCAACCTATCTTCAAGCCACCTCATAATCATTACGAATCAGGGTCCATTTTAGAATAGTTAGGCTTGTGGGGCAGTTAATGGTGCAATTGAAGAGAGGGTTGGGGTTCCTCTTTAGCAGTTCCACCAGCACGATCAACAGGGGATGTCCTCCTTCGTGTGTTTCCCACTGCACAGTGACAGAATGTTCTGTTTGCATTGAGACTGGACAGTGCAATATATTTCTGGGTCTACCCCTCTAGGCCCGGCTTTATTAAGAATACAGAGAGAAGGCAAATAAGATTTTAGTACAACAGATGCATAAATAGTAAATTTGGAGCACAATCATAAAGATTAACAATGGAGCATGTACCACAATTAGGGAGCACAAATAAATAGCTAACATATTTAAGAAATAAAATAATTAATTATATTTGTCATAATGCAAAGAAAGAGAGGTTTAAGCCAATGATCCTGAAAAAACAGAAAAATCACAGTTCCATGTTCTGCAAAGAACAGTATGATAAACCTTACTTATAAAGTAATTTCAGTCCAAGGGCTACACAACTATCCAGTGAGATTTTATAAAATGTTTTCAACGCTGCACCATTATTGTTATGAATATTTTTTAAAGAAAGATAAAATAATTTTCTATCTAAAAACACTATATCACACATCACTGCTGTTTTTCCAAAGATAAATTGAGACTTGATTGCATCACATGAAGAGGGAGGAACATAGGGTGTGGGAAAGGAAAATTAAGCGTTTGCAAGCTACTAAGGGTTAAAAGCTGACAAAGCTGTTTTGCTATAAAGGCAGGTTATTCATTCAGGTGTCTGTCATAAGACAGGGTAGGGTAAGCTGACCTAGGACAACTTCCTCTTTAGGAACACATCTGTAAGACACAGGAAAGATGCCCTTTCCATCTTTAGGGCCCCACCTGACAACTAAACACAACAGAAACAGTTGGCTGATTTGCGCAATATAAGATGGAATGCTTAGGTAAATGGTATTATGCTTTTTGAGAAGTAAGGGGAAGGGGATGGAGGAAGAAAATACAAAAAAGCCGACTGAAAAAGGGAACTTCTGCCTTGCAACTCATGACTCCATGTACTCCACAGGGCCTGAATAAAGACTGATTGATTGAACTATTCCTGTCTTCCTCTGGGTTACTTCCACAGGTGACGCAAAACAGTGGAGGAATATGCACAAGGTAGATTATATCCTATGCAGGAGGGTCAATCTGAAGGAGATTGAAGACTGTACAGTGCTGGCAGGGGAAAGTGTAGTTAGGCACTATAGAAGAAGAGGAGGAGAGTGAGGGCAGAGCCAAGGATCAAATTATGGAAGTTGAAAAAGGAAGACTGCAAGATTGAGTTCAGGGAGGAGGTTAGACAGTCACTGGGTGGCAGTGAAGAGTTACCAGACAGTTAGGCAACTACAGCAGAAGTAGTAAGGGTGACAGGAAGAAGGGAGCTTGGTGTGACAGCTGGACAAAGGAAAGAGGAAAAGGAAACCTGGTGGCAGATGGGTAAGTACAGGAGAGTATACAGAGGAAGAGGTTGGCGAAGAAGAAGTGGGATAGTCAGAGAAATGCAGAAAGTAGACCAGAGTACAAGGAGGTGGCGAAGGCTAAAGAAAAGGCGTATGATGAGTTTTATGTGAGGTTGGAAACTAAGGAGGAAGAAAAGAACCTGTACTGATTGGCTAGACAGAGGGACCGAGCTAGGAAAGATGTACAGCAGGTTATGGCGACAAAGGAAAAGTTGGAAATATACTCACAAGTAAGGAGAATGTTGAGCAGGTGGAAACTGTATTTTGAGAGGCTGATGAATGAAGAGAAAGAAAGAGAAAGAAGGTTGGATGAATAGTGAATCAGGAAGTAAAGCAGAATAGCAAGGAGGAAGTATGGACAGCTATGAAGAGGATGAAGACTAGAAAGGCCGTTGGTCCAGATGACATACCTGTAGAAGCGTGGAGGTGTTTAGGAGAGATGGAAGTGGAGTTTTTAATCAAATTATTTAATCTTGGAAAGTGAGAGGATGCCTGAGGAGTGGAGACGAAGTGTACTGGTACTGATTTTTAAGAATAAGGGGGCTGTTCAGAGCTGTAGTAACTACAGGCGGATAATATTGATGAGCCACAGCATGAAGTTATGGGAAAGAGTAGTAGAAGCTAGTTTAAAAAGGGAGGTGATGATTAGTGAGCAGAAATATGGTTTCATGTCAGGAAAGAGCACCACAGATGTGATGTTTCCTCTGATGTTGATGATGGAGAAGGATAGAGGCCAGAAGGAGTTGCACTGTGTCTTTGTGGACCTAAGAAAGCATATGACAGGGTGCCTCGAGAGGAGTTGTGATATTATATGAGGAAGTTGGAAGTGGCAGAGAAGTATGTAAGAGTAGTGCAGAATATTTAAGAGGGAAGTGTGGCAGTGGAGAGGTCTGCAGTAGGAGTGACAGATGCATTCAACGTGGAGATGCGATTACATCAGGGATCGGCTCTGAGCCCCTATCTGCAAAAGTGATGGAGAGGTTGACAGACGAGATTAGACAGGAGTCACCATGGACTATGATGTTTGCTGATGACATTGTGATCTGTAGCGAGAGTAGGGAGCAGGTTGAGGAGACCCTGGACAGGTGGAGATACAGTATGCTCTAGAGAGAAGAGGAATGAAGGTCAGTAGGAACAAGACAGAATGCATGCGTATAAATGAGAGGGATGTCAGTGGAATGGTGAGGATGCAGGGAGTAATGCTGGGAAGGTGGATTACTTTAACACTATAATTCTTGAAGCCTACGAAAAAACTCATAATCCCTGTCCATCTTAAATCCCTTCGCACCTATCCGTCAGCATCTTTTGTTTTGTAAATGCATTGACCAGCACAAGCAGCCTGCTGTCCCATCCTCTGCCTTGATGGATCTCAGCTTGGGCCAAATGTTTTCCTAGCTCAAGCCAAAGCTCCTTATCTGCGTGTGAGATCTGGAGTTGTATAGGGTAAATAATACAGTATATCATTATTTGGAACATATGCATTTCATATGTGTTCTGTTTCTACAATTCTACTAGTGTAGGATGAAAGGAAATGTGAGAAATGCAAGAAATACTGAACACAAATGTGAAGCAGAAACTTTAATCATATTATACTAACTAGCAAAATACCCGCGCTTCGCAGCGGAGAAGTAGTGTGTTAAAGAGGTTATGAAAAAGAAAAGGAAACATTTTAAAAATAACGTAACATGATTGTCAATGTAATTGTGTTGTCATTGTTATGAGTGTTGCTGTCTTTTATATATATAATATACACACACACACACATAAACATATATATACATATACATATATACATATATATATATACATATCTACATATACACATATCTACATATATATATACATGTACACATCCACATATATATATACATATATATATACACATATCAACATATATATACACACATACATAAACACACACATATACATATACACATACATACACACACACATATATATATATATACACAGACACATATATATACATAAATATTTACATATCTACATATATACACATCTACATATATATACACATATATATACATATCTACATATATATATATATATATCTAGACATACATACATACATACATAGAATGACACATATATATATATATACATATCTACATATATATATATATATATATATGTAATTGTGTTGTCATTGTTATGAGTGTTGCTGTCATATATATCTACATATAGCAAAATACCCGCGCTTCGCAGCGGAGAAGTAGTGTGTTAAAGAGGTTATGTAACCATATATATTCATATATATACATATCTACATATAAACATATCTACATATACATATATATACATATACACATCCACATATACATATATATATATACATATACAAATTTACATATCTACATATATATATATATATATATATATATAGATATAAATATAGACATACATATATACATACATACATTCACATATATATATATAATATATATATATATATATATATATATATATATATATATATATATATATATATATATACTGTATATATACATATCTACTTATTGGCTCCTGTATTTAGGATATAGCGGGTTGGATAATGGATGGATGGACATCTGTATGCATAGCCCTATTTACCCGTTTTCATTTTTTTTCTTTCTTCAGTAATATTTCAGTAAACCCGGAGCTTGTCAGTTCAAATCCTGGTACTGACACCACTGTGTGACCCTGAGGAAGTCACTTCAGGTGCCTGTGCTGCAAAAAACAAAAGTAATGTAAGAAATTGTACCTCAGATGTTGCAAGTTGCTGGAATAAAGGCATAAGTAAAATAGATAAATATGTATTATACACATAGGAAGTATTCATTGATTTTCAGTTAAGTCATCTGCAGCAAACTTTTATAAATGAGGGTTTCTCATTTTTAGATAGTGCAAACTGTTTCTTCTTCATTGACGTTTTCTCTTGGAGAGCTTTTTTCATTTCATTGAAAATTAAAGCAGCAGCTGCCAAAATATGTAGCTTTCTTATTAATTTTTCAACATTGTGTAAAATAAATTTATAAAGTAACGTAAAAGGTTTAAATACTGGTTATCCTTTTACACTAAAATATTACTAAAGAGATACAAAAAAAGTAAAATGGATATGTTCTTTTTCTTTAAGGAGATTAAATATTACTGAAGAAAGAAAAAAAAAAAATAAAACAGCCAAATGGGGCTATGCATACGAACTTAAAAGGTTTAAATAAAACAGAAATATATATTTTATATTTACTTGCTTAACTTGTGGAGGGTGTATCCTGTAGCAAAGCCCTAACTTTTTTTGTGAAAGCCCGTTTCAGTCAATAAGTCTTAAAAAAAGGTGTAAAGATATTGACAATAAGCTAAGCAAACCCAGGAAGACATGGAATCGTTTAAATCAAGTATCATTACATCTTCCTTTCTTAAAGAGAAGTAAGGCAGTCCTTACAAGATAACATATTTATATACAGACATACATACATATATATATATATCTATATCCGAAGCCGTGCAAGCACACTCTTGAGAATGCAACGTATAGTTGTACAGAAGAAAAGCAATCTTGCCTCAAATGAATGGCAACCTTTTGTAGGTCTATGAACTTAATTTAAACTTTAGGTTTACACGGTGCTTTCTTTCCGAAGTACCTGCACTCATGAATATGTCTGTATGTGTCAGTCGGTCAAATCCACGTGCTTCGCACCGGCGAAGTACCGCTTTTAAATTTTTATTAAGAAGAAAAGAAAACCTTTTTAAATTGAGGGAAAAAATACTAATAACAGTTTGTTAAGGATCTGCTTTTTTGTGAAGCTGCCTTCACTCGAGTGATCACTTCGAGCTGACTTGCTGGCCAACTATAAGCATTACCTGGTAGGTAACCACCCATACAATCAGATTGTGAATCAGACTACGAATGCCGTGAATGTAATTACCCCGATCTACATGTTGTCAAATAAACGAACCACACGCCGTGGCGCAATTTTAGGGGCTTCGCCTGTAGCGCTGACGTCCGAGGTTCGATTCCCGTAAGGGAGTGAAGTGAGTGGCTGGTTACCTACCAGGTAACGCTTATGGTTGGCCAGCAAGTGAGGTAACATCAGCCACGGTGCCTTCAGTTGTGAGAAGCAGATCATAGAATGATTGAAAATAGTTTACTGTCAAATAATGCAAAGAGTACGCGACACGTCTTTCCCCCTTATTCTTAGCTCATCAGGCGTACACACTCACTGCACTCGCTTACGGTAATCGAACCTCGGACGTCAGCGCTAGAGGGGCTTCGCAGCGGTGAAGTATTGCTTTTAAATTTTAATTAAGAAGAAAAGAAAACCTTAAATTAAGTCTTAAAAAGAGGTGTAAAGATATTGACAATAAGCTATGCAAACCCACCAAGAAATGCAAACGTTTAAATCAAGGCGCGAGTCGAAAAACACCATCCCATAATATTAGTTAACGATTAACACATTTCTATATGTATTGTAAGCATACAATACAACTGATAATATGTTGCGCTTATTTATCTGGTGTACCGACATTTTTGCGCGTTTAACGTCTGAAATCTAACGTGGTTTGTGCCCTTCAGAATGAAAACAGTTTGCATTTACCTTTTTAATAAAAGGCAAGCTTTTAAGCCTGAGAAATCACCCCGTAAATGCACATGTTTAATTGCACATGTGTTAATATGTATGCTTACACAGTATTAAAAGACACTGAACAACGTCATTTACCTTTTTTCCCGCGTTTGATAAAAGGCGAGCTTTTAAGCCTGAGAAATCACCCCGTAAATGCACACGTTTAATTGCACATGTGTTAATATGTATGCTTACACAGTATTAAAAGACACTCAAAAATTAACGTCATTTACCTTCGTTCCCGCGTTTGACTCGTGCTGTAAATCTCTTCCTTGTTTTTAGTTCACGTGATTACGTAGGAGGCATGATGACGCGATACATGACTCTGCCTCCTCCATTAGAGTATATGGACAAAAAACAGGTTACAGTTATGACCATTACGCGTAGAATTTCAAAATGAAACCTGCCTAACTTTTGTAAGTAAGCTGTAAGGAATGAGCCTGCCAAATTTCAGCCTTCCACCTACACGGGAAGTTCGAGAATTAGTGATGAGTGAGTCAGTCAGTCAGTGAGTCAGTGAGGGCTTTGCCTTTTATTAATATGTATAGATAATGACGTGAAGTGTGTAATGTGTGAAGACTTTAGTGCAAATAGCGAATAAACACGTGCACTTTTATTCTAGAATATAACCAAAGAAAAAAAAGCCTTTATTCTCTCATTGACATTCACGTGGTACAACGAACTTGCCTCTCCCTCTCTGAGTTGATGGCATTTATCTCCATTCTCTTCAGAAGAGCAGCGCTGTGGCTGATGCTTGCTCAGAACTGTTTGTTGTATTGGGCAATCAAAGATATGATGTCCCGTGACCGCTATCAGGCTGGACAAAGGCAGGACTGTAACAACAGACAACTTCTTTTAGACTGCTCTGCACCACAACGCAACTCTGCTTGGCACCATAAGTAAAATGGGACTTCCATCTGCAGGTAATTCTGTTACTTGTAGGGGTAATGATAAATGTTAAGCTCTGCATTATTAGTTTGTATACTGTTGAAAGTAATTATTCTTCTTTGTATTGATCTTAAGTATGTATATATGCAATAACATTGGTTGTCAAATACTGTGTCTTTGTTGTATCTATTGGATCTCTGTAACAATGTCTTCTATTTTTGTACTTTACTGCTGCAAAAAAATTTCCCAATGGGATAATAAGGTCTACCTAAACCTAAACATAGACCAATTTCACTTTTGAATAGCGGTTTTACTAAAGGAACAGAGAACATGCTGACCTTCATTATATTACAAGCTCAAACAAGATTTATTAAATACAGGTACTTAATATCTACTCTACGGTGACTGAGTTGAGTAATGTAGTATATTCACCTACAGTGCCTGAATTTCCAGTCTTAGCATCTTTGGATGCATTTCGGAGTTAAATGAGAATATCTTTGTGCTGTATTATGTCAAACTAAGTTTGCTCCAAATACATACTCTCAAATGACATTAAGCCTTTAAATCAAAGACAAAACCCCCTTATTTATTGTTCACAGGTCTCATCCAGTAATAGTTCATTCATTCAAGACATCAGAGCCAGTTCCCTTTCTGGAGCAGTAACTGTACATTCTCACTCCCCTCTCAGCAGAAGTGCTTCTTGACAAGTAACTGAAACTGTGACATCTTCTCTCTGAACTGCTGGTCATGGGCTAAAAACTTTAGTTATTTTTTTACCTTGATTTTTTGGTTACAGTTTGAATTTTCATGGTTGTTTTTTTCTTCTTTTTGTGCAATCAACCTTGTTACTATTCCCTTGATTTGCCCCTAAGAAACCCCTTGTCTTAAAAAGCCTTGTGTGTTTTATAACTATCAAAACAAGTCTGGTCCAACTGAATTTGTAATTGAATAGCCCTGTACTAGTTTGTCTCACTAGAAAAATTTGCAAAAATGCATTTGTAAAGTCTCATCCCTCCAAAGCCATCACATGCTGTCATCTTTTATGACAGCTCCTTTATGCTAGAAGCAGACCCACTGTTGGTAACATGGTAACATTACTAATTCTTTATCACCAATAAGATGGCTGCAACCATGATAAATCACCAGAGAACTGGTATTCAAAATAGTACAGTGGTCCTCTTTTTATATATTGATTTTATTTGAAAAAAAAAAAAACATTACATACAATCAATTCAAACTTAACAAACCAGAATTAAACCCCCACCCAAGAGAAAGAGAAGACAACCAACAACAAGAGCAATTCTTTAAGAACAGCAACAAAGTGAGAATATCCTTTACCCCAATATAAGTAATTTTACAGTGTTACTAATTATATCTTGACATTTTTTTAAATGTTTTGAACAGATGTTCTAAGTGAGATTTTTTTTCCAATTTCAAACAGTATAGAACATCAGTTAACCACTGACTTATAGCAGGTGGACTGGGATTCTTCCAGTTGAGCAAAGTAAGTCTATGTGCTGATATTGTGGTATAAGCAGTTACAATCAATTTGTCCTTCTCCATTTTAAGCCCATTTGGGAGTGCACCAAACACAGCTGTTAATGGTTTTAGAGTGATTGTGACACCAAGGCTGTCTGATAGGCATTCAAAGATTTTTGTCCTGAATGATGTTAATTTGGTGCACACCCAAAACATCTGGCCCAGTGAGGCTGGAGCTCGATAACATTAACAGGCTGAATCTTGGCCTGGATATATTTTGGACAATTTTAAATGAGAGAAATGTATGGTTGACTTCCACTCCTTTTCTGAGATGTTAATAGAAAGGTCCTTTTTGTTCCATATGATCTTTGAAAGGAAGAGACTTTAAAATTTCTTTATATTTTGTTCATATGCTGTCTGAGTCTTTAAGACTGATCAGTATTTCTTGTGGAACAGAAATAGGTGGGAGGTAAGGGAAACTGGGCTTGTTCCTTTTAGCAAAATGTCTGCTTTGAAAGTAGTGGAAAAATTGTGTTGATGGAAAGTTAAATCTGAAGTGTAATTGTTTATAAGTTGCAAAAGGTTTGAGACGGTATAAAAATGTGATTATCACGAAAAGGTCCAAAGATAAAAGCTTCTCTGTCTTAAAGTGCTTCCTGCATTGGTTCCCTAATCTGAGTGATTGATGGACAATTGGATTATTAGTATATTGGCAATAACGTGTATTTAATGGGGCACAAAGCAGGGCATATAAAGAAGTACAGCAACATCTATTTCTATTGCAGACCAGTCTTGTGTATAGTCATTAATTTGTGTCAATTTCCAAGTCTGTTAAACTAAAATACGAAAGTGTCCTATGTAATTTTTTGTGATAGAGAGTTAAATGTAAAAAGCACACTTTTAGTCAAATTAAATTTGAGTCCAGATATCTTTTGAAATTCTGCTAGTACACTAAGGACTAATGGTAAAGAGGTTTGTGGGTCTGATTTATACAGTACCATATCATCTGCATATAGTAACAGTTTCTGATAATCCCCTTTATCTCAGATACATTTCAAAAGTAAACAGCCAATGGCTCAATGGAGATTGCAAAAAGTAATGGTGATAAGGGGCATCCTTGTCAAGTACTATGTTCTAGTTTGAAGTAATCTGAAATAATGTTAATACAAACAAAAGCATCTGGACTGGTATAAAGTAGTTTGATCCATGCACATATATTTGGGCCAAACCCAAATTTGTGCAATGTGGTGAAAAGGTAGCCGCATTCAATAATGTGAAATGCTTGTTCTGCATCCAAAGATTATAAGATCTCTGGTGTCTTAAATTTTGTGTGTATGTGTATTTAAATCCCTCTATTATAATATTATTCAGAAGTGAAATTGGTCTGTATGATGCACATTGTAATAAGCCCTTATTTTTCTTTGGGAAGATGGCAATGCTTGGTGAAATGTTTGAGGTAGAATTTAGTTGTCTCTAGCTTATATAAACATTGCTAATAACAGGACCTCATGCTGCAGCATTGGCTTTGGACGACAGTGAATGTGGAAGCAAAACTGTGAGTGAGGCAGGCAATGAGAATTCAACAATCTCAGGTGAGATATTTGGATCGAGTAAGGCCTCTTTTTCCTCACTCTAAACTATTACCAACACACCCTGCGAGTCAATGGAATCAACTCCAATAGGATACGTAACTCCACTTTTGGAAGATGGAAATGGTTTTTGCCCTTGGGGAAAAATAAATGATGTTAAGGAGGATTTACATAAGAAAATGGACAAAATTGATAACAGAATGGACAGCAGAATTGGCAAACTGCTTCAGGCTATAAAAGATCAGGGGCCTCATGCATAACGCAGCACATAGAATTCACACTAAAATATAGCGTAAGGACAAAAGCATAAATGTACGTACGCACAAAAAAATCCAGATGCATAAATGTGTGCGAACATCAACTTCCACGTTCTTCTGCTACATAAATCCCGGTCAGAGTGAAATGTAACGCATGTGCACGCGCCTACTGCCCCACCCAAACTCCTCCCAGAATTATGCCTCTTTGAATATGCAAATTAATATAAATAGCCCTTAAGCTCAGCATTCTGTGAAAAGGCAATGGTAAAAGCAGGAAGAATTTCAGAGAATACCAAGTGGAGGCATGGAAAAATGTTCTATTTGTTGGTTTAAACAGTGGCATAAACAACAAAAGGAAGTTGATCGAGTGACATAGAGTGTCGGAGAAACTTGAAAGCTCAAGTTCACAAAGTCGCACAGTGGCCGAAATAAATTTATTTTGTCATTAAAGTAGAACATCATAAACTTAATCTTTAAATCGTTTAATTTACTAGCTTCTCAAATACCATCGTAACTAAAGTAGCACGTTAAATGCTTTGTTTTGTATGTGTTGTTCTATGTGATCTACTGTATGTGTGTGAATCACTACGTGCTTCTTAAACGGGCTTTCTCTTCCTCCGATTGGACACAGAATCCATTACATTCATGATATTACAGCTCTCTGAATAATTAAAATACTGAGATGTATACTTGATATCATTTTCATGATGATAGGAGTTAAAGCATGTTGTTAAACATGGGAACACGGTGGCGCAGTGATTGTTCATGCCTCACACAAGATGCTTGCTGTGCCGTGCGCGACTTTCGATGAAATCATTTATTGCAGCAGTACTGTCTCATTCAAATGTACTAAACCCCAATTCCTGTCCTTCCTTTTCTTTCTCCAAATACTCAATCGCCACACAATCAGCTCTGTAATAGACGTTAAGCCATCTGTAAGCTGAGAATGCAGATTCTTCAAAACTTTTAAGGAACATTGAAATATCTTCGTAGTACATGTTTAATTATTCTATCCATCTATCCTTCCAGTGTTGACCAGCCCCAGCAAGAATACAGCGCGAGGCAGGAACAATCTGTGAACGGAGCGCCAGCTCCTTGCTAGCGCTGTGACACCGTGTCCTCACATGTTTAATTATTAACAATATAGACTATTTAAATGAAGTTAAAGTTTTATCTGTATAATATAATAAACATATTTTGCTGCATTTCATCTTAAAAATAATATCGTCATCATATGTAAATACGCACTTTATAAAGTGGCTCAGGTTGTGCAATATTATAACTGTATCGCAAGTTTACAGTGAGGTAATCATACTTATAAGTACAAACAGTTCCACAAGGAGCACTTGATGGACTGATTGATTGCGTTTATAGTTCTTGGGATGAAACTGTTTCTGAACCGCAATCAGTACAGGAAAGGCTCTGAAGCATTTGTCACATGAGAGCAGTTCAAATAGGCAGCATGTGCTTGATGCTGTATGCCGATAATTCTCTTTCTGCTCAGCTGCTGTAGATCTGTGATTCCACACAGATACAATGATACAAATACTCCAAGTGGTGCAGTGAGAGTAATATGGAAAAAGATGATCTGCTGTGGCAACCCCTAACGGGAGCAGCTGAAAGAAGAAGAAAAAGGTGCAGTGAGAGTAACAACGCTAAAGCAGCTATGGTATTTGGAATAACTTGGCCATTACGTGGACCATTATATTATTACAGGTTAATTGCAATCAGCATGCCTTAAACTAATAAACAATATGTGGTTAATTTCAGTATATATGATAAAGCTGTGTCAGGGATGTGGATCTAAAAAAGAAATGGAAACCACACTGGAACAAAAACAATGCTTTGATGCTGGGTGGCGCCAGTTTGCAAAACCGAGCAGAGAACTTGTGTACGCCAGGGTTTCAGCTACCGTGAAAATGTGCGTGGCTTTACGCCAAGTTTAGGTTTTATACATCACGATTTGAGCATGGAAATGGGAATATGCAACATTTTTGTGCATATGCACCGTTTATACATGAGGCCCCTGGAGGTATGTTTAAACAATAAATTTGACGTAACCCTTAAAAAATTAAACAAGAATTGATGCAAAAAAGAAAAATTTGAGCAAAATTGAGAATAAAATAAGAGCACTTGGTGATGACATAGAGGAAATTAGGCAAACGTTTATGACTCGCTTTGAAGGAATTAAACAATTGACATCCATCGCTGACAAAAAGGAACAACATCAGAATCGAAGGTCTTCCTGAAAACCGAAAAAGTCCAAACCCAGTAAAATTCATAGCTAAATTATTTTCTAAAATAACTGGAGAGGACTTTAAATTGGATGCTGAGATCAGCAGCTTATTGCATACACGTCTTGATGCCTCAAAACCAAGAAGCCTAATTGTATGATTCAACACAATATGAGTTAAAAGAAAACTTGATGTAGACTCCCAGGGAGAAAAAGAGATCATAACTGAAAATAACCACATTCATATTTTCCCAGATTTATCCCTTTCAACAGCTGCTAAACGAGGTACATTCTACAGCATTAAACAGCGGTTATGCAAAGCTGAAATTAGATAAAGCCTCATGTTTCCAGCTAAAATAAAAGTGATTACTCATGATCAATTCTATATCTTTAGTTATCCTGCAGAAGCAGAAAAAGAGCTAAAAAAAGTCTGATCTCAACATCATCCAAAAAATGAACGAATCATATTGTGTCCTAGTAATGCAAAGAAGATTCTACTTGCAACTTGGTCTATCTGTTAATGCAACATTTGTTGTAATAATACATTCTATTTCCTTGTTGGCCATTTTTTTCAGTTACTATATTGAAGTTTACTCTATTAAATATATGTACATTTTGATAAACATTAAGTATTTTTTTTTCTTTTTCTATTTCCTAAGGGGACTGTTTAACATCATACACAAGGTTTATTACATCTGGACTGTACTATTATATAAGATATCATCTTTATTTTTTCTTTTCTTTCTTTTTTTGAAGTAGAAATGTTTAACATCACAACCTAGGTTGATTATTTTTGGACTGTACTATCATAAGATATCTCAATTTTAATCTATTCTGTACCGCTGCTGTTTATTTTTTTGGTTTGTTTTGGATGTCCTCAGTCGCTGGGCATGTTAGAGGACTAGCACTACAAGAAGCTGGATCTAGCCTCACTTGGGGAGGCAAATTGGCTTGGAAGGCTGGGGGGAATAGAGAAAGAGCAAGTTACTTCATATTTATCCCTTTTATCCTAACAACTATAAATGCTGACATAATTATAAGCACCCATAATACCTGGCAATAATTTGATACCTAGGTTAAAGCTATTGTATGAAGCAAAGTAATACCTTTACTTAAGATTATAAGGTGTCCACACAAGTTCAAAAGCAGTGTATCTTCGATCAAAGAGTGAACTTTGTGAACTGGGATGTCAAAGGTCTTAATCACGATCTAAAGAGAAAATAAATTCACACCTAAAAGGTCTAAATGCCAAGATAATATTTTTAAAGTAAGGACCAGTTTCACTCCAGCTATACAAACAAAACTGGGAATTTTAATATATAACAATCTCATTTGTAGTATCAGACATAGTTTGTGATCCTGAAGGGCGATATGTCATGGTGATGGGTAATTTACATACATCTAAAGTAATTTTGATAAATATCTATGCACCTAATGTGGATGATAGAGATTTTATCCAAAATGTATTTGCATCGGTTCCTAACATTATAATGGCCTAAGCCTTTAATAGTGTTTTAAATCCAGTCCTGGACAGGTCTTCAACCACAGTGGCGATAACATCTGACACTGCAAAAATAATCACAGTTTGTAATGGATGATAACTTATCAGACCCATGGAGATTTTAAAATCGAAACTCAAGAGAGTATTCCTTCTACTTATCAGTACATCATAGTTATTTAAGAATTGATTATTTCTTTATAGATAATAAATTATTGCCCACTGTAAAATCTTGCAAGCAAGATGCTGTTGTTATCGCCAAGCACGCCCCTCTGATCATGCATATGAAATCATTATGCCCTACACACTCATCTCGTAGCTGTATGGGAGGAATTTTCTGAAAAAAAGAAAATTCAAATTCAAATTATAAAATGAAAATGCAATCTCTCTTTTGCAAATGGAGTTATTTCATTTTAATTTTAATTTCCACAGCATTCTTGTGCTCAGACTTCGAAAATGAAATTGCAAAAGAGAGATTGCTTTTTCATTTTATAATTTTAATTTTCTTTTTTGCAGAAAATACCCCCATAGTAGCTGGCATCTTAACCCTTGTCATTAACAGATGAGAACAATACAGAATTAATCTCCAAGCAAATTGATTATATTTTAGAGAATAATGCATCCTCAGAGGTCTCTGCAGCAATATTCTGGGAAACTCCAAAGACATTTTTAAGAGGATAGATTATTTTTGTCTGTTTCCCACAAAAATAAATTGGAAACCAAGAAGGCATCAGAGATAATCAGCAAAATTACTTGTAGATCAAGAATATGCCAGGCCTCCAAATGAGAAATTTTATAAGAAAAGACAGATTTTGCAATCAGAATATAACCTCATCTTTAAATCGCAACATCATTACAATGTACATGGAGAGAAGGCTAATAAGGTCTTAGCTCAACAAATCCACAAGCAGGATTTGCAATGCAATAACAGAAATTACCAACAAAGACAGAGATAAAATTGTTGACCATAAAAATATAACCCACACGTATAGGGAGTACTATAAGTACTTATAATTCTACTCAGTTTAAAGAAGATAAGACACAATCTAAAGAATTTCTTGATGTAATACAAATACCACAGCTAGATATTCTTAGTGCAGAGGAACTGGACAAACCTCTGACACTCTCAGAATCACTGGATGCTATAATCTCACTCCAGAGTGGGAAACTAGCAGGTCTTGATGGATACCCAGTGGAATTTTATAAAAAAAATGTCAAATAAGTTTCCTCCACTATTATTAACATTGTGGAGCTGTTACCAAATGATAATTATTTAACATATAATAATGGAATAACAGACACCTCAAAAAAATAAATTTACTATAGAGGCATGCGATTAATGTTGCATTACAACATAACAAATACGTTGCAGAGTAATGCTTGTAATTGACAGCCCATAGTCGATGAAGATGCTAATAACATCATCAATTCACAACATTTAAGAATGCCACAATGAAAACAATCATAAAAAAGAAAATAAATTACTAAAAACAAGAAAAAGAAGGTGTCCTATGATATCTGCATGGTGCACCCTGCTGTCATCTCCTTCCCAGGTAAACAACACATATGCACCCAGCAGTTCACATGAAAAAAAGGAAAACATGATTCATCAGACCAGGCCACCTTCTTCCATTGCTTCATGGTCCAGTTCTGATGCTCACGTGCCCATTGTAGGTGCTTTTGGTAGTGGATAGGGGTCAGCATAGGCACTCTGACCGGTCTGTGGCTATGCAGGTTCATACACAGCAGGCTGCAAAGCACTGTGTTTTCAGACATCTTTTTCTCATGGTCAGCATTAAGTTTTTGAGGCTATTTGTGCTATTGTAGCTCTTCTGTGGGATTGAACTATCTGGAGTAGCCTTCGCTCTCCACATGTATCAAAGCCTTGGGTGCCCATGATGCTGTTGCCAATTATTTCCTTGGTCCACTTTTGGCAGGTAGTTACTCCTGCATACTGGGAACACCCTACAAGATCTTTTGTTTTGGAGATGCTTTGACCCAGTCGTCTTGCCAACACAATTTGGCCCTTGACAAAGTTGGTCAGATCCTTACACTTGCCCATTTTTCCTGCTTCCAACACATCACCTTCAAGAACTAACTGTTCACTTTCTGCCTAATATATCCCACCCCTTGACAGACACCATTGTAAAGAGATAATCAATGTTATTCACTTCACCTTTCAGTGCTTATAATGTTGCAAATAACCTCAGAAAAGGGAACAAGATTGAGTAAACATATAATATAAAAAACAGCAGTAAATAACTGGCTCTGGATAACTCCCAACACTGCATAACCTTTTTCTGTGTATTTAATTTCACACATATTTGCACAGGAAAATTGCATTGTTACTTATCAAATATAGTAGAAAATCCAAAATAATGTATACCATTTGGGTCTTTAACTGTAAACATGAGAATTTAACATTTTGGACAAGAGCATAATTATTATTCCAATGGTAACTAATGATAGCATCAACTTTATAGTACTATGTTCAATTTAGGTAAATCTGAAATTGCTTTGGTCTATTTTTTTTTTCATCAGCCCTACTGTATAAGCTACTACATTCAGAGCTAAATATGGAAGGGAAAAAGTGATCTTTATATATCAGCACCAAAATAATTATCCATCCATCCATCCATTTTCCAAACCGCTGAATCCGAACACAGGGTCACGGGGGTCTGCTGGAGCCAATCCCAGCCAACACAGGTCACAAGGCAGGAACCAATCCCGGGCAGGGTGCCAACCCACCGCAGGACACACACAAACACACCCACATACCAAGCACACTCTAGAATCGCCAATCCACCTAACCTGCATGTCTTTGGACTGTGGGAGGAAACCCATGCAGACACGGGGAGAACATACAAACTCCACGCAGGGAGGACCCGGGAAGCGAACCCAGGTCCCCAGGTCTCCCAACTGTGAGGCAGCAGCGCTACCCACTGTGCCACCGTGCTGCCCATAATAATTATTTCATTGTTAATAACATGTATACATTTTATGAGAAATTTATATTGTTATATTGTTCAGTCTCTCAATAGGCTTTTTGATAACCTGAAAATATATTTTGAAAAAAAAGTATAATAAGTGAATCTTATCAGTCATTCCAATTTATTTATTTTTTGCTGAAATTCTGTATGAATTTAATAAACAAGCATGAATGTCAACACTTTACTAAGTACCCATACCTATCCTAGATAGGACCCATTTTTGTTTCTGTATAAGCCATAATTCTTTGAGGCGTACATTCGAAAAGGTGCTAGAAGTATTCCTTAAGGTTTTCAGTTTATGGTGACTCATTAGTCTCACTCATTTCCTAAAGATTTTTAGATAATATATTAATGTTTTAAATGTTTTGTTCCATCACACCCCAAAGGGCGCCCATTGGAGGTAAGGTAGTAATACTCACTGATCATGTCATTGGAGAGTGTTGCATGTTGATTAGCACATACACGTAAGAATTTTATTATACTCTGTACATATGAAAATATTGATATTACAAACCTCTGAACCTATTGGATCAAAATTTGGGGACTGTGAAGGTCACAGTAGTAAACTTATTGTAAGTCACTGTAATGTTTATGGAAACAGTCCAAGTTGATGTGTATATTGTGACATAGCGCATTTTCCATCTGGAAATATTCACTCGGAAAAGTGTAGACTGTAGCCATAAAGGGGTTCTCATGGACAGCAACAGTACCTAAGTACAGTACATCCAGGTCTGGCTGATTGACTTTGAAAATATATTGTGTTAAAGAAAATTCATCTTTATAAGTGTTTGTATAAGTTCATGACTTAGTATTGCCCCATTATATATTTGCATTACCTTTCAGAGATTTACAAATAACCCTATGCTACTCTATTAATTGGCACTATAACCACTTCCAGGTCATCTTACCAATAACCCAGAACAGGTTTGGAGCACTAAACACTGTTTGATTTAAATTTAAAAGAAACATGAGCACCTAGTAAACACTGCAAATTAACATTAAGGTTGCCATCACTAACTATGCTATTCTGTATGTTCATTTCAGAGAACCTACTACAGGGCCTTGTGTCAGAGTGACCTAGTAAATCAAGTAGCAGGGCATTGGAATTAATACTTAAAATGAGACTGTAGTAGTAACACACAATACCCTGTAAGATTTATAGTGCAAAGCCCAGCAATTAAGTTTGAAGAATAGCTGAAAGCACAATGCAATCATTTTACAGTTTCAGAACAATAGCTTGGATTTGAGGCAGATCTTTCCATTATTCCAAAGATATTTAGCACATCTCTAGGCAAATGTTTATTCAGTGCACATTTGAAAACACTTCCCTAGAAGACTCCCTTTTTTTGTATAGTGTTTTGTATGAAATATTATTTAAGCCTACTTGTTGATTTTACCACTTGTGTCTGCTATTATGTCCTATGCATGCCATAGTTTCTTTTATACCTGCATTATGTTATAAAGTTCATCATGGCAGTGCACAAATGCTGTTCAACCATCCATTATTCGAACTGCTAGATGCTGTTCAGGATTGCCGGGACAGGAACCCATTGACATGACATGACCAGTGATTTTCAGTCATGTAAATTGACATGTTTCAGCGCTGACATTAGCAAGTCTAACATACCAAAAGGCTAGAAGTCATGTAATGTGACATTGACTTAACATGACCATCTTTGGGATACAGAATGAAAACCAGAGCACAGCAAAAAAAATGGAAACAGATACCAGGAGAACATGAAGACTGCACACAGGAGTTAGACCAGATCAGGATTTAATCCCAGAACTCCGGAACTGTGGGGTAGTAACATTTACCACTATGCCACCTCAATGATGCCACATAAAATATTGTAAAAATAATTACATAAAATAAATATTACCCGTGAAACACAACTGCATGTCTAGCTGGAACAATGACATAAAGTTTGCATGAATGTAAACCCATATCATTCAAAAAACTGGCAATAAGGTTTGGCTTAAAGAACTTTTCATGCATATGAAGCTATGAAAAATAAAATCAAAATTCAGACACAGATTAACAAGAGAACACAGAAGACTTATGTATATCCTAAAGGTATGTCCTTCAGATGCGTTGAATAACTAAGAAAATCATGGCACTTACCGGATACTCTGTTAAACTGTACAACAGATCTGTCTTTGTTCGGTATTCCTAGCATAGTTGAATTCATAAATTATTCAACATGAATTCTTGTTTTCCCTGATCATTTAGCCACTTAAAGGGCTAATCATTTTCCTAGGAGATGGTCCCTCGGCCCCAGTAGTGTTTAAAATTTAACTTTAAAAAAAGAAACACAAAGATGACCATGATGAATAATACGAGTACTGTTACTCCATTATTTAATATGTGGCCCAGTCTGTTTTACGAGGCTAGAGTTTGATATTGATTAAAGTTAAGGGCATCACCTTGATTTTTTTCTTTAAATAAACACGAGTTTCATCAGACTTTCTGCTTGTAAAACCCAAAAAATAGAAGGAATATATGTAAAACACGCAACAGAGAAGTAAGATTAAAAGCATAATATGTAAATTAGGCAAATACCAAAAATAACAAAGAAAGGTATTACTGCAATACCTACTAAAATGGTGCAAATATATTTAGTCCAATTCATAAAAGTTTAGGATAAGTCTGTTTGTATATAAGGTTTAATTTAAGATTATACTATACTTGGAGTGTCACTCTTTGGCTGCAGAATTTAGGGCATTCATTAAAATAGCCAGATTATCATGAAATTACATAATTCTCAAACTCTTGTATTCCTATTTAGTGTTACATGAGCCAAAAGCAATCCATTGCAGGGTCCATTCAAGCACACATTCGGCTAATTAAGAATCACCGATTTATCTAATATGCACTTTTTTTGGAATGTGGGAGGAATACGAGAGCACAGGGGGAACATGCAAACTCCACGGAAATTGCAAACGGAAGTGAGCTTAGAACTCTGAATATATGAAACATCAGTGCTAACTGCAGCACCACATGATTGCTTCACTACACTTGCAATGGTGTCTGAGTTTTCATAAATCATGACTTCAACTTAATTCAGAAGACAAAGGTGTAAAAATGTTAAAACAATTTTTTAGACAAAGGGATAAGAGTGGTAATGACTTTGTTTCAGTACAGATTAATCCACAAACTAGCTAACAAGCACCCACAGTGTTGACCTTTTTGTTAACTTCAATTAATTTGACAATGTCTTGGTTCTGAGCACTTTACATTATCAGGGAGCAAAACATTCCAAACATTGGCAATTACAATCAAAATAATTATTTGTTTTACCCATCCACATTTCACTGAACACTGAAGCAGTTCACTGGTGGTACTATAGGAAAACATCATTAGATTTCAGGGATAATTGGAGCTCAGTATTATTTGTATAAAAATTAAATCAAATTTGTGTTTACATTCAGTGGCTGTTAGTGGAACTATATAAAGTGAAAAAATATTGGCTCAAAAGTTTAAGTCTGTATCTAATCTGAGACAAGAGTGATGAGTTACTGACATTACTTATTCAACATTTGGAAAACATTTTTATCAAAAAAGAAGTGAACCATATAAGAACTGGGACCAGCTACATTTTTACCCCTTGCTTTTCTGCTTGGGCGGGTTCTGAAGAATAAAATGGTGGCACAATAGGAACAGGGAAACCCATTCATCTCTGGGCTGTAACACTCTCCCTGTGGAGTTTGTTTGTTGTTCCCAGCACAGCTCTTCATCAGACCACTCTAATTTTCTTTTTTTTAACAAAAATACATTTATTGTAATTGACTGAAGGGGCCTTATTGATGTTAGAGTATTTGTGTTTGGATGGCATTTATGTGCTTTGCAATAGAGTGACCTTACATTCATTTTCCTACTTGCATGGTATCTGTTATGATTTGATTAGACTCTTTGACTTTGCCGTTCTGCAAAAAAAAAGTCTTAATAAAGCTGCTTAACAAAGAAAATGCTTTTTCACAGTGCATAGACGGCTTGGGATTATTGAAAATTTCACTTTACAGTACTGAAAGCAACCAATATAGTCCTCTTCAAAATCATTTAAATATACTGTTTTAATCACTAGATGTTAATGTTATACAGGTCAACAGTCTAATATAAATACTTCTTTACAACTTTATTCAGCAGTACCATTGTTGTTCTGTTTACGAAATATAATGTTTGCTCTCATGTTATAAATACCATGTTGACACCATTAATAATATTAATAACCCATCCACACATTGCTGCCTGAAAATACTGCAATTTTGCTCAAAAATATTTTTGTTGCCTTTAGAAATTCTGTCATGCAAGACAGTAGCCTTTAGCATTTCCAGGTGTGCATACAGTTGGGATTGAACAGATGGCTTGTGGTGAAATGGCAGTTCAAATATAGAGTTACCCTCCAAATCATTGTTATTTTTTTTATTTTATTATTTTTAAATAACATTCCATACAAATAAATCAAGTTTTACAAGAATAGGTTCAAAACCAATCAACCCCCACCCCTTTGAGAAAGAGAGCCAGGCAGGGTAAAACTTTAAGCTAGTAAAAATAAGTACATAGGTAAATTAATAAATGAATAAAGATAAATGGAGTAAAAGAGGGGAGAGAACCTGCTTCCTCAATTCAAATGCGTATTCTAAAATGTTACTGATTAGATCTTGCCAGGTTCTGAAAAAGTTTTCTACAGATCCTCTAAGTGTGAATTTGATTTTTTCCACTTTCAAATAGTATATAACATCAGTTACCCACTGACTTAGGATTCTTCCAGTTGACCAAGATAAGTCTACGTGCCAATAATGTAGTAAAGGCAATTACAGTTTGTTTGTCCGTCTACACTTTAAGCCCATCTGGAAGTACACCAAACACAGCTGTTAGTGTATTAGGAGGGATTGTGACACCAAAGCAGTCTGAAAGGCATTTAAAGATTTTGGTCCAAAATTATATCAGTTTGGTGCAGGCCCAAAAACATGTGGCCTAGTGAGGCCAGAACCTGATTGCAGCGTTCGCAGGTTGGATCTTTCCCTAGAAACATTTTGGACAATTTTAAATGAGAAAGATACGCTCAATATATAATTTTCAGTTGAATAATTCTATGCTTTGTGCATATGGAGCTTGAGTGAATTCTGTGCATTGCTACCTTCCACTCCTTTTCTGAGATGTTGAGTGAGAGATCCTTTTCCCACTGTACTCTTGGATCTTTGAAAGAGAGGGACTGTAAAATGATTTTATATATTACGGAAATATTGAGTCCTCAAGATGGATCAATATTTTTTCCGGCATAGAGGTGGGAGGCGAAGGAAATTGGGCAGGATCTGTTTAGCAAAGTTTCTTATTTGAAGGTAGTGAAAGAAATGTGTTGTGTTTACGGATCTCTAAGTGATTTAATCCCTAATGTTTTCCAGACATTGAAAACTGTGTACGTTTGAGAGGGTGGAGAAAGGTTGTTCTCATGCAGAGGTGCCACAGATAAAAGTTTCTGTATCTTAAAATACATTGGTTCCATATTCTGAATTAGTGAAGCACAATTGGGTTGTTAGTGTGTTGGCGATTACTTGTATTTATTAGGGTGCAAAGCAACAACAACATTTACTTATATAGCACATTTTCATACAAAAAATGTAGCTCAAAATGCTTTACATAATGAAGAAAAATAAAAGACAAAGTAAGAATTAAATTAAGACAACATTAATTAACATAGAATAAGTGTAAGGTCCGATGGCCAGGGAGGACAGAAAAAACAAAAAAAAAACTCCAGACAGCTGGAGAAAAAAATAAAATCTGCAGGGGTTCCAGACCGCCCAGTCCCCTCTGGGCATTCTACCTCACATAAACGAAACAGTCCTCTTTGTATTTAGGGTTCTCACGGAAGGACTTGATGATGATGGTCATGCAGACTTTTGGCTTTTAATCCATCAATGTTGGAACATCATGATGCTTTGAGTAGATGGTGGTTGCGCAGGCAAGCAAGGAATATAAAGAAGTACTGCAGGCTTTTACTTCTATTGCGGATCAAGCCTGTGTCTCTTCGTCTATTTGTGTCCATGTCCATGTTTTAATATCTTGTATATTTGCTGCCCAGTAATAAAATTGAAAGTTCGGTAGAGCCATGCTGCCTTCCACCTTAGTTCTTTGTAGGGTCGCACTTTGGATACGTGGATGTTTTGAATTCCAAATAAATGAGGTTAAGGCAGTCTAATTTCAAAAAATATGACTTATTGATGTATATTGGAATGTTTTGAAATGAAAACAGAAGCTTAGGGAGGATATTCATCTTAACAATGTTAATTCTTCATTGTTATTTTAATGTACCAGGTGGGATCTAGCTGTATCAAAAAACAATTACCAGAAGTCAGGATATTTATTGTAAAACATGTTTTGGTGAGAAATTTGTAAAGGAAATAACATTTGTGATGTCACAGATGCCCACAGCCATATGCACCACTCTTGGTTTGGCATCGAGTAGTTCATAAAAGAGAATGGCAAGAGAGGGGACTACAGTTAGTTTTGTAGTTGCAAAGTGCATATTAATTAAAGACACATGACACTGTGCAAAAAAAGTGCAGTTCCACACATAGATCAATACATGCCTTGGAGAAGTGTTATTTTATCAGAGTTCCATACAAATTGGGAAATACATGAGTAAAATAGGTAAAATCCAAAGAGTCCAGTCCATAAACAGTACCATGTCACAACATCACAACCTAAAAGTGAAGAGCCTAGCAACAAAGTAATTGCTCCAACTCCATTTATTCCATCCTCACACTGCCTTTTGGGAAGTCTGAAGCCTGCAGTTGCTCTTGGATGATACTCCTGTCTATTCTACTCTTCATCAAGAGAATCAATTATCATTGCTGAACTTGACTTCAGCAAGTCTCCCTCTGCCTCCTCCTTTAGCATCTGCAAACAGTTATACGGACCTCCTTACTGCAGTGGAACAGGTTTGAGGCAGTTCCTCCAGATGACACTCCACATTAGAAGGAGATTTTTAAAATGACCTGAAAGGCCTTGTCTGTCTGTCCATCCGTCTGTGCGTCCCTCCCTCCCATCTGGCTCCTTTCTGCACTCGGGATCACTCTTCCTCTAATTTCTAGATTGAATCCCCCAGAGCTTACCTCATTCTCCTTATGTACTTAAGCAATTAACCCACAACCACATCTTCACCCGCAGTCTGTTAATTACTGCACTGCTAACACAGTAAGTGAATGTTCACAGATCTTGCTCGTTGGCGCCAACAAGCAAACCTGCAACTGAAGTCGCCCTGATTGACCAACCATGTAAGCAAAGTTCTTATTGTCGTGCGTGACTGCATTGAATTACAAACTACAATTGCTGCTTCAATGCGGTAATGAGCCATGCTGTGTCAAAACATTACTTATAAAGGTTTTTATTTACCTAATTTAATGCCAGTGTAATGAAAGTATTCTCATAAACCGAATGGTATATTTGACAAAATATTTTTATGAGAAATTCCCTGCGTAACTGGTATCCCAGTTGTACTGTTCTGATGGGATACTGTTGTGCACATTCTTTTCAAATATTGTTTATTAAATAAATAAAATAACTTAAAAAAAGTGTCAAATAATTATTTATGGTACCATATATAAAAAGTTTAGAATCTGTTTTCAGAAAGATTAGCACAAACCAGACGCTTTGCTAACAATTACTAAGCTTTGTACATGTATATAAAAAGAAAATTATGGCAGATTATGATCGTTATTAGCCAGTACATATTGCATCATTGGTAAATTAATTAAATTGATTATTAAAAACAAAATGAAAAGCAGCTGCACTTTATAGACATGTAACTGGAATTTCATGAGAAAGCTATGCTAATTTTGATAAAATTGCAACATGTAATTTATATCTATATTGACTTTTAAAAAGCCTGTGATAAAGAACTCTGTCTGAGTTCTTTTAGGGACTAATCATCAAAGTACAAGCAGCATTGATTCAGGGTGCAGTGATGAAATGGATTTAGAATTAAATACAGAAAACAGTGAGTAATGGTGTAGGAGATTTTTAGGTGGGTCTCACAGGAATCCATTCTAGGGCTGCTTCTTTTATTAATTTCTACAAATGAATTGGACAAAAATGTAACAAGCTGGCTAACTTTGCATCTAACCCTAAATTAAATGGATTAACAGATATGTTGTAGACAGCAAAATCACTAGAGATAGGTCTGGACATATTTCAGATATGAGTAGATACTGTATGTGGGATGTTTAATGCTAATAAATGTAAAACTTTTTTTTCTCCTACAAAGTTCTGAGCCAGAAAGCACACTTAGTGAAAAGCTCTAGTGACAGGTCTCAACCATTTAGTACACATAAACAGTTAAAATACTTGGAAACAGAGGTTATACTTAAGGTGTATACTCTGTAAGAGGAACATAAAAAGTCAGAGAACATTTATAAGACTTGCTGTATTTCAAGAAAGAAGGTTATGAGTAAAGATTAATGCAGTTCAGCTTTGTTAGCATAAACAAACTGAGATATGGCAAAAAATATTCAAAATTACATGACAGACTTATTGGAGATTACTTTAAAACACATTCTTTCAAAATGGGAACAAGGGCATAAGTGCTGCACAGACAGCATTTCTGCATGGTATGAACAATATATATAAATAAAACAAGTTACCCAGTAGAGCATTTGAAAACAGCAACTTGGAAGATGCTTTTTTATCAAAACTTTTATTATGCTTGTAAAGTTAGTGGCAATATTCTGTGATTCTTTGTATAATTGGTGGCCGACAAAATTCAGAAAAAGCTGTAGTTGCCTGCTTACAGATTAAGCAAGGTGCGAAATACATCGGGGTTCCAGGCACCCCAGTTATATTCATGAACCTCTTGAAAACCTTAGAGCAAAATTGTGGGGGTCACCTAAAAATACATTTTAAAATATGTTATGGTGTTATAAATCGCCCAGTGTCCAAAATACAGTAGCAGGAGGCATACAGTTCTTCACAGCCTTAATGGGAGTAGATGGTTCAGTGGCAGGAAGAAACTGGAGTATATTATTTAAATTCAAATGATTCATGAGAGAGGGTAGAGCCCCCATGGATGTGCTACTGCTGATACTGTGACAAAAATAGTGTTCATATTGGGAAGCATCTTGCTATCAGTTCATATGTCTTATTTTGGAATCATTTCCTATGTCCAATAAAATGAGAAAGTGAAGTCATCAGTTTGGTTAGGCTCATGAGGTTTGATGGTGCTGTTTAAGGTTGCTTAATAAACAAGTCTGCTATCAAGAGGACTTCAGTTCCAGGCAGTCAGCAGGAAATCACAACGGCTGACTGGAAGAAGTTTTGATTTTCACTCGCTTAAAAGGGGAAGAAAGAGAAAAGAATTGCAGCAGTGTTTTACATGTACACATATCATGAAAAGTGGCTGTTTGACATGATGCTGGTCAGATGGCATCGTTTTGAGTTTGCAGAGTGCATATCTGTATATGACACAGTTCATCTGCTTCAAGTAAACATAAAGACTAAGATTTCAGTGCTTAGCCAACACTAGAGCACTCATCACAGGGTAATTTGCACAACATAAGGAAGAGTGAATCATTAGTAAAATATTTGACTAGATAGATAGATAGATAGATAGATAGATAGATAGATAGATAGATAGATAGATAGATAGATAGATAGATACTTTATTAATAGTGGTAGTCTGGATGTAATTCTAGTAGGGAATCCCACAACAGAAATCCAGCGTTTTGGCCCTAAAAGTGTATGCCTTTCTGCATTTTAATCTATACGCCATAATGTAATTGACCAATAAAAAAAAATCCAAATCATTTAATGTTCTGTAAATCATGAACAAGTACTGCTGCTATCCAGAAAAAAGGACCCCATAAGCAACAGAGTGCTATTTTTGTTAGAAGTAAAGTGCATAACCTTGATTAAATCACAAGAGTATGACTTATCCAAGTCTGAATTTTAATTAGGCTATCTGACACAAATGTACAGGCTCCACAGGGGGTCTATTTTCACTGTGTATGCAGTACAGCTGAATATCATCACTGCCCATATGAAAGCTGACACCCATGTCCAGAATAATGTTCCCAGGAGGCAGTTGACAAATTAAAAACAAAATGGGACCTAAAATTAAACCCTGAGGAATGCCAGAGGTAAGATTGCAATTTTAGATTTAAAATTAGACACTGAAAGATATTGACTGTGATCTGTCAAATAATACCAAAACCAGTCAGCAACTGTTTTTGACATAGGTGCACAGGATTCAAGTAATATCTGATAACCTCAGTGTCAAAGGCAATTGACAGGCCTAGTAGTAAAAAGGAGAGAAAAATTACTTGAATCTCAGCTCAATGACTAGTATAGCATATAGTTATTTTGTGGAAATGTTAGACAGAAGTTGACTGGACTACCACATTTCAAGAGTTTACAGTTATCTGCACAGTCATGCCTAGCCCATAATCCCAAATCCAGCAGAAATAATTAACCAATGGAGTAATATCACTAAAGCACATTTTCTGTGTAGTACATCATAACTTGCCATTTCTTATGTAAATAGGGAATGGTTATTTTCAAAGGGTTCTTCATAACTTAAAACAGTTAATCATTTTGAAAATAGTTCATTTGAACATGTTTGGTAGTTTCAGTCCTCTAATTTCAAACTGAGCAGCAACAGATGTATATGCTGTATTTAGTAAGCAAATAGAGCAACATATTTACCCAGTTTGCACGGCTAAGATTATAATGGAAAAGTACAGTATTTGAAGTCAAGAAACTTAAGAAAAACTAATATAACACAAAAGCAAAACAAACACTCTCCTACATTGGTATATTTAAGATCAGTATTGTGAAGGGGTTAAAATTTCAACTTTCAGTTTTTAACAGAGTTACATGTATTAGGCATCCCTGAACACAATTTGACACATTTCACTTGCACTTTCGTATCTCTCAATCTGAATGAAACGGGGCAATGTTGTTAGCATGGTAAAATGCTAGAAGCTATTGATTTTGAGCAAAATCACTCCAGGGGATTTTGCTATATAGAGATAATAATTTTGTGTTTTTGGTCCACAGTAGCCTTCATTATTTTACTTTTAAAATGATAGCTTTTTTGGAAAGGACATGACATCAGATTTTTCCTTTTACATAATTATCTGATTGGTTTGTTTTTATTTAAAGAGTAGTGCAACACATCGCTTATATTCTTCTTTTTTCAGATTAGTCTACTGCCTTATAATAAGTGTAACCTGTCAAAAAGCCTCTAATTGAATGGGAGTGTGTAAAGAAATTCTTTGGGTGCTCTATGCCTAAAATTGAAAGGAATTGGAAACTTTATATTTTTAAAGAAATGCACCACAGAATGCAAAATGCCCATGAGAGAAAAAAATTAGAGGTCAGAAAACAGTTTGAAGTTTTATTATTAGAGTCAAAATGAACCAAGACACTAAAACCAGAGAACTGACCAGGAAGAATATTCTTTAACAAAAGAGATACTAGCCAGAGATTTTAAATTAAATTGTGTTTCATTACCTAATGAATCTGCTACAAAGTTAGAATACTGACTGCGCCCTGCCATCTCCATTTTATATAACCACCAATGGGTATACCAGGCTAACAAAATAGCCATGGTAATGCACAAATATATCACAAAATGGGAAAAAGTTGAGAAATAAAACATTCCAAAATGGCAGTGTGATGACATCACCATTATAAAATTAAAAATAACATAAAATATAAAAGTTTTAAAAATATAGCAAAGAGGTTACAGGAAAAGCTGTAATTGTGGATTAAAGATAAAGTACGACTTTCTCTTTTATAAAGCATCACTGTAATAAAATTGGTGGTCTGCACTACGAAAAGCCACTGGCACCTCTAGAAATGCAAGCACATGAAGAATGGCACGGGCATCTCCTAACCCAATGGAATATATGGAGATTACCTGAAATAGTGGAACTTTCAGGTTCCTACTGTGCACAGGGTACAAGGATTTGAAGAGTGTCAGCACTTAGATGAAAAACACTAGACTGGTTTATGTAAGCTTCAGTGACTGCTCCTCATATCTTTGTGTATCCGAGTCAGTAGTGGTCATGAATCGTTTCGTTTTGTTTCTTTCTGTTTGGTGGTCAGCAGCTAATGATGCTGCTGAATTGGTCTGATTGGTATTTTTTTATGAAGATGAAGCCCTTTGGGAGTATTTATCAGGTAAGCAATATACGCTTTCACTTTCTGGACTCTGAAGTTGTTTTTCTCAATTTTCACAAAAAACTATAAAGCAAAACTGAAATATTTTTCTGTCTTAAATTCTTTATTTGAGCCTTTAATTCTGTTATTTTTTTCTCAATCTGTTTTCAGATTGCACTTTATTATGAAAAAAATTGCATTTGCTTTCTGAAGTGGTAATTCTTTATTCATAAGACGTGTAGCTAAGGACCTAACAGCTTCATTATGCCATTATACATTCCATCTTTCCCAGTATTGCTCCAGATTTTGTTTGAAGGAGTTACCTACGTGAATCACCTCACCCCCCACACCTTTAATTTTATTACTCAGCTCTTTATGCATTTTTTTAGACAGCACAGTTTTGCTGGCCTGGGATGAATGGTTCCTTAACTGGCCAGGAAGCCTTTATGAACGATGGAGATTGGTGGACAGGCATCTTGACTGAGTTGGTTAATGGTACTGTTTCCGGCTGGGAAGCCATTATATGGGAAGGACAAAGGGAGATTGCATCCAGGGCTGTATGTTTCCCCAGGACACTGGAAGGTGGTATCCCTCTGGTATGGCTTTTATCTGGACAACGGAAAGGTTAGATGGGAGTTAGAGTTTTGGTGGGCAACCCTATAGGGGTCCTTGGGTGCCCCTAATTGGAACACTAGGAAGCAGGCTGCTCCATCATAAAGAGGTTCTGCCTGACATAGATGTGCTTCCAGGTGACCATCTTGTTGCACTGGAAGTTTTTGGGTTGAAAAACAGCCACTCTGTCACACTCAGTGAGTCAGAGTTGGAGTGTGGTGGACAGTGCTTGTTGGTGGAAAGTGGAAAATAAGAAAATAAAAAGGAAAAAAAATGAAATATGACTGGGACTGTGACTGGTCTATTATAGCAAAAGGTTTGAGGTGTGCCACTGTGATCTGTGAGTTTAATTCTCATTACATTATTTTAGCATAAGAATAAACACAGTAGAAGCCTTTAATCAACATAAGTGAGCTAACAGGAAGAGGATGAAACAGAGATAAGGAGAGACAAACAGAGCAGCTCAGGCAGGCCATTTGGTAATGGTCAGTTTATGGTCAGCAGTTATTGTGTGCCATTTAAAATTGAGCTGAACTACATATTTGGCAAGTGCATTTTCTTATTTTGGAACCAAAGACTGAGAAAAGTATAAAAAATCAGGCAACTGCACTGAAAATTAATGCTCATCTACAGATAAATGGAAGCCATTGCTCCTGCCTATGCCTAGGAAAATGCCTCCCGCACTATCAAAATGGACAGAGTCGACTGCCAGAAATCCCACAACTACATTGTGCTTTGCCAGGAGCTTTCTTCACAATTCGTTATTATAATGAGTGAAAGGCAATGTTAAAAGAAACTAATTGTATCCTATCTTTAGTGTTAATTTGTCTTTCTTAAACATAGAATTACCACCGTACCACTAGGGAAGTACATAATATTATATTTTAATTTATATATACACTGCTGGTCAAAAGTTTTAGAACGTCTGACATTTCCTGTCAGCCTACATTTACCCAGATCGTTGTAGATACAGAACACACATGAAATGTAAGTATTCCAAATAACGATATATTATTTATCCTATACAATTCCAGAAACCTAGCTCCCAGATAAAGAGACTTCAGCTCTGACAATTTTGTGTCTTCCTGCAGCTGCCTCAGTGGGGGATAGGTGAGCAGGCTGCATGTGCTGATTGACACATTTGCAAAACAAAGACGCAGATGAGGAGGTACAAGGGAATTTAAGGTGGCCCGACATTACAAATATTTTTTTAACTTCAGGAATTCTAGTGTTAAAGACAAAATAGCGCATTGAAATAACAGTTGTGGACTACTGTAGACTGGAAGAAAGTCTTATTGACTGATGAATCAAAATTTGAACTCTTTGGTTCATCAGGCAGGGTGTTTGTATACCATTGAGTTGGTGAAAGGATGGTTCTCCAGTGTGGGACACCAACTGTCAAACATGAAGGAGGAAATGTGATGTTCTGGAGTTATTTTGCTGGAGGCAGATTTGGTAACTGGCATTCTAAATCAAACAGGTTACCAAAGTTTGGCTGTTAGATCAGCAAAAGGTGGCTACTTTGATCAATTAAAAATTAGAATAAAATAGTGTCAAAAGGGGTGTGTGTGTGTCTGTTTATTAACAACTCGTGGTGTGGAGATGTGCGGACTATTTATAAGCACTACTCACAAGATGAGGAGTTTTTACTGCTGAAATGCCGACCCTATTATCTACCGAGGGAATTCACTGCTGTGTCATTAAGCAAGTTAAACTTTGGACCCCAGAGACTGAGAGCACCCTGCAGGACTGTTTTGCTCAGACAGCCTGGGATGTGTTCAGGGTTGCAGCCACTCTGGAGGACTCTTCTATCAGCATACAGGACTATGCTGAGTACGTGACTGGGTACATTAGCACCTGTATTGACAACATCATGCCCACAATACCAGTCAGGAAGTTCCCCAACCAGAAGTCCTGGATAAACAGTCAGGTACGCCAAATGCTGTGTGCCCACTCTCTTGCATTTAGATCAGGCACTGAAACGGAGTACAAAGCTGCGAAGTACGGACTAAGAAAAGCCATCACAGCAGCCAAGAGGCACTATAGGGAGAAGCTGGAGGGCTTCTATTCTACTGCTGACTCTGGGCGTATGTGGCAGGGCCTACAGCACATCACAGACTACAGGACCACTGTGACGCGAAAACGCATCCCCATAGTAACTTGCTGCCTACACCTGGCTAACTTTACTTTGAGTGTCTAGCGGCACAAAACACAGAGAGAAAAAAAAAATATATATACTGAGAACAAAGGGTTTTAAATAAGAGTACTTACTGTCATTCGTTAGCGTGGGAAGGGAGGGGTTTACTGTAGTTCCTCATTCTCCGGTTATCTCCTTACAAATAAAGACGCGAGCGTCAGTCCAGATGCCATTTTAAATGTGGCGTATTGATCAGGCGCTTGCACCATGCTTAGGAATCTGGGAAAAGATGGCTGTGGGGGATGAAAGGTTTTTTTTAAAGTCCTTGAACTTGAACTTGGTATAAATAAGAGACAGAGATTTTTGGTTTAGTAAAGCTTTAATTTCTAAAAACATACATTTTCAGGGTGCATATGCACCCTTTTGGGTACATCTGGGTAACAGAAGAACCTGTAAAAGGTATTTTGTGCAATAAAAATACTTTGTATTTGATTCTGACTGTGTGGGTTAGATCTGTCTTGGGGTTTGGAGTGCTACCCCTACAGATCACAGTATCCTTTCATTTTTTTCTTTAATTTCTTTTCTTTCGTATTTCTTTTACTTCTGTCATTTCTTTCTTATGCATCCACCCCCATATAATGATCAATGTTTTCAAATTGAAGAATTCTCTGTATGATAATCTGCACTAATGCTCCAATGGTGTCTTATAGCCAGTAGCATTTGTGGCCGATATAAAAGTCGAAGTGGAATTTTACAAAACAAATGATAAAGTACTCTAAATTATATTTTTCAGTGCAAATGTGATCAGGATCACTTTGGGGCTGGAGCCTATCCCAGAAGCATTTATGACCTTTTAAATCATTCATTTATTTTCAGTTTAATCTTTTAAAAGAGGTTAATTAATGCAGTTCTAAAAATGTTTGTACTTGTTTGTGAAATTGATACCATGACCAAAAATATGTTCTATTTTGCTCTATTTATCCTAAATTGTCATCACGTGCATTCTCTGAATATTCCTCTGTGAGGAGAATACAGCTTTGGTTCTGTGTCTATAACATTCACAAAGACATGAAATAAACACCGTTGAGTGCATTCATGCAGTGTCTGCCACTGCTGACATTGCTTAATATCTGCTGCCAAAACAAAAAAAAAAAAAACTTTAGAAAGAAACGTTCAGCTTTTACAGCTTTTAGGAATTAAGAATTGGAGATAATGAATTGTGAACATGAAATGGTGCTAAAAAGACCAACATTACTTTTACAACCAGAGCATTCTTTTTTTTTATTTTATCGATTTTATTGAAATCACGCAACATTCCATACAAATAAATCAATTTTTACAAAAATAAAATCGAAAACAAATCAACCCCCACCCCTAAGAAAGAGAGCTAAGTCAGCAGAGTAAAACTTAGAGCTAGTAAAAATAAGTAAATAGATGAATTAATAAGTGAATAAAGATAAATGGAGAAGAAAAAAAAGAAAAAAAAAGTGGAGACAATCTGCTTCCGCATTGCTTTAAAAGCTTATTCTAAAATGTTATTGATTAGATCCTGCCAGGTTTTGGAAAAGTTCTGCATAGATCCTACAAGTATGAATTAGATTTTTTTCCAGTTTCAAATAGTATACAACATCAGTTTCCCATTGACTTAGAATAGGAGAGTTAGGATTCTTCCAGTTGAGCAAGATAAGTGCCAATAGTGTAGTAAAGGCAATTACAGTTTGTTTGTCCTCCTCCACTTTAAACCCATCTGGGAGTACACCAAACACAGCTGTTAATGGGTTAGGATAGATTGTGACACCAAAGCTGTTTTATTGAGTGTTTGACATCATAGACCATAAGGTGCATACTAATTCAGCGTGAGCAGGAACACTCAATAAAACTGAATAAATAAACTCAAGTGACGGCGACATACGAAGCAGGAAGATTCGCCAGTGTTTGTGTGTCAGCTTTTATCGATCCAGATCAGAGAATATCCAGTTCCATTGCCTCAAAACACCACTCACATCTACAGTTATTCCCAGTTTCAGATAAAATGTAAGCGTCAGATCCCTGGGTGGGGAAGGCGGTAGTATGTATCGTGATCGTGACTGAGAGAATAAAAGTGAAAAAAAACGATAACTTTTACAAGTACTATAAATTTACACCGGCTGTTACAGATGCAAACCAAATGTTTGTGTTTACTATATAATATTAACAATAAGAGCAACACACTACTGAAAACTGTAAATATAGGAGGCAGTCAGGATTGAACCAGGGGACTCTTGATTACAAGTCAGCAAATCTTACCGCTATGCCACGGAAGCTATTGTATCGTCCTTGAACCTTTTGTGAAAGTGTTTATTTGATCTTTGAACTTCAGGCTTCACACATTATATAGTTTATGCCTACATTTTGTCATTTATTACTAAAATATGAAAAATGTTTCTGTTCTAACCATGTGTTTACACAGAATATTGTAGAAACGGAACACACATGAAATGCATGTGTTCCAAATAATGATCTATCATTTCCACTCTAAATCTCCAGCACTTCATTCCCAGACAATCAAGGCATGAGCTGGGAGAACTTTGTGCATGTTCTGCGGTGGTGGGGGGATGGAATAGCAGGCTGCTTGCTGCTTGTCTTTATCGGCAGAACGGACTTAAGGTGAGCCGGATTTACGATTTTTTTCATAGACCTTGGTAATTCTAGTGTTAAAGATTTTGGTCCAGAATGATGTTAATTTGGTGCATGTCCAGAACATGTGGCCTAGTGAGGCTGGAACTTGATTGCAACGTTCACAGGTTGGATCTTGCCCTGGGAACATTTTTCGCAATTTTAAGCAAGACAGATGTGCTCGATACATAACTTTGAGTTGAATAATTGTATGCTTTGCAAATATGGAGTTCGGGTGAATTCCCTGCATTGCTACCTTCCACTCCTTTTCTGAGATGTTGAGTGAGAGATCCTTTTCCCAATGTCCTCATGGATCTTTGAAAGGGAGGGACTCTAGAATGGTTTTATATATTGCAGAAATGCTGTCTGAGTCCTCAAGACTGATCAATATTTTTTCCGCATAGAGGTAAGTGGGAGGCGAGGAAAATTGCTCAGGTTCTGTTTAACAAAGTTTCTTATTTGAATGTCGTAAAAGAAATGTGTTGCTGGAAAGTTAAATTTGGAATGTAATTGTTCGTAGACTGCAAAGACGTTGTCTATGTACAGATCTCTAAGTGATTTAATCCAAATGTTTTCTAGACATTAAAAGCTGCACATGTTTGAGAGAGTAGAAAAAGGTGGTTCTCGTGCAGAGGTGCCACAGATAAAAGCTTCTTTATCTTAAAATGCTTCCTACATTGGGTCGATATTCCGAGTGAATGAAGCACAATTGGATTGTTAGTATATTGGTAATAACTTGCATTTATTAAAGTGCTGCAGGATTTTATTTTTATTGCGGACCAAGCCTGCGTATGTTCATCTATTTGTGTCCATGTACAGGTTTTTATAGCTTGTATATTTGCTGCCCAGTAATATAATTGAAAGTTAGGTAGAGCCATGCCACCTTCTGCTTTAGGTCTTTGTAGGTACGCTCTTTGGATACATGGATGTTTTGAATTACAAATAAATGAGGTTATGGTTGAATCTAATTTCTTAAAAAAGCAATTTATTGAAGTATATTGGGATGTTTTGAAGTAAAAAGAGAAGTTTAGGAAGGATATTCATCTTAACAATGTTAATTCTTCTGAGTTGGTCTCGTCCGTTATGGGAGATGGACGTCTGAAACGGAGATCCGTTGCAGCTGCTTTATTTTTTCTCTTATTTCTTATTATCCCAAGGTATCCTGTATTTACCTAACCAAAGGAGTTTCTACTACAGTATATAAACATAAGTAACAAGAAAGGGGCTCAGAACAAAATGGAAAAGAAACCTAAAACTACACCCAAGTCTAGACAAGCATCAGGCCCAAGTACAAGTGCAAGGTACGGCCTTTCAGAGACTGACCTGGAACAGGCAGGTGAAAGCACAGACTTCCCAGGACCCCCGTTCCACTGCATCATCTCCAGTTGAGAGCAAAAATTGGAGCGAAGGTGCAAGTGATGTAGGTCACGATAGCTTGCCGATTCCAGAAGATCATTTGAAACTAGAAATGGCCTTGCAGTCCACGCATTCATCTACTCCTCACAAGCTGGAAGCATCAGCTGTAACGGGGGTTGCCACTTCACCCGCAGAGCACAAAAGCCGAAACGATTTGTCCGAACTGAAGGAAATGATTGCAACATTGGCCACGGCCATAAGTGAAATCAAGAAAGACATTCAGAAAAATATGAAGAAAAAAATACATGGCTTGCTCAAGACAATTGAGAAGACAAACGAAAAGCTGCGGCTGGAGCTGCAAGAGATGAAGCAGGAATATAAAGACTTGGATAAACGTATATACAGTATAATCGTTTTGATGCAGTCTTTAAAGATATGCTGAGAAAAATTGAGGAACACATTCAGGAAAATGCGTCTAAACTGAGAGAACTTTCCGATCAGCTGAAAGACATTAAGCAGACATTCACGGCTTGAATTGAAACAGCGGAACAATTGGCATCTAACGCCGATGGAAAAGCTACAGCTGCAAATTCCGAATGCAAAAAACTCGGGAGAAAGACTTGTGGCTCTGGAAGATGGATGCAGAAGGAATCCATATTACTAACCGAGAATGCTAAACCGGATGATGGACGCAGGCACATCCGGCCATGGGCCGTAGCTGCAAAAAGACGTACTGCGCAGGCGCAAGAAAGGGCCGCGAGAGGCGGATGAGGGGCCGCGAGAGGCGGACAAGACCACAGAAAAAAGGAGTGAGCAAAGAAACAAGAGCACAAAGAAATGAGACGCCGCAAGCACAGAAAAAGGGAAAAGGCAAAGAAAAATGTAGTCAAAGGCAGGCACCGCACGAAACCCATTGCACACGAAACTAGCACACAAAAAAAAAGAACACGCTCACGCACAACGGCAAGGCTCCCCCCCCTACAGGCACCGGACGGGATACACACCAAGAGGGGGATTTAACAAGCCCCTGGAACACAAAAAAAAAAGAACACAAAACCACCCCACACACCCTACAAGCAACGGACGGGACACACACAATGAGGGGGATTCAACAAGCCCCTGGAACACAAAACGAAAGAAGACGCACGCGCAACAACAATCCTCACCCACACACACCCCCCCCCCAAATCAATAAGAAGTGACACCCAAAGCCACATATCTAAAGGAAACGTCCATATTAAACATACGTCATCTCAAAACCTTCACACTAGGCAGCATAGGTGGATCTCATTAAAATAAAGCACTATTAACCGTTCAACTGGAGAAAAGGCTCCATATTAACAGTGAGTGCGATCCTCCTTATTACTTATACATATTTCGCACGCTGAGGAACAAACAAGTCATGCATACACGGTCACGGGTACAAAACGATTCGGCTCGGATAACGGGACCAAACATACAAACACGAATGAAACCAAAACAATACACGGCGGCGCATACAACGCGCTTCGGAAAATACGTGAGAAAAAATGTCTCGGATCAAAAAATTCAAAGCTCGAGTTACCCCGCTACAGAGACGTGCCCAAATGAACAGACACATTGAACGTAGATGCATAAAGTACGCGTCTCAAAGTGCTGCATTGAAACAAGCACGATTTCAAAAGAAAGAGCTCGCGACTCAGACATACAAAAAAGGGAGCAAAGCAACGCGCATATGACCGGCCAGAAAACAAGCAAGCGGGACTCAAAAAGCAGAAAGCTCAACTGACCGACATACAAAAACGGACAAGGCACGATACAAACAATGCACGACGTAGAGTGAAACGGACTTTGTGCAAAGCGGAGGCGAATCAATTAAAAATCAAAAATAGCGCGTCACAAATAATGGACATGCAACAACGCGGCACTCAAACGCCACAAGCAAAACATGCCCGTCGCAGACATCAACGCCAGACGTCTGCTAAACGCTTACGCCAGTTGGCTGACAACGCTTTCAATAATGAGTCCACTATTGAGGAAAATTCATTGGGATTAATGAATGTCATTTGCAATCATTGTCATTCACTTAACTTCACAGAAGAAACAACTGGCAATACAAATAATGAATTTACACGTTGTTGTCAAAAGGGGCAGATTAGAAAGCCTCCTTTACATTCATATCCTGAATATCTACAGAAGCTTCTAACTAAGGATGTGCCTGAAAGTAAAAACTTTATGAACTGCATTAGATCCTACAATAGTTCATTTGCTTTTGCATCTACCAGAGAACATAACAGGACACCAAAAGGCAATGCCCCATACTGCTTTCGCATATGTGGTTAACACAACGCACTATATTATGTCCAAAAATTATTAATGTTAATCACATTATTAAACAGGTCATTTCATTACTTCCTGGAGAGACACGGCTCTTTCTAAGCTCTGACAAAGTTGACTCTGATGGCGACAATGAACATCTGAATTTCCCCTTAGAATATTTGAACACTATTAACCCGGACGGATGACCACAACACAACCTTACCCTTAAAAACGGAACAATAATCACGCTATTAAGAAACCTTAACACTAAACAGGGTTTATGCAATGGCACACGGTTAGTCGTCAACACCATAACACACGATGTTATTCAAGCAACAGTTCTTTCAGATTCACATGCTAACAATACTGTTCTCATTCTTGGAATTGACCTTATGAGTTCTGACCTGGAATTACCTTTTACATTGAAACACCGACAGTTCCCCATTAAAGCTGCATTTGCCATGACCATCAACAAATCACAAGGACAAACCATGGACAAAGTTGGGATCTACCTCTCTGAACCCGTTTTTGGACATGGACAACTTTATGTTGCCTTCTCATGTGTTCGACGTTCATCTCACATTAAACTTAAAGTTAAAAATGATCCATGCCAAGGAAGACTCATTCAAAGACAAGACACCGTCTTTACTACTAATGTTGTATACAGATAAATATTCCAATAAAACATTACTCTATGCCAAACACTCTATTTTGTATTTATATAGGCATCATCCAAACCTGCACACTATTCTATATCTAATTCATACATCTCACTCTTTATCATGCCACAACGCCAGGGGTTGGCGAGCGAAGCGAGCAGGGGGCGGAGCCCCCTAGTAATATTAGAATCGAAGGTCTACCTGAGAATCATGAAAGGTCCAAACCCAGTGAAACTTGTAGCTGAACTACTCTCAAAAATAACTGGAGAGAACTTTAAATCAGATACCGAGATAGCAGCAGCTTATCGAAAACGTGGATCAAATACCTCTAAACCTACAGTAGGACTTTAAATGTCAGCTT
Organism: Erpetoichthys calabaricus; assembly: GCF_900747795.2. Classification (NCBI taxonomy): domain Eukaryota; kingdom Metazoa; phylum Chordata; class Cladistia; order Polypteriformes; family Polypteridae; genus Erpetoichthys; species Erpetoichthys calabaricus. The sequence continues at coordinate 55,452,774 of NC_041402.2, forward strand.
CGAGAGATTACAATTTAAGCTTAATGTAATAGCACTTCTCAGACACAAACAAGAGATTATGTTTGAAAATAACAACATTCATTTTTTCCCTGATTTCTCACCCTGAACAGCTGCTAAACGTGCAGCTTTTTACAACATTAAACAGTGGTTACGGAAAGCCAATATTAGATACAACCTCTTGTATCCTGCCAAACTGAAAGTGGATATTCAAGAAAAATATCACATCTTTTCCTCCAAGGAGGAAGCAGAAAGGGAGTTAAGAAAGCTGATCCCAACACTTTTTTGAAACACGAAAGTGAGTCGCATCATGTCATGGTATGGCAAGAAGATATTATCTGCTGTCTGATCTGCTTGCAATGATATGGGTATCATAATTATACATCCTTTTTTCTTCTCGGCCACTTTTTGTTTATGTTTTAATTACAATTACACGCGTATGTGTGGAAGAAATTAAAGTAGTTCTTTCTTTTCTTTTTTTTTTTTTGGTTTTTAACTATTCTAAAGGAGACTGTTAAACATCATACCCTTGGTTTATTGTTATTGTTATTATTGTATTAGGGTTTGCTATGCTTATTCAGGGCCACTTTTTAACACCATTCCCTGGGTTTACTGTCTTAAAATTTCAAGACTGTTGATGATTATATTTTATGCTTATAGTATTTAGACGTTATCAGCAATAGATATCTCTACTTTTTAATCCTCAAATGCCGCTGCTGGGAGGCTTGTTTTGTTTTGGATGTGTTTTGTCTCTAGGTATGTCAGAGGACTGGGACTTTGTGAAGTGGGGTCCAGCCTCATGTGGGGAGGCAAAATGGGATGGTGGGGGGATAAAGGGGGGGAGAGAAAGAGAGCAAGCTATATCTGATCTATTCTTTTAATCCTACTATTTATAACTTTCAACGTAACAATAGGCTGCATGGCAATAACTTGTGGGAAAATTGGAAATTAAGATTAAAGCTGTCTCACATCCAGTTAAGACTACAAAATGACATCAAAAACTCAGAATCAATGTCTCCATGATGGGATAGTTAACTTTGTGAGCTGGAATGTTAATGGCCTGAATCACGAATTAAAGAGAAAGAAAATACTCTCTCACCTAACAGGGTCTAAACACTAAAACAGTATTTTTTACAGGAGACCCACTTATTAAGCAAAGATCAGTTCCAGCTGCAAAAAGACTGGACTGGCCAAATGTTCCATTCCAGCTTTACAAAGAAAACTAGAGGTGTGGGAATTCTTATACATAAAACAGTCTCATTTGTAGCATCAGATATAGTATCTGATCCTGAAGGGAGATATGTGATTGTCATGGGCAAAATTATAACTGTAAAGTGATTTTCATAAATGTTTATGCACCCAATGTCAATGATAGGGAATTCATGCAAAATTTATTTGCATCTATTCCGAATGTGAACACTCATAAAATTATAATGGCTGGGGACTTTAATTGTGTTTTAAATCCACTCTTAGATAGGTTTCCTGTCACAGGGGCGATGACATCTAACACTGCAAAGACAATTACACAGTTTTTAACTGACCACAACTTCTAAACCCAAACTCAAAAACATATTCCTTCTACTCACCAGTGCATCATTGCTACTCAAGAATTGATTATTTCTTTATAGATAATAATTTCTTGCCTGCAATTAAATCTTGCACGTACAACGCTATTGTTATTTCTGACCATGCCCCTCTGATCTTGGAGCTGAAATCATTATGCCCCACGTACTCATCTCACAGATGGTGTCTTAACCCACTTCTATTAGCAGATGAGAACTGTGAAGAATTTATATCAAAACAAATCAGTTTCTTCCTAGAGACAAATACATCCTCAGAGATCTCTGCAGGAATATTCTGGGAAATGCTAAAGGCCTTCTTAAGAGGAACGATTATTTCATATCTTTCCCACAGAAATAAATTAGAAACCAAGAAGGTATCAGAGCTAACCAGTGAAATTACTAGAATAGATCAAGAACATGCCAGGTGTCCAAGTGAGGCTCTTCATATTAAAAGACAGGCTCTGCATTCAGAGCTCAACCTCTTAACAACCAAAGAAACTGAACAACTCATTTTTAAATCAAGACATCATTACTATGAACACGGACAGAAAGCTAATAAGCTCTTAGCTCAACAAATCCACAAGCAAGAAGTTCGCAACACGATCCCAGCAATCACCAACACGAATGGAGATAAAATAATTGACCATAAAAATATAATGCATACATTTAGAGACTACTATAAATCCTTATATTTTAATGAGTTCAAAGAAGACAATGCACAATCTAATGCATTTCTGGATACATTACAGATATCACAAATAGATAATTTTATTGCAGAGGAATTGGATAAACCTCTGGCGCTAGATGCTATAAAGTCATTTCAAAGCGGGAAAACAGCAGGCCCTGATGGCTACCCTGTTGAATTTTATAAGTAATTCTCCACTCAGCTAGCTCCCCTCTTATTAGCAACATTTACAGAAGCTAGAGTCAATCAAATTCTACTTCAGACTTTTCGCCAAGCATTAATCACCGTCTTTCCTAAACAAAACAAGGAGTTATTACAAAGTGCATCATACAGACCAATTTCACTTCTGAATAATGATGTTAAGACACTCTCCAAAGTCCTAGCTAGAAGGATGGAGAAAGTGCTGCCTTCGGTAATATCACAAGATCAAACTGGATTTATTAAAGGCCACCACTTAGCTTCCAATCTTCAACGCCTGTTTAATGTAATATATTCATCTGCAAAGTCAAACACCCCAGAGATATTATTATCGTTGGATGCAGAAAAAGCATTTGATATGATTGAATGGAACTACCTTTTCACTACATTAGAGAAATTTGGATTTGGCCCGAATATTTGTGAATGGATCAAACTACTGTATATCAATCCAGAAGCTTCAGTTTGTATTAACAACATTTGCTCAGACTACTTTAAACTAGACATGGTACCAGACAAGGATGCCCCTTGTCACCACTGCTATTTGCAATCACCACTGAACCACTGGCAGTTCACTGTCGAAATGCTTATCAGATAAAGGGGATTATCAGAGAAGGACTTGAACAGAAAATTTCTCTATATGCAGATGACATGGTTTTGTATATATCAGACCCACAAAATTCTGTGCCTGCAGTCTTAACAGCACTTACAGAATTTCAAAAGATCTCTGGTCTCAGAATTGATTTGAATTAAAGTGTGCTCTTTCCAGTGAATTCTCGAGCATACAATATTAGATTGGACACCTTCCCTTTTATTATTGCAGATCAGTTTAAATACATAGGGGTAAATATCACAAGAAAACACAAAGCACAGACAGAATTTTTGTGATGTTTACCCCTAGGTATTTAAACTGATCTGCAATAATAAAAGGAAAGGTGTCCAATCTAATATTGTATGCTTGAGAATTCACTGGAAAGAGCACACTTTTAGTCAAATTAATTCTGAGACCAGAAATCTTTTGAAATTCTGTAAGTGCTGTTAGGACTGCAGGCACAGAATTTTGTGGATCTGATATATACAGTACTATATCATCTGCTTATAGAGAAATTTTCTGTTCAAGTCCTTCTCTGATAATCCCCTTTATTTCATAAGCATTTCTACAGTGAACTGCCAGTGGCTCAATGGTGATTGCAAAAAGCAGTGGTGACAAGGAGCATCCTTGTCTGGTACCATGTTCTAGTTTAAAGTAGTCTGAATTAACATTGGTAATACAAACTGAAGCTTCTGGATTGTTATACAGTAGTTTGATCCATGCACAAATGTTCGGGCCAAACCCAAATTTCTCCAATGCAGTGAAAAGGTAGTTCCATTCAATCATATCAAATGCTTTTTCTGCATCCAACAATAATAATATCTCTGGGGTGTTTGACTTTGCAGATGAATATATTACATTAAACAGGTGTTGAAGATTGGAAGCTAAGTGTCGACCTTTAATAAATCCAATTTGATCTTGTGATATTACCGAAGGCAGCACTTTTTCCATCCTTCTAGCTAGGACTTTGGAGAATATCTTAACATCATTATTCAGAAGTGAAATTGGTCTGTATGATGCACATTGTAATAAGTCCTTATTTTGTTTAGGAAAGACGGTGATTCATGCTTGGCGAAAAGTTTGAGGTAGAATTTTATTGTCTCTAACTTCTGTAAATGTTGCTAATAAGAGGGGAGCTAGCTGAGTGGAGAATTTCTTATAAAATTTAGCAGGGTAGTCATCTGGGCCTGCTGCTTTCTGCTCTGAAGTGACTACATCCAAGCTTAGACAGGCATCAAGTCCAAGTTCAGGGTACAGCCTTTCAGAGACTGACCTGGAATAGACAGGCGAAAGAACAGACTTCCTAGGATCCCGCTCCACTGCATGGTCTCCAGAAGATCACTTGAAACTGGAAATGGCCTTGCAGTCCACGTTTTCATCTACTCCTCGCAAGTCAGGAACATTGGCTGTAATGTAATTGGGCTTGCCACTTCACCTGCAGAGCACGAAGGCCAAAACATTCTGTCTGAACTGAAGTTAAAGATCACTACAATGGCCATGGGCACTGCTCATGACATAAATGAGCTCAAGAAAGATATAAAGAAAGAAATGAATGGTATGCTCAAGAAAATCGAGAAGCTGTGGCTGGAGTTGCAGGAGCTGCGGCAGGATAATAAAGACTTGGAAAAACATGTATATAATCGCTTTGAGGCAGCCTTTAAAGGTATGCTGGAAAAAATTGAGGAACACATTCAGGAAAATGCATCTTAAGTTTGAGGAAAAACAGCACTTGGCGATCAGCTGGAAGACGTTTAGCAATCATTCACGACTCAAATTGAAACAGCCAAACATCTGGCATCCACGCTGATGGAAAAGCAACAGCTGCAAATTCCAAATGTAAAAAACTCAGAGACAGACTTCCTGCTCTGGAAGATGGATGCAGAAGGAATATTAGAATCGGAGGTCTACCTAAGAATCATGAAAGTCCAATCCCAGTGAAATTCGTAGCTGAACTATTCTCAAAAATAACTGGAGAGGACTTTACATCAGACACCTGGATAGCAGCAGCTTATTGCATACGGGGAACAAATACCTCTAAACCTAGGACTTTTGTCGTGCACTTTTTAGAAATTACAATCCAAATTTTAATGTAATGTCACTTCTCAGACAGAGACAAGTGATTATATTTGAAAATAACCATATTCGTATCTTCCCTGATTTCTCACCCTCAACAGCTGCTAAATGAGCCACTTTTTTCAACATTAAACAGCGCTTACGGAAAGCTGAGATTAGATACAGCCTCTTGTATCCTGCCAAACTAAAAGTGGACATTCAAGGCAAGTATTGTATCTTTACCACTATGGAGGAAGCAGAAAAAGAACTAAGCCAGACACTCTTCTGAAATACGATCGTGAGTCGCACCCTGTCATGGCATGGCAAAGAAGATCTTACTGGCTGTCTGATCCGCTTGCAATGATACTGGTACTGTAATTATACATCTCCTTTTCCCTTCTCTGCCACTTTCTGTTTATGTTTTAATTACAATTATACGCGTATATGTATGTATGTGTGGAAGAAATTAAATTAGTAACTTTAAATTTTTTTTTTTAAAGGAGATTGTTTAACATCATACCCTTGTTTTATTGTTATTATTGTATTAGGGCTTAGTATGTTTATCCAGAGCCACTTTTTAACACCAGTTCCTGGGTTTACTATCTTACTATTTCAAGACTGTTGAAGACTATATTTTATGCTTATAGTATTTGGACTGTATAGGCAATAGATATCTCAATTTTAATCCTCATACGGTGCTGCTGGTGGGCTTGTTTTGTTTTGGACGTGCTCTGTCTCTAGGTATTTCAGAGGACTGGGACTTTGTGAAGTGTGGTCAAGCCTCAATTGGGGAGGCAAAACGGTTGGGGGAGAAAAAGAGCAAGCTATATCTAATCTATCCTTTTAATCCTTATAATTATAATAAACCAACGTAACAATAGGCTGCATGGCAATAACTCCTGGAAAAATTGGAAATTAAGGTCAAAGCTGTCTCATTTTCAGTTAAGACTACAAAATGACATAAAAAATTCACAACCACAGCATTCTTTACCATTCATTATAGGAATTAAGTCAAAGAGTAGCAATTTTTCACATTTTCAAAGATTCAAATTTCAATGTCATAGTTTGAAAGAACACTGAAAAAATTCCAGGTAAATCATTAAATCAGTAATCACTATCACAGGTTAGTTACAGGACATGGAATAACCTGTAATTACATCTCTGTATGGTTGAATAATTTCTCTGAACTACTGAACTTTTGCTCAGATATGAGTTTTGGTTTTTTTGGCTAGATTCCAGATCAAAATTCAGCTTTTTACTTCTTATATTATGCCTACAGTCAATAGGAAATGCTATTGATGATAGTATCCTTTAAGTATATTACTGTAGCTCAGTAAAAAAATGCAGTGTGTGTTATTTTTGTAGCTTCTACTTTTCCTTCTCTGTATTCATCTTGTACCAGAATAAAGTACAACACCTTTGATGAAAGATTTATGTCACTGCTTAAAGAGCCAACTCTCATAAAAATGACTACAGTTCCTAAAGTTACAAGAAATCAAAATAGACGCCTGTGCCATTCAATCATGAATAACCAGTTAGCATCTGCTTATGTTATTGAATTTTGTTGTTATAGAATTCTGGAAGCTCATAAACTAATAATTTTTTAGTCTATGTCATCTCTCTTCTTAATGTTATTTATGCACAGTTTGCCTGTTGGTAGCTTAGATATAATATAGATAATGTTACAGGGATTTGAGACATGCTGTGTCAAAGCTCAAAGAGTAAATATTTCAACAAGAAACTGTAATTCAACGATGAACACCCTGACATTTCTCCTGAGCCTAAGGTACTAAACTAATATGAATCCTCAATCCTCCTGAACATTGCAGGCTCTGGCACAGCACCTACAAATGGAAGGCTGAGTAAGAATTATCCCTGATATATTGGATCCCTTTGTTATGAACAAACAATCCATACAGGTTAAGTTGATAAAATGTCTAACAAATACAATATTTAGAAAAGCATGGTATTATTTCTTACACTGTTTTGTATGCAGCACAGAAAGAGTTTCCACTTTTGTGTAGATTTTTCCCCAAAATGCTACCTGTAAAACAAACAACATTTATAACAGAACTGTAGGGCTCTTTTGATTAGAATGAAATTGCTTCAGTCTACAACAGCGAGCAAAGTCATCTCCAAATAATCATGTACTGCATTTAATGGTGAAACTGAACATTTTCAGCTGTTGTGCCAGTGTGTTACAGAAAATGTTCAGAGGCTTATAATGAGCTATCTGAAGCGGTCCTTGGCTGTGTTCAAGTCATGGGTCATAGGATGGGATTTCATTGCACTGAGTGCTGTGTTAATTATTAAACAGAACTATTTGCATCAACAATACTGTAATTATCCTTTGAGATTTTGCTTCTTTTCACTTTAAGCAAGTACACTGTCTTAATTGATTTCTTTAATTAGCGGCAGATGATTTACTTAATTTTTTTTCCTACCTGGTAGCACTAAAAAAGTTTCTTATGTAGTTCGTCTTTTTCAGTATGAAGATTAATGCATGAAATATCTTGTGTTCTAATTATAGTGATGTGGTTTTTAAATTGTATAGTGCACACAATGTCGAAAAAACAAAAAGAAGAGAAAGAACATCGAAAAAAGGAGAAGGCTTCTAAAAAGCTGGGTAAATCAAAGTCAAAGCCTTTGACATGCTTTCACACATGGATGAAGGAGTGGAGATGCAAACCTCAATAGAGGTCGCGCTCAACCAGTTACTTCATCAGCAGTCAGCTCCTGACCTACACATTCCACATTTGGTAGTGCTCAGCCCAACTGAAACTGAAAGAAAAGCTAAAAGAAAAGATTGAATTTGCTGAATTGGATCATGCAAGTTGGACAATATATTGTTTATCTCATTGTCTTCAAAGTGGATAATGCAAGGAGAAGGTGCAAATATCCCAAATGGCTCTAACGTTATCATTTACATGATAGGTCAAAAGTTTTAGAACTTCTTCCAGTTTTTATCAAAATTTAACACTAGAATCCCTGAAGCCTATAAAAAAACTCGTAATCCCGGCCCACCTTAAATCCCTTTGCACCTCTCCATTCAGCGTCTTTTGTTTTGTAAATGTGTCGATAAGCACAAGAAGCCTGCTATACCATTCCCCCACCACCGCAGAAAAGGCAAAAAGCTCTCTCAGCTCAAGCCTTGTTTATATGGGATTGAGGTACCAGGTGCTGTATAGGGGAAATAATATATTGTTATTTGGAACACATACATTTCATATGTGTTCCGTGTCTACAAAGAACTAAGTAAGTGTAGGATGACAGGAAATGTTGAACACATGCCTAAAAGACAAACTTTTTTCATGTTTTAATACTAACGACAAAAGTTTGACATGAAGTATATAATGTGTGAAGACTGAAGTCCAAATATCAAATAAGCACTTTCGCAAAAGGTACAAGTATAACAAAATAAGTGTGCTTTTATTCAAGAATATAACCGAAGAAAAAGAAATCAGATTAGTGTACTAACTAGTGTAAGAACTGCTGACTCATAATCAACAGGTCACAAGTTTGATCCTGGCCGCTTCCCAGAATAAACGTTTTAAGTAGTGAGCTACTCTTATTGTTACTATTATACAATAAAAACCAACATTTGATTTGAGTCTGTAACAGCCAGTGTAAATGTATGATACTTGTAAAGGTTAGCGTTGTTTTTTTTTGTTCAGTTTTATTCTCTCAGTCTCATTCATAGTTTGGATGTGGCACAGGTTGGGCATCATCCTGACAGTCAGTCTGCTCCACAATTAACAAAGGAAGACAGACAAACCATCATTATAACCCTTAATACTCTGAATGTGAGTTACAACTTAACTTGTATCTAATTGAGTCTGTCTAGGTGCAAAGTATCATATAAATCACATGTCAGTCATTATACAGCCACTCTAGATGTGGCCAGCTTGTTGGTGACTTTTGCATCTCAGTTAATCACTACAATTTAATGAATAGCCATATTTTTTTTTAGATGCAACAGCTTGCAGAAACTAGTGTTATAAACAGACAGCCCGTTGTTAAGTCACTGTGTAAAAGGTATAAAGCTGCTGATTTTTTTAAACAACTAGATAACAAGATGAATATTTTGATGATAAATGACAGTGATCAAGAGAATGACAATCAATTGGATGATGTGGAACCTGTAGGCTTTGGCACTAATGTGGGTAGTTGACCTGAAGGCATTTCTTCATCACAACTGTCAAAACAATACTAAATGGGCGCTCTGAACACAAAACAGTCACCAACTACCAAATATGTTGTGTGCAATAAGCGTGGACAGCACGAAGAAACAAGTTATATTTGTGACACATGGGCTTCTAAGCCTGCACTTTGCATGGTGCCATCCTTCAAGGACTCTCATGGCAGATTTTATGTGATATTGCTGATCTATATAAAATTAACAGGTTTTTATTTTCATTTTTCACAGAGTTAATGTTGATAATAAAACCACTGCATTCTAATAAATTTCTTTACATTTTTTGCAAATTTTTATAGACTTCACTATTTAACATATAGTATGCATAGACCTATACTGCATCCTGGTAATAAATTGTTCTGCAGTCAATGTGTTAAAATTATAGGTCTTTCCTTTAGAGAAACTGCAAGGAAAGCAAAGGCGTCAGTAAGTACAGTTTCCTACAGCTTCAAAAGGGACTTGAAAACTGGATTAAACTCAGAAAGGAACATGGCTGGTAGAACTAACATCACAACAGCATTAGAAAACAAGTTTCCGAGTGTCAACACCTTGCATGTATTGCTATTAATCAAAACTTAAACATTTTACATATATGTAACTTGATTGTAAGTAGAAATCTGAAAACTGTTGATTTCATAAGCATTCAGACTCAGATGCAGCCAGCTGACTTTAGAGGTCACTTGACTTGTAGAAGGGATTCCATCTTGTGCAATTAAGAAGAATGTTAGAAAACAGGTTTGATAAGAACAGCCTATTTATCATACTATAGCTCATTAGTTTCCATTCACCTAATGTGTCTTGTATAATTTCAAGGTGAGATATTAAAGTATACATTATTACTTTCAAAAACACTATTTGGTGACTTTTTCCATGTACCCAAATTATCCTATGCCATAGGGTGTGACCATAATTCCTCTTTATGCAAACAAATTAATAGGAGCACAGTAAGACATGGAGCCTCCAATAGAAAAACAAACAACCTCTGTCCACTTTTTCATTTAGCTCAAGCACCACTGACCTGGAAGAAGAAGCATAGTCCATAACCTATCACCACAAACCACCAAGTACAGTGCCCATAAAAATTCAATTTTATTATTATATGACATTGAGTAGCATGGAATTTAATTTGTCTTTTTTGACACTGATCAACATTTTAAATGAGTACATGAGTCCCTACTATACCAAGAGAAGTCTGATGACCCAGGAGAGACAGAGAGAGAAGGGACAGTCTCATCTTCTGAATGGAGACTGACAGAGATCTTAGTGGCAATTTTCAAGGAAGCAATTATGACAAACTGGATAAATTCAATTCAAGATCATTGGCGGACAGGCCCTATAGAGGAAATACTAGGTGCAAGATACGACTCCAATCAGGATGGTATACCACGCTATCATTGGGCCCATTTACACATGCATCCACACTCAAATGGGATCAATTTAGAATTATCATTTCACATAATATGAATAGACACTTGGATACAGACGCTGTCACAGTCCTAGACCAAGCTTGGGATTCAAACGAAGGTATTGGTTCTGTGAGGCTACAGTGCTTAGCAGTATGCCTCCTAAAACTTACTATTCCATTTAACTTTACATTTACTTTCATGTTTATTTAGGTTCATATCTCATGTCTTTTAATTCTTTTCTGGACTCTGTTTAGCACTCTTATGTCCTTCACATAACATAGAAACCAAAACTGTACTGGCCACAGTGGTTGGCATTGCTGCCTAATGGCTCCCAGGGTTCATATCTCATGCATCATTGATGTTTAGTTAAACATTCACTAAGTATTTGTGTGGATGTTTCTCCTGGTATGCCAGTTTTCAATTTCCCCTCCCACAAACATGTAGGTTTGGCTCACAGCATCATTATAACAAACAGAAACTGAAGCATTAGGTGAAACAAGTGATAGTAACAACAATGTGAATTGGTCATCAGCTGTTGACATGGATAGTGAAACTGATGTATGTGGCACTGTACAACCAAACCACTGTGATATGACTGGTGACTTCGGTTGTGCAAAGCTTCAGCGTGGTGCAGTAAAAAAAAAACAAGAAAAGTGTGCAAAGAGGCACGCTTCTACTGTCCTGATTGCAACATCAGGCTGCATGTTGGTGACTGTTTCAAAACATTTCACAGGTAGGATATGTACTAAAACTGAAGCATTAGTCAGTAAACACATCTTTCCTATATGTATTTATGTTGATATTTTGGTATTAACGTGTTTCTGTTACAAGTAATAACATGTTTTCTTTTAAAAATGCAATATTTTTTTCATGGTTTTCTGAGGGTAAACCTAATGCTAAGGAGGTTAAAGAGATGAACGGTTAGCATAGAAAATCCTGCTATAAAGCTCTGTGCATTGAGGTTGCTTACCATTTGCAACTGTGTGGAACTTAACAAGTCTTTTAGGTGACCAATTGTGCAACCAATGTCCCCAGCGTAGGAATGTTATAGTTTAGCACATAAAGTCACTGTGTTAACTGTCACCCCATAGAGCTGGATAGTGTGACATTCTTTCAGTTCCCCATCTGAAGAACTATAGACCTGTGACACTGAAAATTTTGTTTTCTATCTAGATTCTTCAGTATTGCATTTAGTAGGGCTAAAAGCACCAGTACCACAGTTCAGGGGAACCCAGCAACATTTGGCATAGTAGTGTACAATATTCCATATTCTGTGTGGGTTTTCCTCCAGATGCTCCAGTTTTCTTCCAAAGGAAAGACAATATAAAGAATAAACATTATATTAATCGTCATCTCTAAATTACCACAGTACAGGTAACAGCATGCATGGATGTGCAATACAATCACTTATCCAGCATTGATTCCTGCCTTGCTTGTGCCTGATGCTTTTGGGATAGGCTCCAGTCCTCAAACCTCAAATCATAATATGTGCTTTCATTTTTTTTTCATGTATTTATATAAAAAAATTAAATTGTACAAAAAATTTCACTATTTTATCTTTGGCAACTCTATAGAATTTAGCAAAACAACATTGGTTTCATGCATTTGTTGTGGAAAGGAGAATGGTAGGGAATCAAGTTTCTGTCAAAATGTCTTTTGATTTGCTGCAGCCTTATTTACCATGCAGAATAACATGCAGTGCAGCTTTATCTAAGTACTAGATGTGTTACCAATCTAAGATGGTTTGAGATGTAAGTAATCAATGTAGACCTCAGTGTTAATGTTTGCAGTACACCATCTATTGGAATGTAATTTGTAATACATGAAGTAATAAAATGCATTGCATTTCTCATTCCAACAGAATGTATCCACCTGTTCGAATGACAAATGTAATGCATATGTCTCTCTTCTCTGCCATTTGGTATTGAATTCATTAAAATCAGTATTAATGTTTGTGATGTACCACGTGTTGAAATGGCAAATGCAATGCTTTTCATTACTACTCATGTTTGTGATCCACCATCTGTTGGAATGACAAGAGACATAGCAACTGGAATGACACACAGACGTACAGGCATTTATCATTTTATTAAGGTGGATCTTCAACTCGGTGTATTGCAATCATTGTCATATTAAATTGCCATTTGATAAATATTTCTCATTTAATTTTAAGTTTTTCTCTAAATAGTTGTTAAACTGTGTTATGTGCCCTTTAATTCAAAATGAATGTGTTAATTGCAATTAAGCTTAATGAGAAAATGAGGAATACAGAAAACAAAAGAGCAACCGACAGACAAGGAATGCAAAAATAATGTCCCTGTCCTTAAGAAATTATAGAGGCTAATGATTAGTTTTCTATCATTGACTTATTGCTTAGAGCTCTTGAGAGACAGATTTAAATTAGGACATCTAGACAGTGCAAAAATCAATAAAATACTTAGTAAAAAGAAGGGAAAAAACACTTTATAGAGTACAGGCAGGTGTTTAACACTTTACCATAATTGAATTTCTTTTAAACCGTGTTAATCATATTTGAGTAATTTGTTTTCTGATGTTATTGCTTTAAAAAAAATGTCTCGATTCATAAACTCAAAATACTGAAATTGTTCTAATAAATCATTTACAAATATCAAGACTATAATTTAAATACCTACTTTGGGTTATATATAGTTTAAAGTTCAACAAAAAGCTGTATCACATTTATAAGAAGGCAGTTGCATCCCCTATAATTCCCAGTGCAATATGTTACTGAGATCTGATTACCACAGTGCTTCCTAACCCTCTGTGTAAGATTTTTTATAGTCTTTCACAGTCTTCCTGTGATTTTAGTTGATTTAAATATGCAAACGAATTGTTACTATGTAAATAATTTAATCATGACCTTGTTGTTTCCTTCCTGTTGGTACTGTGCAATGAACTCATATTTCTTTAGGCTGAATTTTTGGTGAGCTCTAATTGGACTGCTATTGTGTTCTCCATATTAGCTCTCAAAGGTCAAAATGCAGTCAACGACTTACTCATGTAGTGGCGTTAATTGGCCTTTGTGCCAGCCAAGCACTCAAAGTTAATGGACCTTTGCAGAGCAAACCTTGTCCATTTGTATGTGTTTATATGTTAAAACCTACTTCGAGAAGAGAAGTCACCACATGAGAATATTACTTTTGGGATCACCCTGCAAAAACTTGTACAACAGACCAGGTCACCTTTTTTTTGGGTATATTGTCTTATTATGTGAAAAAATTAAGCTTTTTTATCAGTAGTATAATTTAATTGATATTTTGTTTGTAACACAGTATTAAAACCATTGACAGGTGAAGTGAATAACATTGAGGGATGAGATATATTAAGCAGCAAGTGAACAGTCAGTTCTTGAAAGTGATATGTTGGAATCAGGCAAATGTGCACCTGTAATGATCTGAGGAACTTTGACAAGGGTTATATTGTGACGACTAGAGGACTGGCTCAGAGCATCTCTAAAACAGCAGATTTTGTGAGGTGTTAGCAGTTAGTTCCCACCAAAACTGGTCCAAGGAAGGACAAGCAAAGATCTATCGAAAGAGTCATGGGCAACCAAGGCTCATTGATAAACATGGGGAGTGAAGGCTAGCCCCTCTGGCCCGAACCCAAAGAACAGCTACTGTACCACAAATTGTTGTAAAAAATGCTGGCCATGAGAGAAAAGTGTCAGAATGCACAGTGTATAGCAGCTTGCTGTGTATGGGGCTTAATAGTCACAGACCGATCAGAGTGCCCATGCTGACCCCTGTCCACCACTGAAAGTGCCTACAATGGGCACGTGAGCAATCAGAACTGGACCATGGAACAATAGAAGAAGGGTGGCCTGATCTGATTAATCACATTGTCTTTTAGATCATGTGGATGACCAGGTGTGTCTGTGTCATTTACCTGGGGAAGAGATCGAAGCAGGATGCTCTTTTTGAAGAAGGCAAGCCAGCTGTGGCAGTGTGATACTCTGGGCAATGTTCTACTGGGAAACCATGGAGCCTAAAGATTGTTGCAGACAACATGTACCCCTTTTTGGCTATAGTATTTCTTTCAGAAGGATAATTTACCTTGCCACGCTGCAAATGTTGTTTAGGAATGGTTTGAGGAACGTGACAAAGAGTTTGAGTTCTTGACATGGTTTCCAGATTTCCCAGATCTCAGTCCGATCAAGCATCTTTTGGATGTGCTGGTGAAACAAGTATGATCCATGGAGGCCCCACCTCACAACTTACAGGACTTAAAGGATCTGCTGTTAAGGTTTTCATCCCAAATGCCCCAGGACACTTTCATAGGTCTTATGGAGTCCGTGACTTGACAGGTCAGAGTGGTTTTAGTGGTACGAGAGGGACCAACATAATTTTAAGCAGGTGGTTTTAAAGTTGTGGCTGATTGGTGTATGACCAATGCATCAGTTATGAAAAACATTAAGAATGAGAAGTGGATTTATCTGGCAGGCACAAATAAGTTTTTTTGTGTAGTTGTAGGATAGTAGGCTAGTAAGCCTGTGTAAAAATTACTGGATATCTTGGACTCTGCACACTAGGCAATGTTCAGAGAAGCCATTGTTGAAAGCAACACAGAAACAGAAACTTCATATGTCAGTTTCAAAAAAATGAAAGAAACACAAGCTGCTTTAAAGCTATATAAATATGTCAGGGTAAAAAAATGCGAAATATTTGCTTGCTTTGGAAATCTAGAAAGAAAACCATGCTGGAGATCACACCCTACACTGGGATTGTGCCTAGAAAGGTGTGCAAAATATTACAAAATCTGTCTCTACTTAGCAATCCATCCACAAATTCTTCTACAGGTTTGACAGGTGCTCCACCACAACTTAGGGCTCTGTTTATGGATTTCCATCTAGTGATCTCTCTCTTTTACAACTCGAATACTCCTCAACGGTCTTTATTTCTAAGCATGAAAGACACATATAAATTGGAAGTACAACTATCTGTGTCATCATCCACTTAGGCAGGAAAATAAAAAACAAACAGTTCTACCATTTGGGTGGTAGATTGCACTTTAGTGTGCCAAAGAATAAATATTTAAATATTTAACAAAATCTTTGACTAGAACAAAAGAAGGCATCATTAACTGTTGAACTTTACAGAATCAGTAAATTATTTATCCGAGGCAGTTCAAATTCACCTTGAGGAAACATACACAATGTTTTAAAATGAGGTAATGGTCACCTTGTAGGCTGAGTGCAAAAAGTCAAGACAGCCTCTGTGTTTTACCTGGGTGGCCAAAATGATAGAAATAAGACAAATGTTGCCACCTTTTATGTACTGTATATGGTCCAAGAGAAAGAGATAAGAAAATGTCTGTCTTTTATCTAGACAGAAACATCTGCTCTGATTCTAAATACATGGTTAATTTTTATTAGGCCCTCAACATTGATCTCACCAGCTTAACAGGAACACTGAAGCCACTATTATTAAGCTAGCTTTGTCAAGAGAACAGTACAG
Organism: Erpetoichthys calabaricus; assembly: GCF_900747795.2. Taxonomy (NCBI): domain Eukaryota; kingdom Metazoa; phylum Chordata; class Cladistia; order Polypteriformes; family Polypteridae; genus Erpetoichthys; species Erpetoichthys calabaricus. The sequence continues at coordinate 55,468,932 of NC_041402.2, forward strand.
CTGTCACCAAGCATGATACAGGTCATCTTAGAAGGACAAGTCAGCCATCATTCAGCATGAACTGCCCTCCTTAAAAGGCCGTAACAGTCACTGCTCTTTTTAAGATGGTCAGCGTAAACAAGTAAAAAAACAAAACATAAAAAAAAACACTGTGGGAACTTCTGTTCAGTCCAGTAATCCCGGATGCTTAATCTTATAAAGTAAAAACAAAACAAAATGAGACTTTGTTCAGAAACATTTGCATTTATTGTTATTCAACTCCATGAAAATGATGCCCATAACTTGACAGCACAACAATGAAATTCCATTAAAAACAAAATACTAACAAAATAAAAAAAATCCAACAAAATAAAGGAATCCAACAAAATAAATATCAATAAATTGTGAAAACAGTTTTTTCTAGACAATAGTGTCACAGCCTGCCCAGATAATGTCTGAACACTGAAACAATTTTGTGTCAAGAGAATATCTGGATTTATTTTTAATCAGCATTTGACAATTGAGGAATTTTTGTCTGTTGTAAATATCAAGGGTTATAACAGTCCAAAAAAGATAGGATACTTTTGTTTTAATAGTTATTGACCAGTAGCACTTTAGCTTTGTGGTAATTAAATCATTTGAACTTCTGATTCTTAAGTCTCATATTTGTTACTGATTGCTACCCTGACCCTCTTCAGCTGGCTCACCATATTAATAGGTTGACTAGAAGATATTTTAAATCTGGCTGCCTACTGTAACTGGAAGTATTTAGTCTTCCTAGTACTTATTCCAAGATCCTCATTAGTGCATATAATTCTAAACTTTAACCAACTACACTAGACCCGCTGCACAGTGAGGATCCTCATGGTTGCAGGATGGTGGCACACTATCTTATGTGTCCAAGTTTGTGGATTCATCCTAAACCTCTACTCGTACTAATTTCGTGTTTTACAACTTGTGGTTATTGGATTTTTCTCTTAGTATTTTTGACTTTCTTTCTTGGATAACGTACTGGGCAAAAATGTGTTGGCTTTCTTTTTTAACTTTCTGGTTTTCACCTCTTTTCTGGTTAAAATTTGCAATTTTTTTTTTCATGTCCTGATCTCTGTTTAGTCTGCTAACTTCCATCTTTCAGTGGCAGAGCAAGGCCACCCTGTAGTGGTTCCTGTTATTGAACCCCAGAGTCTTCTGTTGTTAAGGTCTTAAAACTGCTCTGTTGGAGGAACAACACTGTCCTATAGATTTGCTTTTGTGACCTCTAGCAGCCAGTAGAGTTTACATCTTTTATATCTCCTCACCAACCTCACTGATTTTTTGATTAGAAAGCATTCATTTATTCATTCGTTCATTCATTTTCCACTGCTTATCTGAAGCTGGGTCCTGGGGGCAACAGTCTTAGCAGTGAGATCTAATTGTCCTTTTTCCAAGCCACACTTTCCAACTCATATTGTGGTATCCCAAGGCATTGTAGACAATCTGGGAGATAATAATCCTCCCAGCGACCAATGGGTCTTCCCCAGGGTCTCCTACCAGCTGGTCATGTTCGTAAAACAGCCACAGGGAGGCATTCAGGAGGCATCTATATCAGATGCTCAAACCACCTCAGTTGGCTCCTCTTGATGGGCAGGGTCAGTGGCTCTACTCAGAGCCTCTCCTGGATGTTGGTGCTTCTCACCCTCTCTCTAAGGTAGAGCCCAACCACTCTACAGAGAAAGCTCATTTCGACTGCTTGTGCCCGCAATCTCATTCTTTCAATCATTACCCAAAGCTCATGATCATAGGTGAGGGTAGGTACGTAGATCGACTTGAAAATCGAGAGCTTTGCCTTCTGACCCAGCTCTTTCTTCCCCACTACAGATTAGTTTAGCTGCACTTGCTACCCCAATCCATCTGTCGATCTCACCATCCCTTTTCCCCTCTTTCATGAACAAGACCCTGAGGTATTTAAACTCCTTCACTTGAGACAGTAACTTACCTCCTACTTGGAGAAGACAGTCCACCTTTTTCTACTGAGAACCATGAGCTCAGATCTGGAGGTTCTGGTCCTTATACATGCCACTGCACACTTGATCACACACTATCCCAATGCACATTTGAGCTTTCAGGATGATGAAGCCAACAGGACCACTGCAAAAAGCAGTGAAACGATTCCAAGGTCACCATACTGGACCCCCATCCCCAACTGCACCTTGATATCCTGTCCATGAAAACCACAAGCAGGATAGGAGTCAAAGCCCAGCCCCTGGAAATGGTGCTGATGTTTTCTGAGAATGCTAGCACACTCAAAAATGTGAACCACCACCCTGGTCTGCCACTTCAGAGACACAGCTTCCAGTGACCATGCAGCAATGAACAGGTGTGGCAGCCATGACAGTCCAACAATGTCCAGACCCTAAAGCATTCCTGGACAGATCTCATCTGCCCCTGGGGCCTTGCCACTGAGGAGATACTTAACTACGTCAGTGACCTCCCTCAGGGAAATGGCCATTGATCCCCCATCAGCTTCTGGCACTGTCTGCTCCACAGAGGGCATGTTCATTGGGTTCAGGAGCTCCTCAAAGTGTTCCTTCCACTACCAGGTAACTTCTCCACCCTTGCTGAGAACAACCTGGGTTAAACTCTGTCTTCCCTTTTTGAGTCGCCTGATGATTTGCCAGAACCTCTTTGAGCCTGATCAATAATCATTTTAAATGGTTTCTCTGAACTCCTCCCACATCCAGGTTTTTTCTTCCTTGACCACCAAGGCCACAGCCTTTTTGGCCTGTTGATACCTCTCTGCTGCTTCAGGAGTCTCCTATGCTAACCATACATGGAAGGCCTCCTTTTCAGCCTGATGGCATCCCTAACCTCTGGTGACCACCATTGGGACTTTGGGTTGCCACCTTGAGAGGCACCTATGGCCTTCAGACCACAACTCTTTGTAGCCACTTCCACAATGGAGGCTTTGAACAAGGTCTATTCAGAATTTATGTCCTTGGCCTCCCCAGGAATGCAGGAAAAGCTCTTTCAGAAGATGGAGTTGAAAGTCTTTTGGACAGTGGCCTCTCCCTGTTCTCAGGCTACCCTCAGTTCTCACTTGGGCTTTCTAGGTCTGTCCAGGCACCTCCCCCACCATTTCACCCATTTCACCACCAGGTGATAATAGTTGACAGCTCTGCCGCTCTCTTCACCTGAGTGTCCAGAACATACTGCTGCAAATCTGATGATACGATTATGAAATCAATCATAGAGCTTTGACTTAAGATGCTCTGGTATCAGGTACTCTTATGAGCCACCTTAAGTTCGAACATAGTGTTTATTATGGGCAAACCATGTCTAACACAGAAGTCTAATAACAAAATACCACTCAGATCAGGGAGGTTATTCCTGCCAATCATGCCTCTCCAGGTGTCTCCATCATTACCCACGTGGATGTTAAAGTTTCACAGCAGAACTTTGGGATCCACCAGCTGGGATCCATTCCAGGATCACCTCCAGTGACTCCAAGATGGCCTCATAGGCCACATAGTCCTCCCTTCCGTGACATTCAGCAGCACAGAGGCAGCCCTCTCATTCTCTGTGACATCATCCTGGCAGGGATTCAATAAAAAACCCACTCCTGCCGAATGCCTTACCCCCCTTGCAACTCCAGAGTAGAGGAGAGTCCAGCCTCCTTCAAGGGGTTTGGTTCCAGAACCAAGCAAGCAAGTGGACATAAGCCCAACTATATCAGAGGGAAGTTCACCCCAAGCCTCTTGGAAGAGCATCATATATTTCTATCCAGGCCATATAACACTTATACTCTTTTTTTCTATGCTGGTTCCCCTGCTTAGTGCCTTTCTAGGGCAAGTATTACACATGTAAAATATACCACTACCACCACCTAGTGGCCCCTTTCATTCCATACTGCCATCTGCAGTAAGTCAGCCTCCAGCGTGCCTCTCTCTTTTCCCTGGAGGCTGTCTGCAAAACTCTCTCTCCTGCTGTATGCTGGTTTGGTGGTGCATTTCTCTCTAGTAACCTTTTGCCAGCTAGACTCACACCACCCACCACCAAACACACAACTTCTATATATAAACTTTGCAAAAAATCTTTACCATGCTTAATTAATGTAAATAAATTCACCGACAGCACTAATTAACAATAAAATAAAAGCATTTTAATTCAAGACAAAAAATATGACTGGTAATTTTTAAAGATCATTTCATTGAGGTGCAATGATCTCTGTCATTCCTAAAAATGATTTGGCTTAATTTGTTTCAGTGCTTGATAGTACGTTATGGAAAGACAGCCCAGTACGACTGATGGGTGCAAGCTACTAATGCTCAAGTACTGGTTGAAAATTGTGTTGGATAATCTTGCTAGCATTAGAGAGAAACTGACTAAAAAAACAGTAGAAATGCATGCTTCTTATTTCATTTTGCTTATTTGCCCAGGGTGAGATGGGTACGTAAGTGCTTCCTGGTATGGTGCACATATTTTAATAGTACACCTTTATTATATTAAACTGCTAAATTATTAAACAGGCATCACAGGCTTGTCTTCACTGCAGCAGAAATTTGCAGGTGATATTTGTCCTTTACTGGCTTCCAGTTGACATTTTCATAAGATCTAATTTGCACATGACATAAAATCTGGTATTCTCTAATAGCTGTGTGACATATGTGTTGTTGTCACAAACTAGGGGCTTTTAGAAAATAAGATTATGCTTATTAGAATGGTTATCTATCTACTCAGCTAGTACACTGCATGACACAGTCTACAGTTAGATTAATTAGGCAGCTATAAATCATGAGAAATTAAAAGATGTGTGATGTCTTAAGCTTGATCATCTGTTTTCAACCTTGCATAGTATTAGCTTAGTTATTTGACAGTAAATCTATGAAACAGAAAAGCCAATGTTACGGTTGAATGAAGCAAGGATTACTTTTTTTAAATCATAAAAGAGCAGTGTACCTTTTTTCACCCCAATTTAGCATATCCATTTGTTTCATCTCCTGTGTTTGCTGATCACCTGCTGTCTCCTGCTAGTTGGGAAGACTCAGTAATAAGTAATGACCCCCCTCCCCATTATTTTCCATATGCTGAATAGCATTTACATTGGATGACTCCTTGCCACATTTTGATTTTGAGTTGATTCTGTTGTTATGTTGTTGTTAAGAATAAGATTAGTTACATAGCTTTAAAAGAATGAATTTCAAATTAATTGATTCAAAATTTGTTTAGTATTAGCAGGAACAGTTGCTAAAATTATATAGAAACTCTAAACATTTTGAAAGTCCTTTTTTTAACTGATATGATTGAAAGGTGCAAGTAAAATATTTCAGTAGTCTGTTAATTTATTAGTCAAAGTTGTTTTCCTTCCTTTCCATCCTAAATTCATTACCCTTTTTCCTGAAAAGAAACATTCTTTGAGTTTATTCAGCACATTCCGTTCACTTTCTTAATAAAAGTAACTAAGCTAATAAATCTTAATACATAATTCGCCTGCCTTCTCACTCACTCACGTCCGTCCGAAGCCGAATGCGCAGTCGCTTTCTGCGCACGTCTGAAGCCAAATGCGCAGTCGCCTTCTGCACAGCTGCCCGAAAAACCTTACAAGACCGACATCCAACCCCAACGTCGCAGCAGGCGGCGGATTTACGGCCACAAAAATTCAAAGAGAAAGGCGACTTTGATTAAAGCTCTAGAGGCCTGAAAGGTGATTTCGACTACAGCTCGAGGCCTAATTACGCATTCTGATTCAATTAGGCATTCATTCAATACACCTATATCAGGTTTGTGGTGCTTATACTTATTACTATTCCATATTGTACTGGAACATTCATCATTCAATATTATACTATAGGCCTGGAAAATTCATCAACTAACAGTACAAGCCTGTACGGTAATGAGTAAAGAGGACTACAATCTTTACAAAACAACTTCATTACTTATCATTTGTTCTTCATACACTGCTGACACAAACTCGTGCCCGTTTCATCTTACGTTGTCGAAACGGGCTCTTTGTCTAGTGTATTCATAAGTCACATTTCAACTCTCCACATAGCACCAAAACAAAAACAGGAGAGTAATTCAATAATTTTGTTTGAGTTGGCTATATAGCTTTCTCTGTACACATGTGGAAACATGGTGTGTCTGTGGTCACACTAGTAAAATTTCTACCTTGATTAGTCTGTTTCTCTTGTTGTTTTGTAGGAGCAAACTTGGCCACTCCACACTCCATTTAAAAAGAGCGAGTAGTGATCAACTTTTTATGTGCTGAAGGTGTACCAGGGCCCAAAATCCTTGTTGATTCTTCAGAATCATGATATGGACTTGCTTAAAGTTGTCATCAGTAGTGGACACATCCAGATGTACCACTCCTTCTTCATGCTTAACACTTGTCTGATTATTTTTGAACTTCTCAATCCATTTCTAAACACTCCAATGTGGCAAAAGTTCCACATTGTGCTTAAAGCTTACTTGTCTTCTTTATCACAAAAGTACACATAATAATTAACTTCCTCTTGTATATTAAAATATTGATTTTTAAATACTACAGCATATTAAGTAAAATATCTAGGTAAACATCATGGTAAAACAAATATTTTCCAGGTTGGCAACCCTCCCAGACAGACACGCAGTCCAGTCCCACCCTCCAGAAAAGACCATCTATCTGCCACAGCCAGGTGTTATGTGGACGTCCCCTTGGCCTGGTCCAGCTGCTCGGCTCCCCTACAATGAAGATCCTGCGAGTAGGATCACTGTAAGGGAATCATGCCACATGGCCGTAGTACCATAACTGATGCTCCCTCACAATGTAGGCAATGTGCCTCATTCGGGACTCCATGAGCAACTGCTTATTCGATACAAAGTCACACCAGCAGTACCCAAGGATTTTCCAAAGAGACACAGTACCAAAGGAGTCCAGTCTTCATCACAGGTCACTGAATAGTGTTCCGGTCTCACAACTCTTGTCCTTTTGCAAAGATATCGGGAGCGACACACACCCCTTTCCAGCGAACTCATGACCCCCCATGCTCTCCCAATTTGTCTACTGAGACATGCATGTTGCTGCCAAGGTAAGTAAACCTCTCGACAAGGTCGACACTCTCTTCGCAGACAGACACACTGCTGATGGTTGTGCCCAAGAGGTTTTAAATGGCTTCAAGCTTTCATTTAAAAATGAAGAGAAAAGCCAAGCAAAATGACACCTTTTATTGGCTAACTAGAAAGATTACAATATGCAAGCTTTCGAGGCAACTCAGGCCCCTTCTTCAGGCAAGATGTAATACAGAAACTGAAGTTTCCTATGTTTATATACACACTCTAGGACAAGAAACAACATTGGTAAATATTTAAATGAGACATTTTGTATGTAAAAAATTAATAGATTCATTCAGGCTAGGGTTAATTTAGCAAGAGAGAAAAGAACAATGTATTGTCAAGATCTCTGGATAAGATAACTGTCCAACAAAGTCTTTTGAAGTTTGTAATGAGTTTTTTCAAAACAATGTGGGTCTGTAGACAGGTTGTCTGTCATTCTGAGAGATGTAAACAATCCTCATATCTGGCCATAAAACTCTTGTCTTTATTCAATCCATGTTGTAAAGTATTAAATTTTAGCATGAGTTTAACTTCCCATTCTTTTCTCTCTTGCTGTGTTTTGAAGTTGCCCATAAGCACTGTGACCTTAAAGTCCTTCTCACAGTGTCCATGGCTGTTGAAGTGGGCCGCCACAGGAACATCTGTGTTGCCATGTTTAATGTGGAACCTGTGTAAGTTCATTCTCTGGCGGAGTGTTTGTCCAGTTTCTCCCACATAGAGTGCAGTGTCAGGACATTTCATGCAGAAAATTAGGTAGACTACATTAGATGATCTGCAGGAAAATGATCCCTTGATGTGATGTTCAAGTCGGCAGTGTGGTATAACTATACGGTCTGTATCATAGATGTGGGCACATGTTTTGCATCTTTTCTGTAGGCATGGAGATGTGCCATTTTCTGTTGGTTCACTTAGGGAGCCTCGGACAATTAATTGTTGAAGGTTTGGTGGTTGTCTGTATGCCAGGAGGGGAGGTTCAGGAAATACATTTTTCAGTGTTTGGTCATTGTTTAGTATTGGCTGAAGTTCTTTTATAATTTTTCGAAGTGTTTCAAGATGTGGGTTGTAGGTGACAACAAGGGGGATGCGATCCTTGTTGTCTTTGTTTTTATATTCCAGAAGGTTGTCTCTGGGTATGGCAGTAGCTCTTCTTATTTGAGTGTCTGTTGTTTTCGGGGTGTAACCTTGTTTGATGAAATCTTGTCTGAGCTCCTGCAGTTGTTGATCCCGGTCTGTTGGGTCTGAGCAAATACGATTGTACCGTATTGCTTGGCTGAAAATAATGGGGAGCTCAGACAAGATTTCATCAAACAAGGTTACACCCCGAAAACAACAGACACTCAAATAAGAAGAGCTACTGCCATACCCAGAGACAACCTTCTGGAATATAAAAACAAAGACAACAAGGATCGCATCCCCCTTGTTGTCACCTACAACCCACATCTTGAAACACTTCGAAAAATTATAAAAGAACTTCAGCCAATACTAAACAATGACCAAACACTGAAAAATGTATTTCCTGAACCTCCCCTCCTGGCATACAGACAACCACCAAACCTTCAACAATTAATTGTCCGAGGCTCCCTAAGTGAACCAACAGAAAATGGCACATCTCCATGCCTACAGAAAAGATGCAAAACATGTGCCCACATCTATGATACAGACCGTATAGTTATACCACACTGCCGACTTGAACATCACATCAAGGGATCATTTTCCTGCAGATCATCTAATGTAGTCTACCTAATTTTCTGCATGAAATGTCCTGACACTGCACTCTATGTGGGAGAAACTGGACAAACACTCCGCCAGAGAATGAACTTACACAGGTTCCACATTAAACATGGCAACACAGATGTTCCTGTGGCGGCCCACTTCAACAGCCATGGACACTGTGAGAAGGACTTTAAGGTCACAGTGCTTATGGGCAACTTCAAAACACAGCAAGAGAGAAAAGAATGGGAAGTTAAACTCATGCTAAAATTTAATACTTTACAACATGGATTGAATAAAGACAAGAGTTTTATGGCCAGATATGAGGATTGTTTACATCTCTCAGAATGACAGACAACCTGTCTACAGACCCACATTGTTTTGAAAAAACTCATTACAAACTTCAAAAGACTTTGTTGGACAGTTATCTTATCCAGAGATCTTGACAATACATTGTTCTTTTCTCTCTTGCTAAATTAACCCTAGCCTGAATGAATCTATTAATTTTTTACATACAAAATGTCTCATTTAAATATTTACCAATGTTGTTTCTTGTCCTAGAGTGTGTATATAAACATAGGAAACTTCAGTTTCTGTATTACATCTTGCCTGAAGAAGGGGCCTGAGTTGCCTCGAAAGCTTGCATATTGTAATCTTTCTAGTTAGCCAATAAAAGGTGTCACTTTGCTTGGCTTTTCTCTACATTCATAATGGCTAACACGGTACAACACCCTAGTACTATTTAAAAATGATATATTTATTTGCAACCAATATCAGAAAAAGTAAGTAATACAAAATAATTATGCAACCTGGGTAGGTTCAAGCAGTGACTGTTCAGTTCCACATGACATTTCTCAGATGGCTCAGTTCCTTAGTTACAGATTACATATGCTTAATAAAAATAATAAAAAAAAATTATTTCCATAGAGACAGTTCTTTCCCACGTGTTCAGAAACTAAACAGCAAAAGATAAAAAGCTCTGTTTTAGTGTCTATATTTTCAGCCGAGCCGAGCTCTTTAAAAACATGCCAGAATGACAACCGAAAGCTCAATTTTTGCAATAAACGCTGCAAGTGACCACAACTGAGAGAGCTCTTTTTGAAAAAGATCTAATAAAAGGCATCCACAATCTCCCCACTACTCATGCAGAGTGAGCACCTGTCCTTCTTTCATAGAAAAACACTGAAAATGGTACTAATTCATTATCACACAAGCTCAAGGTCCTTTCCTATTTGAATCAAAAGCTACTCAAAGCTGCAAGTGGATGGGCGGTCTAAGGTCCTATTATGTAAAATGCCTTTCAGCTTTCCCAGCATGCACTGCTTTTCTACTCAGCATTACAAGACTTTCAGGCATAGATCTTCTCTCCAAATTATGTCGGCAGCAAAGATTAAAGCATCCTCCGTACAAATCTATCTGGGATGTAGTTTCTAAATTAACACTAACAAACTGAGTACATACAATATTAATTGTAAATAAAAATCCATACTCTAGCACTGGAATTTTCAGACTTTGAAATTGTTAATGCCAACCCAAACATTGTAATTTTCAGTCTTTGCCACTGTTAATGCTCACCCAAGCACAAACATCTCAGCCACCGGTACATTTTTGGAATCAGAATAGGTATAGTTTACAGTTTGTTCGCCACACCATTAACTAAGCCTGATAAACTTCAATAACAGTCTATGAGGGTTCTTTAAAAAGTTTTCCCACTCTTTTACTGTACCTCTAACAGTGGCGGACCGTGCATTTCACACCTAGGCCTTCAGTAGTGCTCCGTCTGAATCAACCCGCCCCTCAAAAACTAATTTATGGTTATAAAAACCATCTTAATATGCAGAAATACAGTATAAAGAGCCGTTGCATCGCAGATAGATAACTCCTGTAGCCACAATAAATGCCTTTATTGAATAGACAAACCAGGGGTGAACAAGTTCCTTTCTACTGCAGCTACAGCCACGACACACATAAACATCAATAATAACTCATAAACTTGCAATATTATTTAGGAAAATCGCAACATTTTACTCACCAAAAATTTGGATTATTTGTAAACAAAATGCATCCTCCTCTCTTTCCTCAAAAACAGTTCAATTACTAGCAGATTATCCGTGCGCTTCAGTTCCATCACGAAGTCCCTTTCTATCGCCATCGTATTTCTGGCATAAGTTTTAATTCGCTTTAGGGCTGAAAATGTCCGCTCGACAGAAGCAGTGGACATGGGAATGGTCACCGCCAAACATACCAATGTGTACAGCTGCCCCATGCTCCATGCCCCATTTTTCTGATGAAGGAAGTCAAGGAGATCAGTGGGAGATTTTCCTGCAAAATCATCTATCGCACACTTACACCATCCTATCCAATCAACGGGTCTGAATACGGTGACGTTGCTGTAATCATCCATGGCATACTTACACCATCCTATCCAATCAACGGGTCTGAATACAGTGACGTTGCCGTACGCCTGCTAGAGGGCCCTAGTAACACCAACTCAAAATCTGATTGGTTGAAGCAACAGTTTAATCGACATTTATTTTGTGTTAGAGGGCCTGCAGAACGGATTGTGAAGACCTCCGGGCAGACTTCATTTACTTTGAACTTGCCTGGCAACAAATGATTGCTGAAATGTGATTGGTTAAATGCTTTAATATGAAAATACATGTCTGGAAGCAGCACAGCCATCGGAAAATCTATGAAAGGAAGCGGACAGACTATTTGGAATTATTTAATAAGTATTCATGGACAAAATATAATTAACATCAGTTTGTGATTCAGATATTTTTTTAGGCCAACAGTGAAGGCCTTGCAGGCCCTGACGGTCCACCACTGACCTCTAATCAGTATTTGTGGAGCGGCCTCATTGTCACTTTGTAACATTGTAATCCTTATTTACAGTAGGTGTTTCAGTTCCAAATTGCCATTAACATTGCTATCAATGTGTTAGTTTCTTCCAAACTGTGAACGCGGTTCTATGCCTGTCTGGTAGCACCAAAGAAAAGCAGAGAAGTGATATGTAATTTACGAGGGGAGAGGCTGTTAAAGGAACCCACACATTTGTGTTGTGTCACTATGTCAGTATGGGAACAATGCTTTATTTTTTATCAAAGTGTTTATTAGTTATGTTTAAAAAATAGTCAAACAGGTGTCACAGAGGTAGAGCACTCAGGAATACTCTCAAAGTCAACCACTCGCAAGAAGCAGGAAGAAGGTAGGGCCTTTATTCTTAGTGGTAGAAGGACACCCCATCTGTCTGCGTATAATGATAATGTGAAAGATGCAATGCTGTATTGGCTTGATATTCAACCTAAGTGTTGTTTTTTTTTAAATTGTTTAAAAGATTGTAGACTGCTTGAATAAGTTTACTCTAACGTAGGGAAACTATATTGAACAGTTTGCATCTGAAATATATCTAACATAATTATTTTTGAATAATAATAATAATAGTAAATTTTATTAATATAGCGCCTTTCCCATTCTGAAGTGTTCTAGCAATCACTGGTGTTCTTTGCACAGCTGATTGCTAAGATACCATCAATACTTAATGTGCTAAAATGTTAAATGCTTAAAATTAGCTGGGGCTTAATCTGTGACAGATACTCTGGTAGCTTTAGTCACATTTGCCCTTCAAACAAAAACAGCATGTGGCGTGAGATAAAAATACAACACAAGTGTGCAGTTTGTGATGCCATTGCTATATTTTCATTGTTGAATGTCACTGTGGTTTCAGATATGAATGTATTTTTTCAGTGTTATCCAAGATGAATTATCTGAGCTACATAGTCCAGCTTTGGAAAGAATCGGTGGTACCTTTTATGCAGTTGATTATTCTGGCAATAATGAAATCTTCAATTACAGTGTTATTATGCTCTTCCTTAATATTCATATTCATCTCCCTCATAAATCCTGTTTTTCCCCAGACAAATATTGTGCATTTAGGCTTTGCCTCTGTGCCTCTTTTGAAGCCATGTATCACCTTTGCTAGACTAGAATGTTTAAGGTACCAAAAATGATAAAGCTTGGAACTCCAAAATATATTTGATTAGAACATATTTACAGTAAAAATTAATTCAATGCAATAGGCATTTATTCAGCATTTAACTGCAAAGAGAACACACACAAGTTAAAAATATAAAAGAAAGTGCACAAATATTTTCGCTTCAAAACATACATATTTTACCTCTTAACTTTACACTATTTAACACCAGAACACTAATATGTTAATTACAACAATTTTGATTAAATGGTCTTTTCACAATTTAGATTTAGAAAACATCTTACCTTCTATATATGCACAAAACAATATATCACCTTGAAATTTTTGCAGTGTTTTTACAGCTAAACATGAGTTAACATGTTAGTTTAAGATTTTGTGCCCTAAATATTGTGTTAGAATTGCCTTAGAGAACACAGGAAACTCATCAATGGAAGGCAACTGCAATACAGACAGTGCCTACATTTTTTAATTATGATATAATTTTAGGATCATATACAATCAGGGATGGTAAATTTTTCCTCATAAACTGTATTTTAGCTTTATAGCTTCAAATAAAAATATAACAAAAAAATTGGAATTTCATAATGTTTTAAACAGAAAAATAGGTGTTTGAGTGAGACATATACAGTGATCTGCATGTATTGAATGGTAAGAATATGCATATGCAAGAGAAACTAAACTCCATCTTAATCTGACCCTTACAATTCGTCCATTTCAGTTTTTGAATCTGCTTAACTGGTGGTTTAGGATTGTGAGTGGAGCAGAGCCCATGATAGCCTTTGATTTAAGGCTGGAACCAACCCCTGGCTACATATATTCAAAGATATGTGGCATAACATTCACAGACTCAATCTAGCTCTTGTGGGGCATTTAGATTATTGCAACAATGTTGGGTGAAACGCAGTCACCAGTCCTGGGCCAGGAACGTAAATGAGCAAAGGTGTATAGCAGAGTAAAAAAGAAACCAGTGGGTCATGTTGCAGCTAAGAAATTGGTAACTGTGTCACAGTACTTTTGATATACTTTTAGACTCATTTAGCATCACCCTGGGCATAGAGATATACTAAGCTGTGTACTTAGTTAAAGTGTGTACAGTAGACCCTCACGGTTCAGAGTTCACGGCCTCAGTCCTTCGTGGATTTTTCCTTAAAACCTAAGTAATAATTGTTAGCGGAAACTGCAAATATCCTCCGCAATTTTTTATGGCTTTTTTTTGTGGCAATACTGTACTGTAGAGAGAACACAAAGCAACCGTAGAGTAAAACGCGGCTTGTGATGCTGAAAGTAGCCAATCCAAGAGCATTATTCATTTCTCCTTGCTGCTGATTTGCTGCTGCTTTCTGACGCAACTCCGGCAGATGCAGCCCAGCATTCCCATATCATAACAGTTTACCACATGTAGTTATCTCTAGTGTTTTGCTGAGCATTCTCGTGTTTTTTGTTTCGTTCTTCTTAAAGCCCTAAGATGCCACCCAAACACCCTGCACCTTCTAAGGTTTCTGGCAATGAACCTAAGCTCTAGAAAAAGTTTAAGACAGTCCAGGAGAAGGTTGAACTACTGGATTTGCTCGGAAACTAAAAAGTTATGCCACAGTAGCCACCCGAAGAGCTGTAAATTCTCTGCTTTGCCATGCAGTCATTATCTTCATTACATAACTTCATCGTACTGCACAGCTAATTCATCATCAGCATCATCTTCAATCAATATCATTCATTATTGGTGAGTACCCGTTCATTTTACTGTAATTTTATTAAATTAAATTATTACGTATTTACCCTACTTATACCAAAGAAAACGTGCTTGTATGAATTACAGTACATATAGGGGTAACATTGGTATTTTACATTCTAGCACTGCGGGAGACATAGCAGTATAGTACTGTACAGTATACGGGTTTACCTTTACATTCTTTTTTAGGGCAATGTATTAAGCTGAGTTTGAAATGCAATTAAAGTGTTTTGGGGGCATATTTGGGATTTAAACTATAAAAATAGGAATTCATAGGCTTTTTTTTGACCACATGCAAAATTTGCGGCTTTCACAATTCGTGGGTTCTCTAGGAATGTAACCCCCGCGAATTTTGGGGGTCGTCTGTACTTTGTTAACTGGAGTCATAAATAATCTCCTGGAAAATGCTGTCATTAGCAAATAATTATTTCAGAATATCAGTTTTTACTATTCTTCTAATTTAAAACTGGAAATACTAAGATGTTATGATATCTTTCTTTTATCACTTCCATAGCTTATCTAAAAGCTCTTGATGGATGTTTAGTTTTTGAGACTCCTTCTGCCTAGAGGTCTGTTTGTGTACCTATCAACTATAATATTTAATTCAAGACCACTAATGACTGCCTCTTCATTCTTGCTTTCAATAACTGATTCGTGCAGTAACCTTCCAAAATGACTTCCATAATTTTAAGCAATTCCTTTGTTTTTTACATTGTAATATTCTCTGTTTTCCGACTCAGGTTCTTTCCCAGCTCCTCATAGTGTTTTTAGTATTACATTTTCTTTGTAACTTACATTTTTTTAATTTGTAATGTTGTATTTCAGTTTTATTTACTATATAAACTGACATGTCATGGTGCATATTGTAATTCATGCTGTGTAAGACTGAGCTTTTAGTTACAGTTTCAAAATGAAAATAATGAAAATGAAAAAAATAAAGCTTGATGCCTTTTGTTTCTCATTGTATAATGTACTTTAAACGAATTGATCTTGATCAAGATTGCACTATGAGCTTCATATCACACAGTCATTTGAGAAATATGTCTATGTGTTAATGATACTGAAATACTAAATCATAAATTTATTTAATCATTTTTCATCCCAGAGAGTGTTTTAGTGTGTGAAGTGACTTAAGCAGTCTTTTCTTCCCTAAGCACCAATTGCTCCAGAACTATACAGCAAAAGTCCTAATTAAATTAAATAAAATAACCCTACTGTTTTCTTTCCCTCTTCTGGCTTCTTCGAACACATTTTATTTTTTACGTTTTACTGCTTTCTTTAAAGCCCTTCATATCTTATTGGCAGATTTTATAAAAGAATTGTTAGAAAGTTATACCAGAGAAGGACATCTTGGATTCTGGCAGCTGGCTGTATGTAAAATGACAAAGGTTAGACTCAGAACTAAGGAGATAGGTTTTTCTATTATGTGTTTTTTCTGTTATTCTTTATGGATGGACTTCAGAGGTGTTGAACTGATCTCTTGTTTTACTGCTTGGATACACCTTCTATTAAGAGTTTCTTATTGGTGTATTTTGGCATATTTTTAAAATTTCTGATCTTTCATTCTTTCTTTCTTTGCACCATTGCCCATTGTTTTTATATTTTACCCAGTTCTCCACCGCTTTCCATTCATTTGAGATCCCTGTGTGTAATTTGATGATTAGTTTCTCATGAGTATATATGCAAAGAGTTTTGAAAGTCACAGTTGATATTATACTCAATACTTCTATCAAACATTTTGTTTCACTCCCTCATAGTAAAGCACGTTGATATGTCTCAGTCCCTTGGTGACTGTCCACTGAGACATTTATACTGAAAAAGCTGCTTTTCTATCTTGTGTTTCACAGTTGCTTGCATTCATTTACTGTGGTATTGGATTAAGCGAGTTTAGTTAATGAATGTGAAGGTATTCCCCCCACATCCTCAGACATGTGTTTCATATTGATTAGTGACTCTAAATTGGCATCATATGTGTGTATGAGTATGCCCTAAAATGGACTGGTGCTCCTTGAAGGATTATTTCCTGCCTTGAGACAAGTGCTGCTAGGACTGACTGTTAAGAATTTCCTTTTTTTCTAACAAATAAACTCAACTAAAATTACTTTGTGCTATTATTAACATATGATGGAACAGCACAACAACATACTGTAGAGATACCAACAAAACTGAAAAACAGAATATGAATGTTCACTCCTGTTTTTAAAATATTTTGCACTTTAGAAAGACTCCTCGATCACAGTGCACTGAAAAACTTTGCTTTGCACTGCAGGTTGGCTGGTAATCTATTATGCAAGCTACAGGTTGTATAAAAACTCTGAAGCTATAATAGTTAGTCTTTTAAGAAAGGGCTACAGTTATTCCCAATATCCAGCATGACTGAGGTACTGCCTGTGCTACCACAGTCACATAAGCTCTGATCAGGAGGTAGTAAGCAAAAAACCTGGTGCTCGAATGTATGGTGATCAGCAGAGAATGCCCATATCGACTCTCAGAGGCAAAACAAGCTGAAGTGGAGCTTGAAATCAAGCATATACTGTACTTGACCCAGGTGTTATACAATGCAATACAATATAATACAATTTATTTTTGTATAACCCAAAATCACACAAGAAGTGCCGCAATGGGCTTTAACAGACCCTACCTTCTGACTCTCTTAGAAGACAAGGAAAAACTTCCAAAAAAACCCCTTGTAGGGAAAAAAATGGAAGAAATTTTGAGAAAGGCACTTCAAAGAGAGACCCCTTTCCAGGTTGGTTGGGCGTGCAGTGGGTGTCAAAAAAGAGGGTAATTACAACACAATACACAGAACAGAACACAAGTATTCCTCAATACAATATAATAGTGCAATAGAAATATCACAAGTACAGAGCAGAATTCAACAGTAGATGATATTACATAATACCATTTGGATTTGTTCAGAGGATATAGAGGAGAGTCATAGTCATGGTTATAGAGATAGTCATAGTCCCTGGTCCAACCCCATTGTCTTGGATCCCAAGCTGGATGGAAGTTGGAGGTTTTGCAGTGACTTCCATCGGCTCAATCAAGTTTCCCAATTTGACACTTATCCAATGCTGCAAGTGGATAACCTCCTCAAATGGCTTGGTACAGCAGAATACCTGACCACTCTTGACATGACAAAAGGGTATTGGCAGGTTCCTTTAACAGATTCTCTGAAGATAAAGACTGTATTTAGCACTACTAGTGGACACTGGCAATATCGTGTCCTTCCATTTTGGTTGCACGGGGCACTGATGATTTTTCAGGGTCTGGTGGGTAGAGTGCTGCAACCCCACAATGCATCATACAGTGCTGCCTACTTGGATGCCAACATCATCTATTACAGCAAATTTAAAGGAACATCTACAGTAGGTCCAAACCATATTCCATGCATTAGGTGAGGCTAGCCTCCAGATTAACCAAAGAAATGCTACTTTGAACTAAAAGAGGTCAAATATTTAGGCTAACTGGTGGGCAGGAGCATGGTACAACCACAGTGTTCAAAGATAGATGCCATTATCAAACGGCCCCATCCAAAACCAAGAAGCAAGTCCAGGCCTTCATGGAGTTAGCGGGGTACTACCGTTGGTTTTTACCTCATTTCTCTGAAAGGGTGGCGCCCTTAATTAACCTGACAAAGAAGAGTGCTCCCAATACAGTGATATGGGAATCAAAAAGCAAGCGCTGCATTTAGTGACTTTAAGCAGGCCTTAACATCAGCACCTATTTTAATAGCTTCTAACCTTTCGTTGCCTTTTATCCTCCAGAACGACGCTTTGGAGATTTGGTGCCATGCTAAGCCAAAACATCGCTGGTGTGAACACCCCGTAATGTTCCTGAGCAGGTAACTGTAACTGAACCAGGAAACCAGGTATATGGCAAGGGAACGTGAGGCTCTCGTGTTCCAGTGGGAAAATGCCCAAATGAGGTATTACCTCCTAGGCCATGACTTTTCCTTCGTCACTGGCCATGCCCCTCTCCAATGGAAGATGGTGCACAAGGAATAGAACCAGCGCGTCAAAACCTTCACCCTTACCAGTGTACTCCAACGTTGGCTCTCTCCATGGCAATGCAGATGCTCTTTCACATGTTCACGACCTCACAGTTCAGGCCGTCCAACCCGATGGATTTGGGTTCTGGGTGGGAGGGCCATGTCACACACATCCACATGGGAGACAGCTTAAGGACTTCAATAACTGTGATTACCTGTCGAGCCAGGACTTGGCACTTTACTCTAATGCTTTTTATCTTCCTGCGTCTTCCAGTTCTGGTTCTACTGGACCTGCCCTTTCCTGTCTTCTGGCCATACAATCCACCATCTTTCTCATTGTTATCAGATCTGGTTGAGCTCTCATGTGTAACCAACATTTGTGTTTTTGCTGTACAATTCCAGACATATGATGTTGTCACATTGGAACCCCAATTCTTTATCCTTGTCTTGTGCTTTATTCACAACAGACATGAGACAAAAACCAGCAGCACAAAACATACAAACTTAATTAGGTTGTCTCAATTCTGTCTGAGGTTTTACACACAGTGGTCCTCTTTCGTAAGTTTTCACTTTTACGTTGGATGGGCAGTTGGTGATTATCTGACACCATTCTTCAGCAAGACAAACACATTAGATGTGGTCTCTCTCTTGCAACTAGTGCAATTGGAGTGTCTTGGGATAAAGTTGTTATTTTGGATGAAGCCATCAGGTTGCAGCATCACAATGTAGTCAATGATGTTTTTCGGTAAAGATGACACAGCAGTTCTCCTAGAATACAGTGTAACAATATAAGCAGAGACTGAATGAGTAATGGATAACAGTGTTCTATCAGAGCAGTGTACAGTAAGTCGAGTTGAGAAATGTAACAGTGCATTGTAGCAACATCAGACTATGTGGACTGTAGTCCTGGGAGAAGTCATTGGCTACTGTATTTAGTTAGATCATGGTAATGTTGCTATTGTTTTGAAATTTTATGAGTCCTTTGTGAATGCTCCTTGGTTTGTTTCTAGTACAATTAATTCTGTTTTTGATAATATACTCTGGCACCATTATTTTCCAGTGTATAGAATATGTAGCTTTGAATAATATGTAAAATCAGCTGAAAATCTTTCTCAGTCTCATAATAACAAAAGAGCAATGCAGCAACCATTTTTTGAGACTTAGTCATTTTTTATCATTTTATACCTTGTAAATAAATAAGGACAGCATTGGTCCTGTGGTACAGACCACAGGCTATCACACCATCATTTATATGCAGTTCATGTTGCTCTCTCTGAGTCTGCTTTTCAGAGGCTTGTTGGAGTTCATTTAGATTAGGCTCAATTGACCTTTTTGTGGTAATGTTTGCTTTCAAGCTTCATGTAAATATGTGTTGAGCTACAGTGGTCACATCTAAGCATACCCTTAGGTTTTTCACTAAATGCTACACACTCACTGCGAACCACAGAGCATCATACTCTTAAACATTTTTTTCTTTTTGGCTTGATACACTTGAATGTCTGAAGTAAACCTTTCTGATCATTTCCTTTGGTTCCCCAGAACTCTTCACATCTTCACATCTCTCTGTAGCATCTTTGTGTTGAAGTGGATCTCTGCCATACAATAAGGCACATTTGCCAGAAGCCTTCTCATTTGTAGAAACAATGCCAAGCATCACATTTAAAAACAGAAAGATGGAATTGTTTCAGAGTAATGTTTTGTTATTCATCAACAATTCTTGCTTGAAGATAACACACAATATCACTATAGAACACTGTAAATACTCATTAAAAACAAACAAAAAATAGTTTCTGAATGTAGAATTCTGTTGTAATGAATTATTATAATCTTTTCAATACTTTTCATGAAAATTATACATTTTATTGCATAAGATATACTGTATATATTTATTTCACTGTCAATTATTGTATACTTATTCTTTATATACATCCTAAATGCTATTATTTATCTGTCTACAGTAGAAACCACTGACATTATGAAGTTGACAGCAGGTTAAAAATATTAAACATAATAATATGATTTCACTATAAATGTCAGTAGACTAATCATTAAGCCTAATCCAGGTATTTAAAACTTGTATTAAATATTTGTAGTCATTACTGTTTTCCTGTCTATAATCTGGAACTCTTTCAGACGTTACATAATAATTTCCTCTTCCACTTTATTACCAGCAAGAAATTGCTCAGTGCTTCACCCCACTACGTTTCACACTTTCACACACAGAGGGTGGATACGGATACAGAGCCTTCAAGACAGTGCGCAGAAGCTTATCCAACTGGATAAAAGTATCCAGGGTCACTCAGGGAAGAGGTGAGTATAATAGAGAATAGTGAGTCCGTGAAAGAGAGAGTCTGCTTCTGTATAATTTGATACCCTTACAGTTACAATAACAGTTTCTTGTGTAGTAACTTGCTTCCTACTCATTGGAGACATCAGTTTTGCCTCTCTGTGTGAGAATATGAAATGGAGAGAGGTAGAGCACAGAGCAGTTTTTTGCCGGAGACAGACTCAAAATCTCTGACTTGCCAACTGTGAACTGGTCCAAGTGTGTAAACAAGACAAAAAGATGAAGTCCACTTGCACAAAATTATGTTTCTTCTTAAAAAGTATTTTCAAATGGCTGGCTAATTCCAAGAATTCCTGCTGCCTCTTTCTCTCAGCTGGCGTCTCATTTTTAACTAACAGAAAACTTATTTTTGCAATATTTATAACCTTTTCTATGTTTCCATCTACTGTCTAATTAACCTTAATACTATTACTATACAGTAATCCCTCGCTATATCGCGCTTCACTCTATTGCGGATCTATATCGCAGATTTTTTGCTGGTTCGTGGATTTCTGCGGACAATGGGTCTTTTAATTTCTGGTACATGCTTCCTCAGTTGGTTTGCCCAGTTGATTTCATACAAGGGACGCTATTGGCAGATGGCTGAGAAGCTAGCCAACCAGAGCGCGTATTACGTATTAAATAAAACTCCTCAAATATATTGTGAGCACGGGGGCTGTTCGCACCCCTAGAGGATACGGCCACTCCTCAATATACGCTGAAAGATTACCTTCACATTGCTCTCTTTCTTGCTGGGCTTACATATGGCTGATTTGTCAAGCGATATGCTTCCAGCACGGTGCTTCGCATACTTAAAAGATCAAACAGCACGTATTGATTTTTGATTGTTTGCTTTCTCTCTCTGACATTCTCTGCTCCTGACGGAGGGGGTGTGAGCAGGGGGGCTGTACGCACCCCTAGACGATACGGATGCTCGTCTAAAAATGCTGAAAGATTACCTTCACGTTGCTCCGTTCTATGCAGCTGCTTTATCAAGCGACATGCTTCCTGCACGGTGCTTCGCATACTTAAAAGCTCAAAGGGCACGTATTGATTTTTGATTGTTTGTTTGTTTTTCTCTGTCTCTCTCTCTCTGACATTCTCCGCTCCTAACGGAGGGGATGTGAGCAGAGGGGCTGTTCGCACACTGACCTAGAGGATACAGATGTTCCTCTAAAAATGCTGAAAGACTACCTTTACATTGTACCGGTGGTGCTTCGCATACTTAAAAGCCAAACAGCCCTATTGATTTTTGTTTGCTTTTTTTCTCTCTCTCTCTCTCTCTCTCTGACATTCTCTGCTCCTGACGCGCACTCCTTTGAAGAGGAAGATATGTTTGCATTCTTTTAATTGTGAGACGGAACTGTCATCTCTGTCTTGTCATGGAGCACAGTTTAAACTTTTGAAAAAGAGACAAATGTTTGTTTGCAGTGTTTGAATAAAGTTCCTGTCTCTCTACAACCTCCTGCGTTTCTGTGCAAATCTGTGACCCAAGCATGACAATATAAAAATAACCATATAAACATATGGTTTCTACTTCGCGGATTTTCACCTTTCGTGGGGGGTTCTGGAACGCAACCCCCGCGATCGAGGAGGGATTACTGTATACCAAATTAAAAGCATATCAAGTGATATTTATTTAGAAGAGAAACACAGTAACACATGCACTGGATTCTGCAAGCAAATAAGGCATTTAAAATGCCATCAACATGATCTGATTTTCAAGCAAAGGATAGCTCACCATGTCCTTAAGAGAGGAAGCCACATACTGATTATTACCTAGCATTTTGGGCAACAGTGAAGTCATAGCCTACTCAGCTAGCAAAAATGAAAAAAAAAAATTTCTTAAAAGCTATTTATTTAGTTATTTGATTTTTTTGTGGCTGTGACTGAGTAACCTAGAAATTAGGGAAATAAATAATCCAAAGCCAGCAACCCAGTGTTTCTCTTACTGTTTTCATTTTCTGAGATATGGCTTTTTTGTGGAGTATAGAAAAAAAGATTGGAAGGCAGTTTCTTTGATTAGAAAATTGTTACAAATAACCTATGTCAATGTCAATAGATTAAACAATGTTTAAAAGTCATAAATTCTTAGTCAATGATGCATAGACTAGAAGGAATATTTTCATTTGTAATATAAATGGTGCGGTCTCTCTAACAAACTAGCAGTGTTACTATATTTGGATGGCTACAAAAAATCTTAATCTTAGATTAGCTTACATAAATTTTTTAAATGTATATTTTTCCATTCAAATCAGAAGAATTATTACATAAAAAATATCTAAAATAGCAAAGACCTCCAGACTAATCTCGGCAGCTGATGAATTGAGCAAAAGCTGTTTTGGGGGTCATAGAGGAATTTTCTGCAAACAGGATTTGATAGCTAAAAAGCAGGAGGCTGTATGAATGGAAAATCATGGTAGGAACCACAGTCAGGACATGAGTATGTTAGCAACAATGGTCAGATGGGTGAGGTAAAACATAAAAGCAATTAGCAAATGTTAAATACATGAAGAGGGTATATTAGCAACTCAAAGATTCAGTGTTTTTTGGCAAAGTTTTGGAACAGTAACAAGACGGGAACGAGAAGATGCCAGTAGTTTCAGGGTTTGATATGGGATAAGTAGCAGAGTTCTGCAAGTTAATAGTCAAAATTTATAGATGATTCTATATCTAATGTCCAGTAAACACCAGTATAGTTTAGGCAGGTGAGGTGGAATATGATGTTTGTATTTCATCTACCTCAGGACTTTAGTACCTGCAAGTTGAAGTTGTAGTTGTCTGGTTAAATTTACTAAAAGCAGTCTATTAAAACGAACAATTAAGAAATCTAGATAGGAACATGACAAAAATATTCAGCATCGGGCACAGAGAAGTAGGAAAAAACTCTGGTAACGATAAATCAGCCAAAATCTGGGAAGCTAAGTATGACAGATGTCATTTTGTATGGATACATTAATTCTGTTTGCCATTACTTAGCAACAGCAATTGCTCCATCTAAATCTGAGGTGTGATTTTTCACTGTATGGTAATATATAAGATACTGTATAAATATATAAACTGTATGGTTCTTCAAAAAGATGTCAACATTGAAGCAGTTTGTCTCCCTTTTCTTTCTAGCCAAGTTCACCCAGATCAAAATGCTCAACTGAAGTCCAAGAATGCTATCTGTGGAGTGACAGTATTAGTGCATTTTTTCTGTAGTATATGACAGTCTTTTTTTTTGTACATTCTTTCTGTATTATATAAGAGATAAACAGTAAGTGTCTAGTCTGATTAGAATACATTACCTTCCATATGTTAACACACTGATTAATATAAATTTAGACAAAAGCAGGAACTATGAGGTATTTTAAAATTAGTTTTGTTATAAATTGAAATGATTTCCATAGATACTTTGACAGGGATGGACCATCTTCATTTTAAACTCCAATAGCTTGACATTACCAGTGTTAAAGTGTATTTTTTAAGTATAATTAAACCTCATTATGCACTTTGACATAGTGTGATTTGACAATAAGTATAGTTAATAATGCATTTTGAAGAAAAATAGCTTTTTTTAATGTCTTTGTCCCATATGTGTAGATTTTCATTAATTAGGACATGTCCTCTGAATATGTATTTCTAGAAATCACCCGGCAAACTCAATTTGAAGTGATACAACCTGATTAATTGCATGTTGCAACTAAAACATGTTAGGAACTAAAATCATAATATATGATTTCTCATGCAAAAGATGTTTCTATCATGATTTAAGGCTTAATTACTATGAAAAAGGCCTGAATATTTCAAAAGTAGCCTAAGGCTGGCACTCTATAGAGACACGTGGCCAACAAAATAATTTAAAGGGAGGCGAAACCACCAAAACTCTTGGATCAAATACACAAAGCCTTAAATTGTTAATTAAATAATTAAAAATAATCTCCAAAGGTACAAAATACAATTCCAAATCACAATTATTAAATAATCAATTAATTCAAAATACCATATTTCAATACTTAAAACAAAAGAAATAAATAAAACCTATAAACCAGAAACCAGAAGATCTAAACCAAAATGACCTAAAGAATGACCAACAAAGCTCAAAAGCAATTAACAGAAGGAAAGCACAAAAAGGAACCCAAACAACAACAAAAAACTTAAGGAAAGCTAATGCCTCAGCCTAAGCCATGCAATCAAGTGAAATGTGTGGGGCTAATTCAGGTTTCACCTGAATACCCTGCTTGCACAATGGTGGGAATTGGGACTGGGGCAAAGTTACAAAAATTACAATAAATGTAAAGAAGAAAACTTAATTCAAAAAATCTACTAAACAAATATATTATCCTAAAATCTACCCCAGTTACAGCAAGTTGTGAAAAGACTTTCACACCCTCAGAGCTACAGTGTGTTACTGTCCCATAGGTTGGAAACTTAAGTGCTCAGAAGTTAAATTCCCTAGAATTTGCCAGTAACTAAAGTCATACTTTAAAATTATGTGGGGAATGTTTCTTTTAAAATACAATTTGTCTCCCTAAGTGGTAGTGAATCAGTCAAAAAATGACTCAATAATTAATAACAAGTATCCAGTAGTCAACTCCCTGTTTAACGTATCCCCCAAACAACATTGTTTTGATTGAACCTTGTTAATTATTTAGGGATGTGGTTTGTGGTTAATGTTGCTTTGGTTTGATTTAACATTGTTGACAATAAGTAAACAAAAATGCTTTTGTGATTTCACCTTACAGCAAAAAAGACTATACTGAGTTTTATTACAAAAATGATAGAACAAAATGCTTTCCTGATATATTTGATAGTTTATTCAAACACAAGATATTTTTTAGACATACTTTAGGTAGTCATGTGCCCCGTGTTCTGAACAAGTTTTGGTTTTTTTATTTTAGTTCAGCAATTTGTATGGTTGTGGACATCTCTAAATATATACTTAATACAATATGTGAAATTTTCTTTTTTTAATCATGGCATTACTTTTCTCCTACATTTTTTTCTTTTTGCATGTATGCACTGTCTTAGCTTATCTGCAATATGTCAAGCTGCAGAATAAGAGAGTCCATACAATGTTAGCAGGAGGGTCTCCAGATTAAATTGAGTTGAAGTAGTAGGGCAAAATGTGTTAGTTGTGGCCACGGCCAAGACTGAGTTTGACGAAGCCATGGAAAATAATGTTTGTTGTCCTTGAAGTAATTTTGGCACTTTGGTAAGAGTAAGGAAAAGTTATTATCAACTGGGAATATCAAAAACAAGTAGAAGGGGCGTTCTGAGAAATTCCTATGCCTACTAGATATGCACTTCTCACAGCAGTGAGTGCCAAAAGTATTAGTTGAGGCTGAAGTCACTGCAATGAATAAAAAGCTCTGTAATTTCTGAAGAAATGGATATTGCTGCTGTGTTTTGGTTAACATGTCTCTTCAGTATTTTGTGGAAGGCATGGACAGTGCCTTGGGACTTTTAAAAATGGAAACAAGATGACATATTTAAATTACTGTTTGATCATATTTGTCAACCTGCCTGGAAACGGTTAAGAGAGAGTACTGAAAGAGAGGCTCCATGTGATAATTGAACCATTGATTTTGGAGAAGCAATGTGAATTCCATCCTGGTAGAAGAACAGTTGACCAACCCTTTTTCACTGAACAAATACTTGGGCTCTTGGAAGATGGCCAATCTTGTCAAGATGTGCTCTATGGGCTACTGATGATGAACCCCATGATATCTGTTGGAAAGTACTGCAAAAGTGTTAGGTTCTAGGGTTGCTGTTAAGTGCCTTTTAGTTTATGTATTTGGGGAAAGAGAATTGCGCTTTTATACTTGGTATAAAATCATGCGCATAACTGCAGATAAAGTTATCATTTTACCAGATAGTCCACAACTCAATCCTCCCCAACTCTAGGTAGTGACTAAAAGATTGTCATTAAAAGTGTCTGAAAAGAAAGTTCTGCAGAGTTTTGGAGTTCAGTGTCCTTGATAAGTTTAGGAGTTCCACAATATGGAAAACCACAGAGTGAAACTACTGCTGCTCCAGATTGAGATGAGACAGTTTTCAGGTGGTTTCGGTGTGTGGTTGACTGTCTCCCACAGTCCTGCCAGAGAAGACTAAGTGCACTGCTTTAACAGGGCAACAGGAGGTATGAGAGAGAGAGAATGGAATCAGGAGATGACACTGATAGATCAGAATTTCACCAGAATTTGAAACTGGGAAAACTCAATTTAAATAAACAAAGATTAGGAAGTGTAACCAGAATCATGGTCAAAGAACAGTTGTAAGCTAAAAAGAACACAGGACTTAAATCATAGTCAAAAGGCAGAAAAAGTGTCATAACCAGTAACACTTAAGGTAATGCATTCATGAATCCACATCCTGAGTGACAGGGAAGTGTAAGATGCTCACCTTTATGCGTCACACACTTTCAGATTGTCAAGCCTTGCAATGGCATAGCAGATGTTAAAACACCTATGGTGGATCATATTAGAAAAACAAAAAATGCAGCAGGACAATGTGAATTATATTTAACATACAATACAAAGCAACAAAAAATCTTACCAATAGATTCCATGACCTTCAAAATCCCAAGAACTATTTGAGAATAATTTTGAAAATCACAGAATAGTTGCAAAAAATAAAAAAAAAACATAAAAGCCATATGCCTGACCATGACACCAAGGAGACCCAGGCATGCTGGAGAGATCTCTCGACTGCCCTGGAAGTGTGTGATTATTTCTCAAGAAGGGTTGGAGGAAGCTGCAGAGGATAAGGAGGCCTAGTCAGCCCAGTTCAGTGCATTACTACTGTGATCTTCACCAGGAAAAGCAAAAACAAAAATGATGATAATTATAATGACATATGCAGTGTCTCAGCTTATTAATTATAATGTGAGCTTTGCAATGCTGGGCTACCTAACAGATTTTTCAGTTTCTTTAAAAAATATATAATATTGTTCTTACACTGATTAAAGTAATTTTTGAAATTCTTTTCACAAAATTAACTTTTAATGTCTGTGTGAAAGATGGTACAGTGGCCACTTTCAAGAAAAAACACACACTCAGATATTTGCCACTAAAACTTGTAAAAAAAAAAATACAATAAGGCCACAACTGTAACCCGACACAAATTATATAACCGCAGTATACAAAGTTTGTTTTTTTGTACGGGAAGCTAATGGAAAACAATAATGCTTGTCATATTTGCTCTATGTCATAAAAGCTGTGGGTCTATTTTATGCCATCTACTGGCCATAACTACTATCAAAGACAAGTAATAAAATAAATTTTGAAATGTTTGATATCTTTTGCCCTACATGTACTGTACCTTCAGCACCTTTCCTTGGTATCCTTGTGTGTCTGAACCTCTCTTGACCAGCACTCCCTCTCTTGATGCTGCTCCCATAAAGGCTGCTTCTCAGACTGTCATTTTTAGGTGCCTTGCTTACATGTTGTCCGCTCTTATACTTCCTGTCTTTGAATGCAATTCTCAGTGTGACTTCTATGCTTTACTGTTCCTCTTGTGTCTCATGTTAATCATGCTAAATCACACAAATCATACCAAAGCAAAACTGACCAATCAGATTGTTCTGAGGGGCCAGACACACACACACACAGGCACACACACACACACTTAGCGATTTATTATATTTTACACAGATTAGATTGCTTTTATGCCTTAGTTTCACATATTAACCAACCAGTGCCAGAGTTTGACTTAAAAGGTTTTAATTTCATGTTTTCATGCAGAACAATTATAAAAAAAATGATTCTGTAGAGTAGACGTCTATAGTGACCAACATTGGACAACAGCAAACAATATCAAAATGTTCCTTTCATGTTACTTGTTTGACAAATCCACATATGATGAAGTCATCCAGTCATATGTACACAACACCCCACACTTATGTATTTTTAATAAAATATTGCTAAACGTGTCATTTCCTCAAAACACTCTCGTGAATGAAAACTGAGCTTGCTCAAAAGTGAATGAGCTTACAATCCACATAGAGTAAGTAACATATTGTAGTGCCAACGCCGAATGCCAGAATGAATTCTCTACTTTTTACGTGGCTCACTATCCTGAAAAAAACTGCTTTGCCTTTGATGCACTAGATCAAAT
The DNA here is from genome assembly GCF_900747795.2 of Erpetoichthys calabaricus. Taxonomy (NCBI): domain Eukaryota; kingdom Metazoa; phylum Chordata; class Cladistia; order Polypteriformes; family Polypteridae; genus Erpetoichthys; species Erpetoichthys calabaricus. The sequence goes on from NC_041402.2 coordinate 55,497,829, forward strand.
TCAGTTTGATACATTGTAGGCTTGTCGTTTTTGCAGGTGCACCTGCCACAGACTTTGAAGTTGCTCTTTGCATGATGGAATGTCATCACATAATGGTAGTGATTCATCCCTGGCTGATGCATCTTGTCAGTGGTGTTACATAATACAAAAAATATCATTTTTGGGTGGAGTATTCCTTTAAGTTTTGAGGTATGGTGGATATATTCTTTAATCATGGCACTGGAAAGTGTTGATGTGTTGCATTTTGATTAGCATGTGCAACCTATAAAGGTTACATTTATGCTAAAGATACTACTTTAGTTTTGGATGGATTAAGGAAAACTAATGTTACAACTTTTTAAAAGAGTTCCATTTTTTATTAATTTATGGACAAATCATTTTTACTTATCTACAGCTTCACCACACTAAACCAGTTAATTAGTGCTGCAGGTTATAAAATATTACTTAGTTTAAATTTTAAAGCAGAGCAGCAACAGCATACAAGTTAAAATTTATATAAGGCAATGTACTGTTTAAAAAGAGAAAAAAAAGAATTGGTCCTGCTGATGTGAGATACCATATCTACCTGCAAATGAGGGCATAATATCTCTATACTTTTTGTACACATGGCAAATGATTTGATATGTACAAAGTGAACTAACTATGAATTCTGTCTGACAATCCAACTAACTTCTCATAACTGATGACAGGTGACATGTTGAGAGCTGAGTGTGGTAGGTCACAGGAGAAGAAGCAATTTTAAAAATGTCAGAATCCAGTTTATGTCAAAGCATTTGTACAATTGAAATGTGTCTTGAATGTACTATGTACAAGCAGTTACAACACCTCTTTCTGTGATTGTCTATATATGAAAGAATACAAATGTGATGGAGTAGATGTGTCACACAGTTTGTGTGTTTCCTTGATAATGGAGTGCAACACTGCAGTGAAATATGGCATATTTTACTATTCCACCTAGATTGGTGTTATGGATGAAGAGCCGTCATATCAAGCTAATACGTTTTGAAACTTTTCACACATTTTTTGATTTGAAAAATGTAATTTTAGACTTCTAGCTGCATGCCAAATCTCCCATGGTTTAACTTTTTTTTTTTTTTTTTTTACATTTTCAGAGTGTTATCATATCCAGCATTGTTATTTGTTGTCGTTATTCATATATATAAAAGTAATTATGGAACTCTCGAAAGATAAATTATTTGACAGAATTCAGTTTGAAATATGTGGTGTACATTTTTGTAAAATACAGCAAATTTCACCATATTTTAAGATAAAAAAATGTTGCTTACCAATTTGTTTAATATGTATTGAAATATTTCTAAAGCAATGCAAGTTACTGTATTATCTATAGACCTCTAACAGCAAAAGTATTATTTTTGTATTAGTAGGGCCACAATAAAATGTAAACCTGGATCTGCACAAGAGCAAATTACTTTGATAATTTATTTTCCTAAACCTGCCAATTCTAATATCATGTTGCTGGCTGCCGCATGTTCTGGGACCCCTGAACTCAAGGCCTGAAACCAAGCCTGAAAAGTCCATTACACGATGCACTCACACTGTATGTACACCCACAATTGGCCCAGTCATCAGTCAGCTTCACCTGAACATCTTATGGATTTGGGAAGAAACCAGAGGAGATGAAGAAGAATGATGTGTGCACATGAAGAAAATGTTCTGGCTGGGGACCAGGACTCCGAAATGTTGAAGTAGCAGTAGTAAGTATTTAATTATTATGTCTGATTATATCTGTTTGACCAGAACTAATTTGTTTATTAACTAAACTGTTTAACAAACAGACGCCACTGACATACACTGGAATCTGGATTACTGTATCTGTTGAAGCTTATTCGTTACTGATTTCTTTTACATAATTTTTAACTGTAACATATGTTATAATCTTGTATGCGGAGTTCTTTGAGGAGTACTGTACATTTACAGAAAATGAAGGAAGAAAAGCCAGAAAATGTGAAGAGTTAGGTAATTAAAAAATTAGGAAAAAATTTAACTGAGAATTTAAAGAGTGTGGGCATTCCTACATTCTACTTTGAACATTTAAGGATCCTTTAAATCTCATAGATGTAAATGGGAAAACTGTGTGAAACGACATTACAGGGTTACAATTCTTACTTGTAATTTTTATATTAGTAATAATTGTATAAGCCATCCTTCGTAAGTTAACAAAATGTTAAATTCATATTAGTATTTACCTAACTATATTACAATATTAGATTTTGTATAGCTATGTAAACAGATCAGTAAATAGATAATGGAAGGCTTTAATCTTATCTTCTACAAGCTGAAACGTAAATGAAATGTTCTAACTTATTGCTTTTGTTATTCTGAGTAGAAACTCAGTGTTTTATCTTGCATTTATCATCTTAGTCAAACAACGTTTAACAAGAATTACTCACATACAGGATGTCTGTGCACTACACACTTTGTGTAGGAATTTTGCTGGGTATTTTGGACAACACCTTGGAGATGTAGAAGTCACAGAAGGGTTAAGAAACATCTAGCTATTTGATGCTAAACTAGTGCAGCAATCAAAGCATAGTAGTAATGCTGATGTCATTTTCCACCATCATAGCTGCACTGTAGTATCTAGAGATTTTTGCAAGTGAAAGAAATACATCAAAGAGAGAACTGCAAGGGTTTAATCATGGTGATATTAGGCATTGGTGAGTTTTCCACAGTCTCAAGGATTTAGAGGTATGCTTTGCATTTAAATTAAATGGGAGGCAATTTCTAAACTCCAAACCTTTTTTCCAAAAAAATCAAGAACAAATTGATCATGAGAGGGATACATGCAATGGTCAAAACCAGGACAGCAAATCACAGGAGTTACAACCAGAAACAAAACTGTAGATTAGAGTCACAAACTCTTTTTTTCTCCAAGGAATACAGAAACAAAGAAAAATAGAGAAAGTCTTAAGGAGTTAGCCACAATCTCAGATGGCTTAGACATGCTCAGTGCTGAACTTTTATCCTGTTGCAGCGATGATACCACAAGTCGTGCAATTCCAGGTTATTTCCTTAAAGACACTATGCGTGCCATAAACAAAATGGTGGTAATCATGAAAAACAAAATAGTGCTGGAACAAAGCTACTAAAAAAAACCAAACTTTTCTTCTTTGGTTACAGGATGCTTTGAAACTCATAATAAGAATGATTAAGACCAAAAAAACAAATTTTTAATATAGCAAAAAATGGTCACAATGAACACATTTATAACATGGATATGGCTGTTAGGAACAGATTCTTCAGAATACCAAGCACAAAACTGGACACTGTGATGCTAAGAAGAATAAAAATACTCATGGTATAGTTTTAATTCAGATAAACAAATAAGAGATTATATTAAATACTAGCTGTGTAAGCCCATGCTGTAAAAACTATTGAAATCGTCAAAAAAAAAAAATTGAAATGTAGAGATGTCAGGTAATTGAAAGGAACTACTCTGGGCATCTCTCTCCTAAGGGGTTTAATTTTGCCGACGTGATGCCTCGCTTGTGTATTAGAGGCTAAGCGAATGTCTCTTTCTTCGGAGCTTTCGTTTTGCCGATTTGCTCGCCTCGCTTCTGTATTAGCGGCTAAGCGAGTTTCTCTCTTTTCTCATCGATTTCACTTTCTTTGAGCTTCATGCTGTAGCCTCACACTTCCAGGCCGGACATACAGACACACACACTTCCACGCGTAAACGTTTATATATAAGATATTTAAGCTATAATATGAGACATAATGAGTTTTTTGCCTGAATTTAAGTACTGAGCCTGTTGATGCATCCCTCAACACAAGTAAGCAGACCATTCCAAAGTTTGAGCGACCTGTACCTATTGGCTCTACTTTCAACAGTAGCTTTATTTATTAAATGGAGTTGTAAGAAAGTCTGTAATTATATTGTATGTTCCAAAGTGTGGGGATTAATAAGACAGCAGACTCACAGGCTTAAGGGTAAGCTAAAAAGCCACATTGAGACTGAAGGCGGTTTTAAAAGGACAAACCACATGAATTAGAAGTCTTGTGTTATATTTATTACTTGTACCTTCTTTTTGTGTTTTTTTCTCTTAATTCAATACATCTTAGACTTTTGACACTGCTGCATATTAGGGTAGCAGTAAGCAGTACCATCATGACATTACTACATAATATTCCACGCATCTTTAAAAAACATAAAGGATTTGTAATTTGCTCTGCTTTGCATATTTTACTATTATATTTGCTTCGCTACATTTATGAACTTTAAAATATGTGCATCAAGCTCTGTTATATAGGTAGGCATGAAATATATCAGAAAAAAAATTCCACATTTCAGTGGATTATAGTCTGTATTCAAAACAATAAAAATGTTTTATGGATAAGCAAGTAATTGTAGTTTGAGATTTGCATGCACATTAGATGTGATTTGTCTTTCCCAGAAATGTCATTGCTGATGACAAAGTAAGCTCAATCTCCATAACCTACAGTGTCTAACCTTTTAAAATGTCCATTTTTAAGGAGCAGCTGAGTGAAAAGAGCACAGAGGCAAAAGATTCTTTGGCCTTTTCCTGTCATTGTGTCTGAAACAGACATTAAACAACTGGGCATCTAAGAACATTGAAAGAAACTGTAGAACACTAAGAAAAAAGAAATAAATCATGTATTCACTGATCCTCCATATATTTGAACCTGACAGTACTATAAAAGTATATTGGATAAAAGCAGATGTTCACTTTTTAGAATTCCATTAATCGCCATGATGTGGAAGAAAATGCTATTGTGCCACAACAATAATAAAATGCAATACTAATCCAACACTGTTTCATAATTAATTAAATTGAAGTTCAAAACGTAAAGACCATCAGAGCACAAAAAATTATTTTAATGAACGAAAAATAATATTACCAAAGAGAAATACACTTGTGAACAATAGCAGATTTTACAGGACTACAATACAGTCCTAAAAAGAATTAATCAAATTTGCAAAATGAAAAAAGAAAAAAATGTGAATATGAAGTATTTAAATATACATACTGTATATATGGTACTGCCAACAGCAAATATAACTTAATAAATTATTAAGAAATAAAACTGCTATTTATTCCCATAAAACAATTCATTACTTGTCTTATTTTTAGGAAAGGTTAATAATGTATTGAATGTCCTGTCAATTGACAGATTTTCTGCAGCTTTCTGAAGCTGATCTTGTTTCTTCATTTCAATAGAATATTCTACTTTGATACTCGAAACTGCAACCTAGCCTAGTTCATATTGCTAACATTTTTCATTTCACCTTGATTGACTTACTACTCACACTTCTGTTCTACTAACCTTGGGTCATCTTACTATCACTTCTAGTTTACAATTTATTATTTTTACCATTGTCTCTTTTAATTCAACCCCCCCTTTACATTTAAATACAAAACCATTTTATTTTAAAGGATATTAAAATCTAATTAGGTAGTGTGAGCTCATAAAAAACATTCATAGTCTATTTCTCTTAGGATTGCCATTCAATAGCCAGCATATAACCCAATGTATAAATACTATAAAACAAGCACACAGCTTATATTGACTGTATTTGTACAGTCACCTTTTCAGTAGAAAAATGGAAATACTATATGCAGAATTTCTAAAGAACATCTAAGTAGCTACCATGTATCCTTATATTTAAATTACAGAATGAGGGAAGGATTATGGGAAGGGTGGCTGATTTTTTTTTCTTTATTTTTAGGCAAAGTTATATGCAAAGAATTTTGTTTTGGATTATCATTGCTTTGAAGGCTGCATAGTGACATTGTGCTTACCAGTTCCACCTTGGTAGAATCTGGGTTCAGACATACTCTGCATGGAGACCCATTTTATGTGTATTCCTGCAACCTCTCACATCTTGAACACTTCATGTTAGTTTAATTGGAAACACTGAATGAAAGAGCATGGATATGCTTGTAAGTGTATCTAGCCATGGGCTGGTATGACGTTTGTGTATTATCATTTTCCTACAAGCAGGTTCATTAGATGAATGGATCCTTGGGTACTTGGTTTGACATATCCTTTTATGTTTTCCTAATTTGGCCCTGCACCAATAACCAGTGATAGAAAAAACAATTATTCTTAAAAATGAACTATTTTGAGACTTTATATAATATGTGTTAGCAAAGTTGTGTTTCTGGACCATACCATTTATCTATATGTTGACTGGTGTGTGCGGTGGGCTGGCGCCCTGCCCGGGGTTTGTTTCCTGCCTTGCACCCTGTGTTGGCTGGGATTGGCTCCAGCAGACCCCCGTGACCCTGTAGTTAGGATATAGCGGGTTGGATAATGGATGGATGGATGACTGGTGTGTCTGAAATGCTTGCTGTTATTATTTGTATATGAACCAAGCTGATCAAAGGAAGTTTTTTGTTAGATTTCTTCAGTCTACCATACTGCATTAAAAGAGAACATGCAGGATTGAACCTATATATGTAAATAAATGGATGTCTTTTTTGGAGTTCATAAATAAAGTCAGTTCATATATAAAGTCAAGGCTCTTTTGTGCAGCTGAAGTCAATAACCATTTTCTTGTTTTTGCTGATGTTAGGTTGCAGACAATTCTTCCTGCACCAAGAAAAAAGTTCCCCACCTGTCTGCTATACTCCCTATAACTGCTGAATCATCTGAGAATTTATGCAAGTGACATGACCTGGTATTATATTCATAGTCTGAGTGAAGAGAAGAGAAAAACAGGACTGTTTCTTGTGGTGCTCCTGTGTTGCTCACATTCATATCAGAGACACGGTGCTGGAGCCTCACCAAGTGCAGTCTGTAGTCTGGCTCATCCACCTGCATATCTTGATCTATCCCCTTAACAGGGATGCTTGATAGGCAAACTGCAGTGAATTCAGGTGGTCTGCCACCAAAAGACTCATATAGTCCAGGACCAGCCTTTCAATGATCTTCATGATGTAAAACGTAAGTGCCACTGGTCTATAGTCACTAGGTGACTGTGGTGGCAGAGCAAGACATACAGTATGCTGAAGATTTCTAGGTATGAGATAAAACAGTGATATAAGGTTCCTGCACAGAGCTGCAGTGTATTTAATTTTTACAAACAACAACAATATGTTTATTCCAATTCAGACATATCAAGTACAGATGAGAGTAGATACCTCCTTATTTTCCCATGAAAAGTGCAGAAAAATGATGTATTATGAAGTAATCTCTCAAAGATACTGAATTATTCAAAATGTTAGCAGAGATTCAGCATGCTTTTTTAAATTGACAACAATTTTAATAAATTTCTGGCAAAATGTAAATAACTTTTGGATGATTCCTCATAAAGCGATTTTGACTCCTCACAATATATAGTGTCCCAAACACAGAAAATAAGGTAAAAAATGACACTGCTGTATTATAGCTGGGTTATCATTCTTCCAGTTGAGCAAGATAAAGCAGTGTTGCTAGCAGCAAAGACTAAATTGTCACAGTAGATGAATCATTAAGAAGTAATGTGTCATCAGGTATTAACCCAATCAGTGCTAATTATTGTGAATCCAAGGCTTCCAGATAAATAAGCAAAGGCTATCATATTAGTGTAACTAACAAATATTAACAAACATATATTAACAGTTATTAAGCTGCCAAACCAATTGACCTCTTCTTTTACTGCATGAGGATTCCCAGAATTTAGTGCCCGCATCATGAGAAGCACAGCAGTTGAATCTCAGTAATACACCTACTTCCAAAATTTGTTATCAACTGAGGTAGGTAAAGGCAAACATTTATAATTAGGTTCTTACCTGGCTACATTTTGAATAGTTAGAGTCAAGAAATGTGTGTCTGATGTAAAATTTTAAGATGAATTACAGCATGTTTTGTACAGATTGATAAAGAGTGTATTTTATCTGGAAAACTTGACAAGACTGATAAAAAATGATAAAATTATTGTTGCCTTGTGATAAATTAAATAATAAAAGTATCAAGCCATTCATTCTTATACAGCTTCCTCATACAATGAAAATACATATGACTCTGCATATTGCTGTGATAATAATTTGCATTGACTGAATGAGATTGAGCACTAATGATGTTTCCTTTTTGACAAAGTATTCAATATAATTTAGTATAAATCGGGAATTGTTTCATAAAAAGAACTTAATATGGCATTCTCTGAAATTCACTAAACACAGTCTATCAAAAAATGTTTTAATGTAGCTGTTAATTACTACCTGTATATACTGCACATACATTCTGCCCTTAATTTGCATTACTCCATTGTCGAGTGTGAAATACGGCATTATTATGAGGTGTTCAGTTATTCAAGTAATCATCCATCTCTGTGTGTTCAGCCCTGAAGTGGTGTGCACATTAGGTATTTTCTCCTTAGAAAAGATTGTCTTTATACAATTTTTTTATATACGCTAGCAGATAGTTCGACACTTCTGGTTTCCTGCCAGCAGATGAGTTTTCTGAAAATTAATAATTGATCAATTGAAATGTCACAACCATGGAAATTATTGTCTAAATGATGAGTACAGTTCAATAGCTAGAGCTCGGCTACAGTGACAATTAACTGCCACTGTTGCACCGCTTACTAAAAACTATGCAGCGATATTCACAAATACACAATAAGACATATCACCTACTATTTTGAAACAATTTCTAACATATATGGAAAATTAATTGTTAAGTAAGTGTTATTTTCCATAATGAACTACAAAGAAGATATGAATTGTTCATGATGGTAATGAATGTCACTTAGAATTTTGTAAGATTATCTTGTGATATATGCACAACCAACATGTGCATTAATATGTTTTAATCTATATTTATGATTTTTTAACATTAATTCTATAATTTTGTAAAACTATAAAGCATAAGCATCCATTGTATTTTATGTATTTATTTATCCAAAAAGATTTATATAGCAAAACATCTTGAAGACAAATGAATGGAGAACAATTTAAGCCCTAAACCTTAGGTACAATGTTTTTATTTTATTAAGTAAAAGTCAATTAAGCAAATCAAAAATCACAGTTATAATCAAAGATAAAAAAGGAACAGGCACAGTATCTTTATGCAACAATTAGATAATTACAACTGTCAGCAGAAGAGACAGGTCTGAATGATTTAAATAAAGTCAGCCAATGCTGTATTTCTGCCATTTTTGGAAAGTGGAATCTAATTTTTCTATTCTAATTATAGCTGATAAATTGTTGCATGTTTGCTGTCATGACATACTTTTGACTATGTCTATGGCTACATTACTTGACTACAACTGACCCTTGATAGAGGTATAAATTCTATAGGCCATATTGTTCAAACAGGCTTATGGCTTTTAGACCATTGCTTAATAAAGTCTTTTGAGTTTTGTTGATCTGGTTAATCAAAAGATCCCCCCTTGCCAGGCTCTCTGACCTTGGCATCACTAGGACTGGCCTCAGATGGTTTGAGTCATACCTCAAGGGCACCATGTATCCTGAGCAAGGAGCGATGTCAGGGGAGCACCAAAGGATCGGTGCTAGGCTGTCTCCTCTTCTTTCTCTACACCGCCTCACTATTATCCAGTCCCATGGTTTCATCAGCGCTATGCCAATTAAACACAGCTGTACCTGTCTTTCCCTGCAGAGGATCAAACAGTAATGACTAGAACTGTCTGCATGTCTCACTGATATTGCAACCTGGATGAAGGAAAACAGTTGTTAGCTTAACTTTTCAAACATAAACCTTCTTGTTATCCCAGCTTATCCATCTATTCAGCACCCCGTCTCTGATCAGCTTGGCTCACTATTGCTAACACCTTCCAAGTCAGTACCCAACTCTATGGTGGTGATTGATGACCAGATCTGGTGTTCAGTCAGTTGAGGTTGGGCACATGTCACTCTTCTCTACAGATCACTACACTGGGATGTTCAAGGGTTGTGCATGATACAAACATGAAAAATTGATCAAAACTTGGAGATCAATATAATATTCTCTATCAGTTTTATCTATCTATGCAATACCACTGTCATGGGTCATCCAGTGTAACGATTGGCACCAAGCAGTTCTGGGATGTCTGAGTTTATGGATACAATGAAACAAAATAAAAGAAAAGAAAAAACAAGTTCCGTGTTTGTTGAAAGTTTTGTGGCTTTACATCTAGGTTCTGTTCTTCATCTTTGAGAGTAGTAGCTTTGGCTTTAAAGCTAGGCATCCCTGACTTTCAAAATTTTGTTCAGTGAATTTGAATATACAGTCAGTCTTCAACTTTTGTATGAGTATTTCCAAGGAAATTATGCAAAAGTCTAAAATGCAAATGTTAAATACATTGAACCTATGCAAAACAAAAACTGTAATCTTTTACTAAAGATGGCTCAAAATACTTCTCTGCATAAAATTTTTTATATCAAAAACATTATTTTTGATAATAGACATTTTTCATAACACACCATTCATGAAATAACCCATAAAGTACTCAAAGTACAATTGGTAACATGCAAAAAACATTTTTCTTAATAGTCATTCATTAGAATTCTGTGACTTTTTATGCTACATCTCAATAAAAATAAAAAAGCTTTAACTGCTGCTGTAAGAGGTCTCAACATCACCTCCGACACTCTGTCCTTCACAGCTGGCGGATACCATTGGACAGCATGAAGGACTCATCAGCAACATCTGCTTCATATTCTGCCTGAAATCCTTACAGATATTGGTTTATAGTATTACTAGCCAACCCACGGCGTAGCATACACCGCATAATTATTTATTGATGGGTGAACACTTCCTGAACGACACAGTTGTCCAAATGGGGTGGGTTTGAGGATATGACTGTGAGTGAATGAAAAGGTGAAACTCTGGAGAGAGCAACATACAATTGTCCGTGACTGAAAACTGGGTTTGCAGATACAGGCATATAGTTTTGAAAGTTTGTCCCTGTGCCTTATTAATTGTCATTGCAAAGGCCAATCTAACAGGAAATTGTCTGCATGTAAAAGTAAAAGGCAAATTTGAATCTGATGGGGTCAGAGATATCCGGGGAATAACATTGTGGTGAATGCTGGTAACAGTCTGTCTAGTGCCATCACAGAGACTTCTTGCTGGCATGAGGTTTCTGAGAAGCATGACGACTGAACCTATTTTAATTTTGAGTTTATGCGGAGGCATGCCAGTGGGACTGTTAAGAAATTCTTCGGGGAATGAAACTTGATCTGTGGGATCGTCTGTGACGATGGAGGCAAACGCTGGTGAAAGTTACTTCGTCGGTAGGGATAAGTTTCAGTACTTGTTCATTAAGGTGTAGCGAGTCTTTGTTGGTGACGCTTAATAAAGCTCGCATACTGAGTTGTTCCGGAGTCACAGTTGAGATACACTTTTTTAATGAGTTTTAAGCACAGGGTCCAGCCCCCTCTGTCTCGCGTGTGTGTCTCTCTCACGCGCCTGTGTGTGTGTGTCTCTCTCGCGCGCCTGTGTGTGTGTGTCTGTCTATCACGCGCGCCTGTGTGTGTGTGTCTGTCTCTCTCGCGTGCCCGTGTGTGTGTCTCTCTCGCGCACCTGTGTTTGTGTGTGTGTGTCTGTCTCTCTCGCACCTGTGTGTGTGTTTCTCTCGCGCGCCTGTGTGTGTGTGTGTGTCTCTCTGTCTCGCGTGCCTGTATGTATGTGTCTCTCTCGCGCACCTGTGTGTGTGTGTGTGTCTCTCTCTCGCACGCCTGTGTGTGTCACTCGCTGCACAGGGAGAGACTGAACACGTGCGGAAATCATCGGCGCGCACAGCTGCTTAGTGAATTATTGTTTGTGGGTGGGGCTCTGAGTTGGCGGGCATGGCACTGTCTTGCGTGCGTCTTGCTTGTCATGGACGGTTTCTGAGAAGCATGACAACTGAACCAATTTTAATTTTGAGTTTATATGGAGTCATGCCCACGGTGGCGCAGTGGGTAGCACTGCTGCCTCGCAGTTGGGTGATCTGGGGACCTGGGTTCGCTTCCCGGGTCCTCCCTGCGTGGAGTTTGCATGTTCTCCCCGTGTCTGTGTGGGTTTCCTCCGGGCGCTCCAGTTTCCTCCCACAGTCCAAAGACATGCAGGTTAGGTGGATTGGTGATTCTAAATTGGCCCTAGTGTGTGCTTGGTATGTGGGTGTGTTTGTGTGTGTCTTGCGGTGGGTTGGCACCCTGCCCAGGATTGGTTCCTGCCTTGTGCCCTGTGTTGGCTGGGATTGGCTCCAGCAGACCCCCGTGACCCTGTGTTCGGATTCAGCGGGTTGGAAGATGGATGGATGGATGTTTTTCTTTAATTTACCAGTCTTCCTGGCCTTTCTCTTTGATTATTGGAATCTTCTTCTGGGTTGTGTTTTGGGATTGAAACTCGTTTTTCACCCTTTGAGCATTTTTTGTTAATGTTTTCTACAGTTTAATAATTTTTGATTTCTTAAAAACATTTTCCTGGGACAGTTCCTCCCTTTTGTGAGGCACTTTTGATATTCTAGAGACTTTCATAGTATTTTGAACTTTAAAAGCCTGTTCCCTACTTTTTTCTGCCTGGACAGAAAAATGCAAAGTTGGCGGCTTTGTTGTGTGGACATGCTTGCCTCCCTTGTCTATCAGCAGCTAAGCGAGTTTCTCTCTCCTCTAAGGTTTTGTTTTGCTGATGTGCTCGCCTCACTTGTGTATTAGTGGCTAAGTTTGTCTTTTGTCTGCGATTTCACTTTGGGGACAGAGTTGCTTTCTTTCAGCTTCAGGCTGTAGCCAAGTACTTCTTTCTTCTTCTGACTCGTTAACTTGGGGCAGCCTTGCCGTCTCTTTGAGCTTTCTGCTGTAGCCTTGCACTTCCGGGCAGGACAGACAGACAGACACACTTTCACGTGTAGTCATTTATATATAAGATTTTTAGTTCAGTGTCATGTAGATTGTTACTTAGGTTATCCAACTCTACAGTTTCATTCATTGCAGTTGTGTATGTTTGTTTTTGTAATTCTTGGCGTATTTGTGTTTTGTGTGCGTGTTGCTGGTCCAAAGACATGCCGGTTAGGTGGATTGGCGTTTCTAAATTGGCCCTAGTGTGTGCTTGGTGTGTGGGTGTGTTTGTGTGTGTTCTGCGGTGGGTTGGCACCCTGCCCAGGATTGTTTCCTGCCTTGTGCCCTGTGTTGGCTGGGATTGGCTCCAGCAGACCCCCGAGACCCTGTGTTCGGATTCAGCGGGTTGGAAAATGGATGGATGGATGGAGTCATGCCAGTGGGAGTAAGACTGTTAAGAAATTCTTCGGGAATGAAACTTGATCTGCGGGATCATCTGTGACGATGGAGGCAACGCTGGTGAAAGTTACTTCGTCGGTAGGGATAAGTTTCAGTACTTGTTCATTACGGTGTAGCGAGTCTTCGTTGGTGACGCTTAATATAGCTCGCGTACTGAGTTGTTCCAGAGTCACAGTTGAGAAGTCGATGTCGCCATATAGTTGTTGAACAGGATCAGAAATAAATGGAAAACAATGTGAAGGTAATGGATGTGGGAGGAGTGTTAGAGTTGGCGGGTGGGGCTCTGTCGTGCGTGCCATGGTCAGCTGCTTAGTGAATTGTTGGTGGGCGGGGTTCTGTGAGTTGGCGGGCGGGGCTCTGTCTTGCGTGCGTCTTGCTTGCCATGTCTTGCGTGCGTCTTGCTTGTTGTGTTATAGTATTATAGCAGAAGCGAGCTGAGGATTAACCTTGACGCTATGAGAAATGTTGAGATCGGCAGCCTCAAAGTCTCTAGCCAGCTGGTCGATATATTAACACCAAACTCGCAGCCAACAGTGGCAACCAGCATTCTAGCATTGAGTTTATCTAACACCTTTATTTTCTCACTAAGCAGCATCACCGACTTTGCATGCTTGGGCTTGTGGTATAGCTTGTCAGTGGCTTAACATCTTAGTGGTCCATTGTAAATAAATGAGTAATTGAATATCCAACTAGGTCATTGTTGTTGTGTGCTCGCACAGCTGCAGGAGGATGGTGAGGTAGTTGAGGCAAAATGCACCTGCGTGTAAGGGAGTGGTCTGTCTTAATTGGTTTTTCGGCTTTCTGTGGTGAGGCACTGCACCCGCAGAGGCAATAAGGGGGAGCTGGTGTGAGGACAAGGACAGAGAAAAGGAGAGAGAGTGAAAAAAATGATCAGCAGAAAGAAGGTTAAAGGAAGGAGAGAAGAAAGCAGAAGGTGGAGCAAGCAAGTACGGGTGAACGAGAGAGAGAAGTCAGGAAGAATACCCAAAGGGAGTGTGCAGCTGACGCTAAAGGGCGGAAAGAAGCCACTCCAGCTGAGTGATCTGGGAGCTGGAGTGATTTCAAATGTAGTGATTCCGTAAAAGGCCATGAGAAAGGCACTGGGAGCTGCAAAGGTATCGGAAGGATCAGTGAGGCATACTGCGGGTGGAGCCATGGACCGTAGGGTCGCGTGTCTAGCAGAAGGAGTTGGAGGTTTGGAGAGGTGCCCTGACGGGGCTACAGATGGAAACAGTGGTCTGAACCTTGGAGAAGAACACAAGGTTGACTGAACTGCTGATTAAGTGCCTCCTAGGCTGCAAGGACTCGTTTTGGGGTTAACCTAAGGAGACGTTGTGTTTAACGGTTTGCACCAGGAACTGGGATTTTAAACGGGAGATTCCTGTTTTAGCCTTGTGTTAATGGATTTTTTTATTTTAACCTCCACACTCACTTGTTTTATGGATTATTCATTTATTGAACACTTTTTGCACTGCACTATTTTTTATTGCACGCCATTTGTTTGGACTGTTTTAATAAAAGCTCTTTGCACTTACATCTTCCTCTTGCTATGTATGTTGTTTGTCCTCATTTGCTAGGCTCATCCCTCGGGTTTGTTATAAGCGATAATGGATTCAAGAGACCACACAGAGCAACTTGGAGTGTGACGCCAACTCACACCATCACAGGGCTTAGCACCTTAAGGACATACACTAAGCTTTGGGGGCATATCTGCAACACCAAACTTGACATTTTAAGCAAAACAATGAAAATATGCAACAAACGGAAAGAAAACTCTCTATAGTTGTATGGTGAACAAGACCTTTGAAGCGCCTAGTAAGATACTAGCCGATCCCTACACTTGTGTGCATTGCACCAGTCATTTTTTTCTCTACTGCACTTACCTGCAAACTCCAAAAATATGCAAGGCTACCAACACAAAAGTAAAAAAGAGGTTACAAATAAAATGTGTGCAAATGCACAAAAGTTAAATGTGTTTGTCAGTAACTCACAATATTCTTTGTATTCTATAAGATGTTGAGTCTGATAGATAGTTCTAGAAATAACCTTGATCACACTCTTGAATGTTGCTTGCAAATTCTACGTCATATTTTTCATGTGGCTTGAATGGAGCATAAATTAACTTTTACTATTATGCTAGATTATTTAAAATTCACTTACAGGTATGCTAAAATATTACTGACTGCTATAATACTAAACACCATTTTGCTCTTACTACCCCACTACACTTTTCTACTACCACAACTCACATTCTTGAATCTTACTCATCAGTGGTGGATCTATTGTGAAACTAATGAAGCCTAAGCTTCTGGGCCCCTGTTCCCCTGGGATGGGATTAGAAGAGACTTTAAATTTCATTCCCCATAACTCAAAAACTATAAGGCATAGGAAATTGTTATTTACACCAGTGACTTTAACATGTGAGATAAACCAGTGCAGCAATTTTTTAATCAAAATCTGAAATGTAGTGGTTCAATTAAAAAAACAAAAATCAGTAATCTGTAGTGGAACAACCCACCTGAAGAAGATAACAGTGGTTACCCAGACCTTGTTACTGGTTGCGAAGGGGCACCAATAGCAGTTCAAGCTTCAGAGCCCTAAAAATGTAGGTCCGTCACTGCCACTCATACAATCTTGAAATGTCTTCAGCAGTCCATCAAAAGAAAGTTTTTGTATCCTGTGCAACACGCATCTTTTGCTGTCTACAGGTGTAATAACCATTGTGCTGAAATAAGCTTGCATATCAAACTTTGCGAAAATGAATGTTTATTTCATAACTAGCTGTGTGCTTTAAAAAACCCGGGGTCCTAGAAACTATTGAAATCGCCAGAAAAAAACTGAAATATAGAGATGTCAAAGGAACTCCTGTGGGCATCTCTCTCCTAGGAGAATTCATTTTGCTGACGTGCTCGCATTGCTTGTGCATTAGCGGCGGGAGGAAAACTAAAAGAGATGCCATTTTGCCGATATTAGTGGCAAAGCGACTTTGTCTTTCTTCTGAAGTTTCGTTTTGCTGATGTGCTCGCCTCGCTTGTGTTATTAGTGGCTAAACAAGTTTTCTGTTTCCTCGGAGGCGAAGCCCTTACCCCAACTCCACCTCTCAATTCCGGGCCAGACGGACACACACACTTCCACACGTAGACGTTTATATATAAGATATTCAAGTCAGTTTTATAGTGTATTATCTTTTTTGTTTTCCATTTTAATATTTAGTTTTATAACATACTTATTTAAACTTGGTGATAAATAAAAAACTACTTATCAGTTTTACCTATCTGTACTGTAATAAAAATGAAATTGGATTAGGAGTAAGTAATAAAATGATTACATGACTTATCACCAAAGTGTGAGTCTTAAAACTAAACACCTAGTATATTTAATATCCTAAATATCTTTAATTACATGAAATCATACACATTAATATTTAGATTAAATAGCAACAGTACTTGAGGCTTACAAATATCATGGAAATTTTCATATATCAAGCTTTTCTAAACATGCTTTTACATTTGTAAAAAAAAAAATGTAAAGATGTAATAGTACACAATCTCTTTAAACTTCGCTTTCTAACATACTAACCTCAAGATATGGCATGATGTTCAATAACAAAACTGTATGTTTGGCACAAACACTATTATTATGGAAATAAGATAAAAGTATAAATTGCCTTTTTGTTTTGTAGTTTTATTGCCATCTCTCTGTGTTGATATGGCATACCAGCACCACTTGTTTCCCTTTCATTATGCCTACACATTTTAACTGCCTTAAAGGGAAGCTACACACAAGTACAATTCTTTTAAAGAAACTAAAAGAGCTTAATAGCACTTTGTGAATTTATCTCTGCACATCTTTCATGTCCAGCCTGTAGTGTAACGAGAGGCTTAGTATTACAGTACATTTCTTCTTTTCTTTTTAAAACTCTTGAAAAGCTAATCAGTAATATTACATCTTATGAGGTTGAAAAGAATGCTTTTATTTCTGCTGTCAGTGTTTTTATCATTGCTTTGTCTAGGACACTAGCTAAATGAGGAGAAGAACCCACTAAGCACTGACGTCTGGTGCAACAGATGATCAAATTTACATCAATGACAGCTGCACACGTGTGTTGTCAGGAAACACCATGCTTAACCATGTGACTAATTGATTTTGTTCCCCTGTACTGGTTTAATGGGCTAATGATAAATAACTAAAGCTTGGGCAGCTTTCAGAGAGTTTGCACACGATAAAACTAACCAGGAGGCATTTTCTCCCTGCTTTCACTTCAGAGTGTTTATTTGCATAGAGTAAAGCTTCAGGCGGCATTTTCAGTTCACTGCTGAGGCTTGAATGGATTTAATGGAACTGATTACTAAACAGCTGACAAAATCTGGGTTGTGAAAATCTAGGCACATAACAATGTAAAGTTCAATAAAAATTCTTCTTAAAACAAAGTAAACATAACCTACTGTATATACGGAATCAAGTCAATGTTAATGAAATCAGCCCAAAGTAAGTCAGATATCCAGACTGGCCAATTAAAATGAAATAGTAAGTCAAGTCCAAATCCCAGACATACTTGACTTAAAACACTTAATAAATATTGTATGTATTGATTTATAAAAACTGAGTAAACAATTAAAATAATAAAACACTTTCTATTTTTAGTATCTGATTAACTATTCATCATTGAAAACATACAATTAACTAATTTTAGAAAGGAATCAATTTTTCAGAATGCATTAAACGTCATATTTTCATCTGAATTAACATATGGTAAATACTCAGGGGTGCCTATGGGCTTTCTTGGGGGGTTCAGCTAATAATGGACCCTGGAGAGGAAATATTTTTCAGTCATGCTGGTAAAGATATTATTATTTCATGTCCTGGAAGAAGTTATCTTACAATACACTGTTCTACAAATTACAGAAAGTAACTTGAGCCATAACATTGAGAAAAGGAACAGCTTTAGTGATTCTTTGTTACAGAGGAGAGTGGAGCAGCCTATTGCCTGGAAAAACTCATATGCAAAATGTTAGTATATGCATTTAGAAGCAGCTCAGGGTTCTTGTACCTTTAACTTTGTAATCAATGAATGCACTAAAAATTTTGGATGGTAATAAAAAGAGCATTGCAACACATATATTAGCATGTTAATACCAGCAGAAGATATGATATATTCTTTACTGAAACATCTCTTGAAGTATTCATTAGTCTTTTGAAATATTAACAAAAGTTTTTAGATGTAACATTTCATAACTGGGTGCTTTTTTATTTATACACTTTGATAATATGACTTATTCCTTTAAGAACACATGAAAATAAAATAACTTATCAAAATCTTTTAAGCTGTCAATCACAAGACATGGTAAAGAACAGACCCTTGTCAGTCAAACCTAAGTGACAATAGACCCTTGTCAGTCAAACCTAAATGACAAGAAAATAGTATACTCTGTATATAAATTACTGTATTTTTTATTTGGTTCAAACAGAGTATAAAAATTTAGAATAAAGAAGTAGTGAACAGACATGTACAGTAAATAATGTCAGACAGCACAGAGCTTAGAAGTAGAGGCATTAGTGGGACTTGTGAATGTGTATTAGTTCACTCCTGGTGCTCTCTACAAATTCAACATTAGGTTGAATTTTCTCAAGTAATGGAATAACCTCCAGCAATAAGACATAATGATATGGAATTTATCAAAAGAAGAAAAGAAAAGACCAGTTTACATTTTACAACATCCTCACTCAGCCAAATAAAACAAGGACTGATTTTGTTCTAACAAAAATATTTTCAAAGAATGATGAAAGCAAGGATAGCATGCATATTGGGACAAAAGTGACCATATTGATTTAGAATATTATAAGAAGCAATATATGAGCAATGTCAGGATATTAAAAAAAAAGCATGAGTGGTTTCCTTTATCTGTTTATCCCTTGGCTCTAACAATACACTGAACATTCTGAATCACAAGAGATCGTCTATCAAACATTCTGCTCTGATCTGTGGCAGGTCAATTGGGGGTTTCTTCCTTCTTCACTTCGACTTATACCATTATGCCTCAACCTTCAGTCTGATCTGGAGCTACGTCACCCTTTCTCCAGCACCACTGTTCCTGACTTCTGCCAGGAACAAAATGCATCTCCCCTCATTGACCAGCCTCTTCCTCCTTTCATTCTAATAAACAAAAGCCCCTCTTTCCTATTGTTAACCCTGTAATCACTTATGTGCTTCAAACGTGGAGACACTTTGAGATACTACTGGGCCAGCCAAATAAAGTATCTATCTATCTATCTATCAAGATTGCACTTCCACAGTCTTGTGTTTCAAAAATCTGCCCTTAATACAAGTTACAACCTTATTTCCTCCTGCCTATGGCCTCAGTCAGGCATTGCCACTCCTGCTGACATTTTGAAAAAGCTGGGAGCATGGAACTTCTAAAGTCCAGGCATCCTATTCCTTCCACCTCTGATTTTGTTCTATCTGCATTTGAGGTCTATACTAAGAACATGTGGAGGCCCACTCTCCTACACTTCATCCCTTGTACTCCTGTGTTTCAACACACTCTCTTAACTCCAATTCTGTGTCTACATTGCTATTATTCACCCATTACAAAGTTCCTAGCCTTGCTACTCCTTCAGTCTAGAAGTCTTCATTCTATAATCTTTTCCGTCTTGATTAACAACTTTTCCAGCTATCCAAAATTGGCTCCCTAGCAAGTAATACGTCAAGGGCTGGTTTAGGGTTGGTCCATGGTGAGATTTCTTTCTTTCTTTCTTTCTTTCTTTCTTTCTTTCTTTCTTTCTTTCTTTCTTTCTTTCTTTCTTTCTTTCTTTCTTTCTTTCTTTCTTTCTTTCTTTCTTTCTTTCACGAGAGTGGTGAATGGGCAGAGCTATGTGAGAAAGTGAGAGTGAGAGCGGGAGAGTTTGAAGGGTTGTGATTTTACTGTTTGTTTTTCATGCTTTTTTGTTCTTAATTGTTATTCTGTCTCTAACTGTTTATCTTTTTGTTGGAGTGGTTTATTCTGAGGAAGGCTAGAATGGCCTCCTCAGGAGGGGTCCGTTTTCAGAACGGTGATTTAGAAAAACTCACCCGACAACATGGAGTAAAGTTAATGCCAGAAGCGACCTGTTCTCTGTAAGAATGTGTATTGGCTGTAGGAAATGTAATAGGCTGTGACAATGTTCCTTCAGCCTCAAGAATGAGCAGTGCGGTGGTTGTGTTTGTTGCTACAACAGATTTTGTCCATAGATTGGTAGAAAATGAAGTTGTTATAAAGGATACTTTAACTCCTGTAATGCCTCTTACAACTCCAGCAAAAAAGATTACTTTATCTAATGTACCTCCTTTTCTATCTAATGAGACCCTTGAAAGAGAGCTATCTCACTATGGACAGTTAATCTCACAGATTAAACGAATACCTTTAGGATGTAAAGCACCCCAGTTGAAGCATATGATGTCTTTTTGGAGGCAAGTTTTAATGATTTTAAAAGATACAGCGGATGAGTTAAACATAGCGTTGAGGTTCCGAGTGGACAGTTACGAATATGTTATCTTTGTCACCTCGGAACCGATGAAATGCTTTAAATGTGGCAAAGCTAGTCATGTAGCTAGAGATTGCAAAGATGTTGTTAAAGCTGCAGAAACAGGCAAACAACTGACCCCAGATGAGACTCCCGACCGCCCTGGGGATCAGACAAATGCGGCAGAGAAGGCGTCTGCATTTAATAACACAGCAGAAAGTAGCGGTGGGATCACTGTTGCTCAGAATGAAGACGCTGCTAGAGACCAGAATGCGTTGGTCCCATTGATCAGCGATTCGCTTAATGCCGATCCCAAACTGAATAGGAATAATGGAAATCAGGACCCCCCTGTATCAGAGTCAGGAAACACCGCTAATGAGTTGGGTGTCTTGGAGGTATCGGACTCTGCTAAAGAATTGGTGGTCCCAAGAATATGGGGTGATATGCACATGGAGTGTGTCAGCTCCGACAGTACTTTCAAAACACCAAAGGCTGTTAAAAGACATTGTGGGGCAGATGAGCAAGTTGCTTTTAAAAAAAGAAGCCTTGAAGAGACTGCAGCTGCGGTTGACACAGAAGCGTCCTCGGTTTCAGATTGTGGGGAGGACGGTTATTTAACTGATTCCTCTGCTGTGTCAGAGAGTAGTCAGGACACCACAGAAGGATATGGATTCTACAGAATTAGGTCCTTTTTGATTGAAACAAAGGGGAAAAGAGTTGATGTACAGAACTTTTTTTCCGGATGTTAAATTATTTATCTCCTCCGTTAAACGGTTAATGAAGCAAAGATCGGGCACTGAGGGTTTTTCAGACAAGGAGGGGTGGAGGCTTAGAAATATTTTAAGAAAGTTACGTACCTCTGCTAATTTAGCATCTTGTTAATAATGGCTCAAAATTCTGCATTTTTTATATTACTTAATGGTATTATAGCATTTTTTTTGGTTCCATTATCAATTTTACCAATGTCCGATTTTAAAATTGATTTTAAAGTCTTAATGTTGCCGGTTGTAAGAGTGTCAGAGGGGGACATTTTTTTTTGTGCACTGGGTGGTTCCATTAGGCACCCATTGTTGGGACTGGGGGGTGAGAAGTTAAAAGGCTGTCTGCAGGATGTATTTATTTGCTGTACTGCAAAGGAATCACCACTTTGAAGTTTATGGCTGGTCGAGATTTACAAACAATACCACGTGTGATAACAGAACTGCTGCTTCCTTGGAGGATGTCTGTATTTACCTGACTTGGAAATATTGGTTTCTAATCAGCATATCTGTACTTATTCATGATTGGTAACAATTCCTTTTTTTAACTTGTGTTTTCATTAATTATTAAACCCAGGAAATGCAGATGTTCCATTGTTTAATCTGATTGTCCAGAACTGATAATGGCAGGGACCGAATTAGATAAAAACTCCTGGCAGCAGAAGGCGAGGGGAGACAGTCCACAGAAAACGCTGCCAAGACACGGACAGAGCACAGGGGCTCGCAGGCAGACGAGGGTACCTGGCTGGCACGACATGAGGCAAAAGGACGGCAACATTTACTTCCAGGGAGGAAGAGACAGCTCCACAAGGAGACGCCAGTTGTGGGTCCAGCGAAAGAGGGAAGCCGCATGAGAGGACCAAGCAAAGCTGACAGACGGGAAATGAGACGTGCCTAGGTCCCAGCAACACAAGGAGCCCAGAGTGGAAGAAAAATGAACAACGAAGAGACACTGACAGGGATTCAACAATTTGACACAACTTCTGTAGGGGAACGAGTGTCCGGGGAACAGAGTGCATCCATGGACAGTTGAACAATTAAGTGTTGGTGTAACACAGTGCACAAACTGGACTCTGCACCACTAAAGGTTGTATCCTCCAATTCTTGTTTTTAATGGACTTTTAGAGGGTGGACTGTGTATTTTCCTTTTAAAAAAAAGGGGAAATTGATTCCTGATATGTTTAGTTTTTGTTATGTTCGTTTATCTTTTTAATGTACCTTATATTGTTTTGTGTAATAGAACTTACTGTTGCTTTTTTCTAAATTACTGTTGTGTCTTTCATTGTGTGTTTACTCACCACCCAATTTAAAGAAACCTGTGTGCTATTATTGGTAAATTTCAGGAGTTCCCAGTCTCTTAATAAAACTGGGTGGCGTAGTCGGATATTTTAATGGTGTCTAAGTTAGATTACCTATAAGTGTGACCAGACACCTGTGACAAGAGCCCTCTAAAGATAGCGGACGTGTGCGACTTCCTGAGAGGGAAGCATCTGACAGTGGCTTACCTGCAGGAGACGCACAGTGAAAATGCTCTAGAAATTGAGTGGCAGAAATGCTGGGGAGGAGATGTTTTTTTTAGTCACGGATCTACACGCAGCTCTTGTGTTGCCATTGGTATATCTAAACAAGTGTGTCCGACATCAGTGTCTGCCTACGAAGTGATAAGAGGGCGGATGCTTAAAGTAAAGGTTAACTTGGAAAATAGCCGGTTGGTTTTTATTAACGTTTATGCTCCAACAATTGGCAGTGAAAGAGTGCGCTTTTTTAAATGTCTTGAGCGTACTTTATCGGAGTGTGACCCGGATGAATGTGTGTTTTTAGGTGGGGATTTTAACTGCACCCTTAATTATGCACTGGACAGAAATCATACAGAGCCCCACCCGCGATCTGCCAGAGAGCTGAAAGCACTCATTGAGCGATGTGAACTGAATGATGTGTGGAGGGCTCTGAATGGGGGAGACAGGCAGTACACGTGGGCACAGGTGTGAGGTGATCGATTTTATACTTTTAACCATCATCTTAACTGTTTTAATTCATGTGTCATTGTGCCGACAAATCTTTCTGATCATGCATTAGTTACCTGCTATGTTCTTATGTCATCTTTAGAGTCAAAATAGCTCTCATTGGCATTTTAATGAGCTTTTATGTCAGGACTCCTATTTTAAAAATTGTTTTAGATACTTTTGGACACAGTGGCGAGAAAGGATATGTCAGTTCTCTTCTCTGGGTCAGTGGTGGGATGTTGGTAAAGTGCAGATTCGCCAGTCCTGTCAGCAGTATACTCTGAATGTCACACGGTGTTTGAATGATTCTTTGAAAGCACTGGAGGAAGAGATAACAGCACTCCAGCAGGACTTTGACTCCTCTAAGAGCAGTGAGAACCTGGACATGTTGAAAGTGACAAAGGCTGCCCTCGCACAACTGACTGATTATAAAGTCCAAGGTGCTTTGGTCAGAGCCCGTTTTCAAGCAGAAACTGAGTGTGATGCTCCAACCAAGTACTTTTTTGGGCTGGTAAGAAAACAGGGCCAAAGCAGAATGATTCATTGTTTGTGTGACCCCTCTGGAAGTGACATGAGAAGCTCTTCTCAAATTAGGGCATTTGCCGTTGATTTCTATTCTAAACTTTTCTCATCTGAACTGATGGAACAGGACACAGCTTGTTCGGGTTTTACTAAGGGGCTGCCGCAGGTGCCAGAGGAGGAGTTACCAGCTTTACAGAGAGGGCGTACCCTTGAAGAACTCTCACGGGCTTTGGCAAGTTTAAACACCAGGAAAGCTCCAGGTATTGATGGACTTACTGTTGACTTCTACAGGTTGTTTTGGGAGTTCATCGGACCAGACCTACTTGCGGTTCTTCAAGAGTGCTTAGATAAAGGTCTCCTCCCCTTGAGCTGCAGAAGAGCTGTTGTTGCCCTCATTCCAAAAAAAAAGGTGATCTCTGTAATATTAAGAACTGAAGGCCAATAGCCTTGCTTTGAACTGACTATAAAATATTTTCTAAAGTGTTGGCTATGAGAATGAAGGAGGTGTTGGGGCATGTCATTCACCCTGATCAGAGTTACTGTGTACCAAACAGGTCCATATATGACAACATCTTTTTTATTAGGGATACATTTGAAATCTGCAAACTGTTTGGATTACAAGGTGGTCTAATTTCCTTGGACCAGGAGAAGGCTTTTGATCGGGTGGAGCGCCAGTACCTTCGGCGAGTACTAATGGGATTTGCTTTCCCACCCTGCTTTGCTTCAATGGTTCGGGTGCTCTATAGTGACATTCAGGGTGTACTTAAAATCAATGGTGGGCTGCAGCGCTCCGTTCAAAGTAGATAGAGGGATTAGACAGGGTTGCTCCTTGTCTGGCATGTTGTATGCCCTGGCTATAGAATCCCTGCTGATCAAATTAAGGACTGTGGTGGGTGGACTGTCTGTCTCTGAGTGTTCAGTGCCTTTGAAGGTCTCAGCATATGCAGATGATCTCACAGTATTAGTGCAAAAAAACAAGATGTGGATGGGCTGGTATCTGTGCTGGATGAGTTCCAAAAAGAATCATCAGCTAAAGTAAATTGGACCAAGAGCTCTGCGGTACTATTGGGTAACTGGATGGGTCCTTTTCCTTCATTGCCATCTGGACTGAAATGGACAAGAGATGGAATTAAATACCTGGGATTACATCTAGGAGGCATAAACAGTGTCATTAAGAATTGGGAAGGCGTTGCAGAAAATGTCAGAAACCGTTTACAACGCTGGAGATGGCTACTTCCCCAACTGTCATATAGAGGACGGACGCTAATCCTAAACAACCTTGTTGCATCTGCTCTATGGCACTGGTTGGTATGCCTGGAACCCCCACCTGACCTGATTACTGAAGTTCAAAGGGAGTTGATTAGTTTTTTTTTTGGAATGGGAAGCATTGGCTGTATCTAGGTATTTTGCACTTGCTCAGGAGAGCAGTAGGACAAGGACTGGTGGACACTTGTAGCAGAAAAAATGCGTTCAGACTGCAAACTCTGCAAAAACTGGTCTATGGTCATATGGCTGTGTCCTGGAAGCCACTAGCTTGTGCTCTCCTGCACCAAGTTGGCAACCTGAAATTGGACCGAGCTCTTTTCTTAATGGACAGTGATTTCTTCCCCATTGGTAATGTTTCAGACTTTTCCCAAAGTGTATTGAGAATCTGGTAACAGTTGGATTGTCGCGTAGAGGAAAGATCCTTAAATTTATATTGGACTTTAGAGTTTCCAGTTGTCTCTACCATGGCAGTAGAGTCGACATCTCTGAAAGAACGCCTGATCAGGGCTGGTATTCTACAACTTAAACATTTGATTCAACCACAGCTACTCAGTTGGCTGAGCGCAGAGACGGTGGCTGCAGCTTTAGTCTGAGCTCTGTGCGCACAGCAGAAAGATTTTTGCGGCAGATTTTTTTGAATATTCCTTCAACAGCTATGGGTTTATTGAAAGACTTTTTCAAAGCTACAGATTACCCAGAGTCTTTGTCTGCGTTTCCAAATTTGTTAATTAATGCCAATGAGAACATGATGGAGGAAAACAGCAGGAGAAGAACTAAATATCTTCCTTTTGACTCTATAAAGTGTGTGTCCAAGCTCGATACCAGTCCCAACTATGCAGATACCCGGATACACCCTGGAGGGATAAACTGGGAGGGGTGGAGGGTGTCGGCCCCATTTGGGACAGTCTGTACAGTCCACCATTGAATAAGAGAACTGGCGATCTGCAATGGAGAATTGTTCATGGGATTGTGGCAGTTAACTCTTTTTTGTCTTTAATTAACTCCAACATCTCAGTGATGTGTCCTTTTTGCCAAAAGAGAGAGACTGTTTTTCACTGTTTTCTTTACTGTTTTAGGATTCAACCTCTTTTATCTGTACTTGGCAGTGTTTTTAATGTTTTGGGTGTTTATTTTACCAATCAAGTTTTTACATATGGTTTTGCTAATGTGAGAGCAAAAAAGAATGTTGGCAGATTAGCATATTTTTTATTGGGCCATGCTAAGCTTGCCATTTATATCACTAGGAAGGAAAAAATTAAGAGTGACAGGGAGTCTGACTTGGTGGTTTTCTTTAAAGCACAATTAAAAATAAGAATTTTATTAGATTTCAAGTTTTATAGGATGACCCACAATTTGCAAACATTTATAGAACAGTGGTGTGCAATGAATGCAATTTGTAAAATTGTTAATGAGGAGTGTGTTTTTGTTTTGTGAATTAATTATTATGAAACTACAGCAAAATACTCATTTATAGGTTACATAGGATGTTCTTTTTATTGATGGTTTGTTGATTTTTGTATTGATTGTTGAATGTTTAATAAAAAGTATATTTAAAACTCAACTCTTTCTTTCTTTCTTTCTTTCTTTCTTTCTTTCTTTCTTTCTTTCTTTCTTTCTTTCAGGGTCTTCCCATCAGCTCCAAATCTGCTTACATTTTTTTGCCTTTTCTTGGGTGGATGTGATTGGGACAGATGTTGTCTCTTTTGTGTTTGCTTTAATCTGTTTAAATACATTTATTGTTTCACCCATTTTTGACATGCTTCTATTTTCGTTAATAAAATTTTTATTACAAAACTAAAAGAAAAATGCTCACATGACAGACTGATTTGTACTGACTAAAATGTTACTTACTGCCCAAATCACATAGGGCAAGAATGTAACATCCTCTTTCTTATAATAAAAAAATGGGATAAATAAGACTTCACTTGAGGGCAACAAAAATGAGTATACAAAATTGTACCTTTTTAAGTTCAAGGTATTTTAGATATTTTTTTTTTTTGCATTTTTTTAATTTAGGGGCATTTTGTAAATCGTGCTAATTTATAGTGCAGGGAGGTGAAGATACAGTTTACTTTTGTATTGTGTAAATCTTCAGATTCAGATCAAATGCATGTCTATACCTCATGTCGTTTAACTTTTGTGTAGCACAAATGCTGTTGATATCCTTGTAGTTTCAGATACAGTAGCTGGGTAGGAACTGCTGCAATGGCCATTAAACCTAATTCTCATTGACTGTCACGAGATCACTAAAATATTTTTGCTCTTAGTAAGAGACATTCTTGGTATTGAATTTCAAATTTTTAAACAGGATTTTGTTTATTTCTGAAGACAGTTTATGCTATTTCTTTGTAATCCTTCTTGAACTTTTGCATAATACTTTATCTGCACTTGTATCTATTATAGATTTGGTACCTGCATATTCATGCTTTTGCTTTGCCGTTGGCGATTGTTCTGATAATTATACCTGATATTTAGTTACTTCTTTCTCTGTACCTTCACAGGTTTCCTCATTATTCTTTATACGCAGCCTTGACTTTTAACAGTTCACTATCTCCTAGTATTTTCTCGTGGAATTTATATTGCTCAGCAGTTACATTAGTTATGGCATTATCTCATCTTTAAATAATTCATAATAGGCTTTTAACACCTTTACATCTGATTTTTATTGTGCGTGTACTGTACTGTACAAAGCAGGAACATTTCTCAGTACCATTCTTTTCCCTTAATGGACCACATATTCCATATGTTGTTTGCTACAAATAGGCTGCTGTAATTCCATGTCACCTACAGTAGAAAGAGTCTCTCTAAAAGTCTCTTTATTTATTTTCATTGCATTTTATTCTTTTATATTTTTATTCTGTTCTGACATTTTGCTAAACATTTTGAATTTCATTATTCAATAAAAGATAAACATAATATTAAAAAAAAGAATTTATAACATAACATTCTCAAACCTGCTTAATTCAATTTAGGAGTTTGAAGGGCAACAGGACTGTCACAGGGTACACTCATGCACACACCTACACTCACACACAGCCAATACAGAATCACCACTTAACCTAACACACATGTCTTTGGAGGTGGTGAAGGAAAACTAGAATACACAAAGGAAAGCCTATAAAAATGTGCAATCATGTCACAGGAAATGGGTACAAGACTTTAACCCAGGGCACTGGTCTATGAAGTAGCAGTGCTAACCACTGCACCACTGTTTCACCAAAGGAATTATTACTTGTCTAGAATCTAGCTATACTGTATATAAATAGTAAAAGGCAGACCCCCACTGACCAAACATTTACAAAATGGTCGTTTGTGCCCCCAGTGTCCTTCTGCTGCATCAATTTCTGAATAGTGTTTGTTCGTTCTATGCACTTTCCCTATTATTTGTTTATGCCCCTCTATGTTAACATTTTAAACATCACTAACCTGCATCATTTGTTCCTATAGACTCTCTACTTCTCTTTCTAATGGCTTAGTGCACCTTTATCATTCATCTGTTTTCAGTCTCATAGTTTAAAATGAACATCACCTACAATAAATTTAATTCCTGATTTTTTTTTAATCTTTGCTAGCAATCACTATACAGTATGATAATCATATTCTTTTTAATAGTCTTTAATGTAATGCTTGCCTTAAAAATGCAGATTTGCACAGAGTAGTGTACGTATTATCTGGTATTCATACTTAAGCTAGTATTTTGTCCTGACAGTACTGATTAGCTGACATAATGAGTAGTAGCATTTTTTTTTTTGTTTGGGGCTTCCACAATAGCTGTGGAAGACGATTGGCATAAAAAGACAGCTGACAAGGGAAGATACAGTAATTGCTAGTACGGCATGACTGAAGAATGCTGCTGCATGAAGAGAGTCAGAGATATCCTGATTTATTTTAATAAATGCATGCTACCTGACACTAAATTAATGACTAGCTTTCTTCATGATATCCATCCTACACCCCACTAGCGACATGATAATTA
Organism: Erpetoichthys calabaricus; assembly: GCF_900747795.2. Classification (NCBI taxonomy): domain Eukaryota; kingdom Metazoa; phylum Chordata; class Cladistia; order Polypteriformes; family Polypteridae; genus Erpetoichthys; species Erpetoichthys calabaricus. The sequence goes on from NC_041402.2 coordinate 55,527,038, forward strand.
AATTTAATTGAAATAGATAAATAATAAATTCATGGAATGATATAAAGAAGTGTGATCTGAATCAATTTGCTCATGACTGAAATGATAATTGCTTCTACACAAGCAGTAAATATCCTCCTTGAAGAAAAAAAAAAGTCCTTTTACCTTTCATTTACCTTCTAAAGAAAAGCTGAATGGAGTCTAAAGGGATTTTTATGTTTCAGTATGAAATTGTGCTGGGATGCAGTGCAGCATTTCAAACTTGGTATAAATTGCTAGGTGAATGAATGCATTGAAGAGAGCTTTATTGGCATAATTTTTAATGCTAAAGGCATCAGTGATAAAATGGGAAAAATGGATATTATACCACAGTGCATTTTCAAAAAGTGAATTTTGAAATAGAAAACTGTGCATGTTTTTTCAATAGTTATAAATAAGGAGGTTTACTTTTATTCTTGCTAGTCCAGGTAGAGAAGATTACAGCATATTATTTTCTTTCTAAATGCCAGTTCATCTCTGGACACCCAAACACTATCACACAGAAATAAAATCTTGAAGCAATTTTAAAACAAAAGATGATCTTCCTGAAAATTGTAGCTGTGAGCCAAGATCAGAACAAGGAAGGCGTATAAGTGCTCTGTGGTTGAAAATTTCTTATATATAGATATATTGGGAAATGTTTGATTAAAGTCTAAATATTGCAGATATTACCTTGGCAATTGAAATGCCATACAGCAGTGATTTTCAACCTTTTTAGCCTTAGGACAGTTTTATGTATTTTTGTTCAGTACTAACCCTCATTCATCCATCCTCTTCCGCTTATCTGAGATCGGGTCGCAGGGGCAGCAGCTTGAGCAGAGATGCCCAGACTTCCCTCTCCCAGGCCACTTCTTCTAGCTCTTCCAGGAGAATCCCAAGGCGTTCCCAGGCCAGCCGAGATACATAGTCCATCCAGCGTGTCCTAACCCTCATTACTATTAATTTTAATGTAAAGTAGCCAACATTTTCCTCTGAATGGCCCACATTAACAAATAACAGTAAATACATATTCACCACTTTAAATACAGTATACGTAATAGATGAAATATGCATGGTACTCATCCAAAAATACCTTGATGCACAGGTGTTTAATACTAAATGAAATTTAGTATTCATTTGTCTTTAGGTAACCTGGGCTAGTCTGTTTTTCGTATGGTTGTCAAGATCAGGAGTAAGCAAAGGAAGAGCAGAGAAGAATATGTTGGTCGGCCGACTTATCCAGTATTTTACTGCACAAATCAGTTCCAGAAGGCAAGCCAAGCTGTTCAGGAATAGTGTGTGTTTTTTTTAGATTTGGCAATTTGATGTGCAATGAAATGATGCCCCGAGTGCTTACTGGCTTGTTGTACAAACATATTAGAATGTTTTTTGTGAATCCTCAAAATGTTCGTGGTTTTTTTTTTTTCATTTAAATAAATCAAACGATTTACTTGTGTAGCATGCTTTGTTTCCAAATGTCTTTATAGTGAAATCTTTCTAGCGCTGCTGGTGTAAAAACTTCCTGATGGTGAGCTACATTCATCTGGGGCCACTGTAAGTGTACAGTTGTTTTGATATTTTCCCATGTGGATTTATTTGTAACAGCAACCATAAGTTGATCAACATCCCCATATGCAGGTGAAAAAATGTGTACTGTTCTTGCCAATTGTTTAACAAATGCCAGGGGATCCTCTTTGTTTGTATATGTGCACACAATTTCATCTAAATCTGCAGGTGTCCAAGGATTGGCGTTTGCTTAAGATACTCAGATATGTTAAAGTTATCTGCCTCACGATCATTCAAATTTGGGGGTCTGTAATTTTGGTTATGTGCCAGGGTGTAGGTCATGGTACTGTGAGTTAGAGATCCGTGCCCCTCATGCATTAGAGATAACAGTGCAGAGGAAGTTAATACCTCATCCTCCATTCCACTCATATCTATGCTACCTGCACTTAGTTGAGCAACATCAGTTTCACAAGTGTAAGAATAACTTAAATGATGACCTGGTTGGATTTGTACTTTACTACGGGTGTGTTATGACACTGGTGCATTATTCCAGTTGACTGTTTTCTGTTTCTTTACTAACATATACTCACTTTGCTTCCCATAGTACTGCTGCTTACTGTACAGTCCCTATGAATTAGGTTGGATTTCTGTATTTGATCCATCCTTGCCGCTGCCCCAACTCCAGTGTCAGCCAGTTGCAGCGTGATCCACCGCAATCTGCACCAAGCCCAATAACATTGCTGACAGCACATTAGGAGGGGGAGGAACAAATTAATTATTCATATCTGGGGTGACAACCTTTTATACCTTTGAACCCATTCAGATAATGCCATATACAGACCTTTGAGCTCATTATTAGACAATTTATTAATTGACTTGTGGAATTCTTCTTGTTCATTATGCATACTCCTTTGAAGCTACGGGTTTCTCACTCACTCCTGTTGAAGCTATAGGTTTCTTTTGTCTATTGCGGGTGTACTAACTTCTGTCAAAGAAGCAACATTTTCCCTATTTTCTTTTGCATAAATACTAACTTCTTTTGAAGAAGATACATGTTCCTTTTTCCTTTTCTTAGTTTTTAGCGTACTCACTTCGATTGTAGCTACATGACATTTACTTATTTCATTATTCCAACACCTATACTTTGGGTCCTTACCCTGTATTTTTTGTTTTCTCCACAGTACTGCCTTACCATCTTTAGCGAGGCATTCCTGCAAATATCATGTGCTTATACACTTTTGCCATACTTCGTCATCATATACATCGCCCAACTATCCTTGTTGGCACTTACCTATGTGTGGCATCCAGCCGTGTTGCCAAGCATTTTACCAAGCTTGGTTTTTCTAAAATCTTTGCTTCAGACAACTTTTACCTTATTTTATGCTACAGGACTCAAGGACTGCAAGCTTTTGGCCCTGCCCAAGCCATGTAGCAGCAGAAAGGGAAAGAGGGAAATTTGAGTAAAAGGTTTTCCTAAACCTTAGCTTTTGTACACTGGTGTATTCTGCTTTCTTTCCCCAAATCAGGCAAGGACCAGGGGCCTCATGTATAATTCCACACACATAATTCACAATAAAACATGGTGTACAGATGTAGCCCAGATAGAAATGTGTTTAAATCTCTAATTAATGTAAAAATGTAAATGTTGTGTTGTAAACTGTTAATTTTAGTGTAATAGTTTGTTTACGTAGTTATGATGACTTTTATTTTGATAACCGGAAGTGGCAGTAAAAACGGAAAGGCTGGAGGAAGAGAGAAAAAAGAAAAAGAGAACGTGACGCCAAGGGGGTGTAGCAGAAAGTTTGAGAGATAAATTATCAACCAGATAATTTACCGGGATACGAACTGCTGTGATAGACGAAGAAGTTCGATTAGATATTCGCAGGGTCTATCTGGTGAGGAACGACTTGTTAATTCAACGAGGGGAGTAACGGAGCGAACTACCAGAGGCAGGAGTTAACTCAGCTCTACAAGTTAATGGTGGACGTTTGCTTATTTGGAGGACGAAGACATTTTTGGATTTACTAAACAGCGGCTACCTGCGCATAGACAGAGGCAGAGAGGTCAGAGGGATTTGTTGGACTGATAACATTGCCAAGTAAGGTATCTTTTTCATTTTATTTTGTTGCTCCTGTTGGAGTGAAAGGACCAATAAGTTTTTGGTCGCAACGCTCCCAAGCCACGAATCAGGCCTGCAACGTTTTGTTTCAAATAGAGTGACAAGACTGAATGTGTTTTATTTTAGTACTAATAGTGTAATATAGTTCCTGATTATTTTCAGTTTATTAATTGTGTTGGTTGACTTATAATTAAATGGGGAATTCATTATTGTTTTATAATCCAGTTTCCTGGTGTTTATTATAAGTTGGTGTAAAATAAACTATTGGGTTAGGAACGAATGTTAACAGGTAATTTCTTTTACCATTATTTGTTATTATCTAACCAGTGTATTGCTAGAATTATTTGATAATGTTTTATTCATAGTGACCCGAGACTCAAAATATTAAAGTAATTAGAATCATAATAAATTAGGCATTGGAGTAAAGAACTCAGGGCCCCTTTCTACACACAGTTAGAGTAGACGGGCTACACAGACAAAACTGGAAATGTGTGTATGCACAAAAAGAAATGTCATAAAATTGTGTGTAAGCAAAGTTCCATGCACTTTCTCTTTACAAATCCCAATGAAAGTGAATTTTAATGCACATGAACGCACCTACAGCCCCACCCTGACTACTTCTTGAATTTTGCATATTTGAATACACACATCAATATAAATAGCCACTTCCTTTCAGTGTTTTGTTAAAAGACAATGGCAAAAGCATGTGGAATAAAAAAGAATTTAAGTGAATGCAAAATTTAAGTCTTGCTCAGTGAAGTATAGGCAAGGAAAAATGTACTATTTGGTAACTTTAATCTCAATATTTTCACTTTAATCTTGTAGTTTATATAACTAAACTAGCATTTTAAATGCTTTGTATTCTAACTGTTCCCTGATCCAGTCATTAATCGGTACCTGCTTCTTAAACGGGCTTTCTCTTACTCCGACAGGAGTGTCCAGGCAGTGATCCCCGACCACTAGCTCACAAACCCAACACTTACACATTATTTCAGTTAAACCAGAGGGATACTCATTCATACATCTAGCCTCCTAGAGCCTTGTTACAACTGTGTTTTGTCTTGGTAGAGTAATATTTTGCTCTACTTTCCCCTATTGTATTATTAATATATAGCCTTTGTCAGAATCTCTCAAATCTCACAGACTTACCACAGGTTTATAAGGTATTATAGTATACAACTTCTCCCCACATTCCCTTCTACATCTACAACTTCAGGCAATTAGGTGTAGTAAAAGAAAGCAGGAGTTAAGTTACACTTTAAACAATGTATTATTGATAATATTCATAAATAATAACAATATGCAAAGTACATTTGAATATTGGCAACCATACAACCTGATAAGTGGTGATGTGTAGTTTCAGGCGGCACACAGGCTTGTTAGTTACTAAAAATGTCTCTAGTTAAGGCATTATTTTGTGGTCAGCTTTCTTCAGAATAGGCCGCAAGCCTTTCTCAATATGGCTGCCAAGCTGTGCTCTTCATTGTGTTGTCCTTTTCAGTTCATGGTGTGTGAGATAGTCTTTCATCAGTTTGGTAAGAGAGTGAGGGCTGGGTAAAGCAAGCAAATTTATAGGTTTTCTGTCCAACTCTTAGAGCGAATATGGTGTTATGGTACTTAAAGGCTTCTGATACAAGCCAGTTCCAAACAGCCATACTTCAGACCAATGGGGGAACAGAAAACATCTTTACACCTGCCACCCCCCCAAAACCACTTGTTGAGCTAAAGTTTGCCAGTTAGGCAACCTGGCTTTCTTCTGGGGGTTGACTGAAAATCCTGCAGAGAAACACTTACCAAACTTGTTTTAGGCACTTCCCCCCAACCCTATCGTAAAATTACAAAGAGACTCAGTCCTCAGTCTTAAACCATCAAACCATTGCTGTTATTATCAGTAATGTAACAATAATATTACATTACTTTGTCTAAGTTACAAATAAAGACATACAAAATATTTATCAACCTGTATGCAAAATTTCACATCACAACAAACTGTCATAAATGTTCTCTGCACTGAACGTACAGCTGCTTTTGCAGTCACTTTTTAGAGATACTGTGGCAAGGTGTCCTGGGAATTTAATGGATGTTCTTCTGGATTAGCTCTTTTATTCTTTATTTTTTATTTTATCAGTACTGTCTGTCAAACACACCAACCCCCAATTCCTGTCTTTTATTTTCCTTCTCCACGTAACCAATTGCCACACAATAAACATTTTTGTATTCGCTACTGCTGTGTCACCATGCCCCCACATGTTAAATACATGCTTTAATGCATTTCATCATGAAAATTATATCAAGTATACATCTTAGTATTCTAAAATGTTCAGAGAGTTGTAATATCATGAATGCAATGTACTCTGCGTGACGATTACTGCCTGGGTGCTCCGTGTGAATCTAAAAAAGAAAAGTAAACGACACAGAAAAAGTAGCACTGCTTTGATGCTGCTAGTTTGCAAAACTGAGCAAAAAATGCATATGCATGGCTTTACACCAAGTTTAGTTTTTATACATCTCGAAATGAACATGGAAATGAAGGAACACAACATTTCACCGTTTATATGTGAGGCCAATACCACAGCTGCCACCAGATGAAGGGGTTCAGTAAGAATTCACCTAAATAAAAATAAATCTCAGACACTGTTATCATCAGTTGTCCAAAGCAAGGATTTTATTTGACACACACACAGTTACCCTAGCTGCAATACTGGTGTGCCTGTGTGTGGCATATGAGCAAGGAAACTTATATATACATTTGCATGACCTTTAACAGTTTACACTTTAGTTAATATGTGTCTCCTTAATGCCAACAAAAATAAACTAGGTATATAGCAAACATGTCCGCGACAAACCACAAAACCCTCGCTCAGAGTGTACCTGTAAGAGCTGCTGTTGCTGAAATGCAGACATAAGCTGAATTTTATTCATATTAAGCATTGGCAAATTATATGTCAGGTGCACTGTTCTCAAGTGAAAAACAGAAAAACAACCTGAATTAGCTACCTAAAGATTGTCCTCATATTACATCTCAGATTAAGGTTTGCATAAATACAGAAAGATTTACAAGTAGGCCCTCAGAAATTCCCAAGCAGTCCCAGAATCTTTTGACCAAACCTTAGAATACCCAAAGGCCCCACGTTTTCATTTGGTAGTACCACACCTCAGATACAGTAAGGTGCAATTGCCATTGCTGGCCTCACTATATATATCTCAGAAAATCAGGGTTGTATATGTTTTTACTATTTGTGTTTTGTTCAGCTTGTCTGTTTTTTTTTTGCTTCCAATAACTAACAATTCTGTTTTTTCCTTGTTTAATTTAAGGAAATTCATATTCATCCATTACTAAGGAAATGGATTAAAGGGTGTAGAATCAGGGAAAATGTCAGAATCTAATGTTGCTAAGTAGATCAGAAACTTCTTTAAAGAAGCTTGTAGAAATGGGGTCTAATACACAAGAGTACTGTTTTAGTTGAGTAATTATTCTATGAAGTTCAGATAAACTAATTTTAGTGAAGCAGCTTAGATCGTTGAGGCTCAACAAAATTTTTATTTGAAGTCGGTTTTATAGTAAGTCTACTATTTATCTTTTCTTTAAAATATACTGCAAAATATTCTCTTTTAGCCTTTGATGCTTTCAACTAATTGAGCTGGGTTTAAATGGTGATCAACAGTTGAAAATAAGACTTTTGGATTTTCTGCGCTGTTCTAGATGAACTGCTGAGTTATATTTAGCTATATGAGCCTTTAGGATTTCTGAATGGGTTGTTAGTTTAGTCTTTCTCCATTGATGTTCTGCCCTATGGCACTCCCTTTTAAGTTTGCAGACTCTCAGTTTTCCATGGTACTGTGCTCGTATGTGACTTCTTAACATGTTTTTCAGGTGCTACCAGGGTTATCGCGCCCCGCACCTTCGCATTAAAATGCTGTACCATATTATTTACATTACTGCCTACATAGGAAAAATTAGCAAATTCAGGCTATTAATTATATTAGAAAATCTGCCAGCAGCCATGGTGTCAAAATAACGTTGCAAGATATTCGAAAGATGTAATATTGCCAAGATTGATAACATCACAGTTTAACTGGTTAGAAAATATATTTGAGAAGCCGTCGCCTTTCGTCCATTGGCAAACAGAATAAAAGAAAATATAACCAGCTTCTAAAAGGACCCCAGCACCAATTACATTTAACCATGTTTCACAAAGAATTAAACAACCTACTTTCCTCTCTGTGATAAAGTCATTTACATACAATTTTGTACGAGTTAAAGCCCTAATATTAAATAAGGCCATATTAAGGGCTATGTTAGCTCACAGCTTTACAGAAGCCTTGAGTTGACTAAAGATACATTGTAAAATTGCTTGTATTTACACCAGACCACCTGCACTTTCTAGCCGATCTAATGCAATTTATTTCTTAGATAAAGCTGTATTCTTTTTATTTTAATACATATTCATGTCTATCATTAAACGTATTATTCGATAGTCAAGAGTGGTGTATTACCTTAGTGATATTTTCAGAGAGGATTCAAGCACTGAGTCTACTGGGGTATCGGCCATCCCACCTGAAGAACAGCAGTCTTTCCCAGAAGAGATCCCAGTTATCTACAGAGCTGAAGTGGTTCTCTTCACAGAAAAATTCTTCATGTGTTTTGGCTTTCTTAATGAAGTGTGTGGTGTATAATAATTTGTCTTCTGTTCATAAGTGGATTTATGCCAGTCATTTCAAATTCCCAATATGCTGGAGCAAAATGTCCTTTTGACTGAGTACAGAAGTAAAATCTGTAATCAGTAGCCCTGTAAAACATTAAAAAGATGGCTGATTTAATTTTTTTAGAGTGTGCAGAAACCCATGGGTTGGGCAACTCTGCTCTAAAGTATGTATCATTGATATACATAGTAAGCAAAAAAAATCAGGGGTGGTAAAAAAAGCATCACAAACCTGAAACAAATAAGATTCACCACCTTTCATCAAAGTGATCAGGGCAAAAAAATCATACCTTAAAGAACACTTTTTATATATAGAATGGACATGAATTTTATTTTTCTGTAAACATTAAAGTTTCAGTGGCATTATAGACTAACATAGAAAACACAGACATATACAGAAACAAAAAAACTACAACTTTGCGCAATTAACTTTAAAACAACCCAATCCAAAACGAGAGAAGAAATTCTGTTTCCTTGAAAGCAGACAGTAGGTCATTCAGCTTGTTACAAAGTTTCACTGATTACATTCAGGTTGTCAAAATGTCCTCGGTTATTCATGACTATTCAGAATTAGGCTGTCTTTGCATTTTTTGAGAGTCAGTACAGTTCCAGAATCCTTAGGATGTGCTGTGGACCCAGCTGCATACTGTGGATTGACCTCTGTGGGCTTTTAAGGGAACTCTGATTCAGTGTCCCTCACTAAGGACAGTTTAGCATGTAGCCCAGATGTATTTCTAAAGGAGCTAAAATGTACCCTTATATACTGGGTCTTAAAAGAAGCTCTTGACCAAGGGGGTCATTGAACTTCAACTCTGAACTTTTTATGGAAAGTAGAGATGCCAGACATGTTTCAAAGAAGGTGCTGGAGGTGAGAAAAAGTAGTCTTTACACTGGATCGAGGTAGGAAAGTTCTATAAACTAATTATCAGTTAATCGGGTACTTCTACCTGTTTGTCTGGGCCTAGGAGGTCAGAAGCATTTTTGTTTTGCCCATTTCTTTTGATACTTTGAGTTCTTATTTATGTTACCCAACCCTCATCATGTTTGTTATTTGTGTATTATTTGGTTGTAATAAACAGCCTTATTTTGGCAATATATATATATATATATATTGTCACACATGTGCACATGGGAGGCAGCTAAAGGGCTTGAGTAAGGGCAAATCCGAATCAGACCACGATGTAACAGAGTGCACTGATTCCACCTGGCCCTCTTGATGTCACTTCCGGGTCTGAGCCTATGGAGGAAGACCTTGCTAGTTCCGGCCCCTGTGATGTCACATCCGGGCTTGAACCTATGGCTGAAGACCGTTATTAGCCCAACCCCTTTGACCTCACTTCCTGTCTTTCCCTTTAAAAGCCTCCACCTTTTCCCTATTCCCTCAGCTCTGTTTTGGACTCAGTTTTGTGCACAGCAGTGCTATCATTTATGGCAATTTGCAGCCAGGAAACCAAATATATGGGTGGCTGCCCTAAACCTTGCTATGGCTCTTTGTGGAGTTTGTGACAATATATATAGTCTTTTCTGGGTTCAGGGATGCATCCACTACTGTTTACAATGTGCACTTATGTGTTTATAGAATCAACAAAACTGGGCCAAATTTGAGCGCTGAGGTACTGAAGGAGAATTCTTTAGTATCACAGGACTCTCTCATACCAAAAAAGTTTTACTTTAGGCTAAAGTGTAGAGTCTTCAGTACAAAATTCATACTCTGCAGTTCAACAAGATGAGAAGAATTATTTGCCCAGGACAGAATGATGTAGTAAATAAATGGCCCTTAACTAAGCGTTCTTCACTGATTGTAATTACCCATGGATTTAAATTGCGTCTCAGTTTAACCTAAAACTTGCTTTAGGCAATTGTGCTGGACTCCCTTGACACCTTGGTATAAATAAAGGAACTTTTGAATCATCCAGGGCTCCAACTGATTATTTAATAAAGAGAAAATCCCTGACAGAAGTATTAACAACTCATATTATTTGCCAAGTGGTTCAAATGTAAGAATATTTACTGTAAAAGAATACACTGAATAGGTGTAGCATTGAAACATAGGCTTCAACACGAAAAGGGCAACATAATATAAAGGCTGACTGATCTAAGTCTTGCGAACACATGTTAATGTATAACATACATTGTTTTTTTGGTAATATTAAAGAATATTCACTTGATTCATGAAAAATGTTATGCAAAAACCAAACAAAAAATAAAAAAACATTTTTTTTTAATTCAAGTTCTTATTTCTCTGAAGAATTAACAGACTATCTGGTAACACTTTACATAAGGAACTACCTACTGTATAACACAAATATTACTCACATACAGTTATGTAATAAAACCTTAACAACAAACAAACTTCTTTACTCTTAATTTCACAAAGACTGAGTAAAAGTGTTACTTATCTCTGTGCAATATGGTATATTAAAATCCTTTAATAAACTCATAACATTACTTATGAATATCATAACTTCATTTGGTCTTATTAAGCATTAATTAAGGATTCACAAGCCTTATCCTGAAGTGTGAAATATTGATAGACATATTATCATCCACATAAGTATACAAAATTAAGTTATTCTAGTATGCCACAGAGATAAATATCCATTTTATTGATGCTTTTTAAGTGTTATAAAGACCAAAAGATAGATGCATTATAGGTAGTAGCTAAACTACAATAGTACCGACCTTCTTTATAAAAAGACTGTATCTGAGAATGTCTCTGATGTAAGTAATCAACTGTCAGAAATGTTATGTAAAAAATATGCTTATAACTCCACAAACATTTTCTAGAGATGCTTTTTCCATAGCCCACTTGAAGGGAGGTGCTGCACATCTCAGTACCATTTTGCACAAGGCTCTAACCATCCCTGTCAGAGAAAAGATGGACAACAGTTAACTAATCGTTGTGATTAGGTTTATTTATTAACTTAATTGTTCTTTGTCATTGAGGCTGCCAGTCCATAACAGATCACTCTCTCAAACAAATGCACACAAGCAAGCTTAGCATTGCCAGTTAACCTAATATGCAACTCTTTAGGACATAGGATGAAATAAGAGGGGACATGTTTCCCTAATAATACCACATTTCAAATTATTATTTTGTTTTTATTGCAATTATAGTCATTTGATCCCTTGCACTCAGCTGACTCTTAGAGAAGAGAAAAAAGAAAGACAAACTTGTCACACCATTTATGGTTGTTAAAAATCACAAAAGTATTTTCATTTTTAGGCCTTACAAAATATCTCTCCTTTCTGTTATTAGTTGTGAATTAAAAAAAAAAACAACCTTCTCTTTAGAAATTTAGATATATATCTGTCATTAACCATTGTGTTTTGTTTCCTTCTGCATGTGTATGGCCAAGAAATAGAGAAGAGGGATTTTCAGTGATATTAAATTGAATCGTGTTTGCACAGTTCGAATACCTCATACCTATCCCTATCAAATTATACAAAATGGAAAAACTGCAAAATTCTTCCAAATAAAATCAGCTCATGTCTACGGATCAAGAAAAAGCCTTTGCTTTTTAGATTTCAGACAGCATGTAATATGGTTTAGATAGATGCTGAAAAATGTTCAGTATATTGAATTTAAAAACATTGAATTCACCTAGTCTGGGATATCAATATATAACATCTTGTGAATGCCAGGGAACAAAAGCAACAAAAAACACCTTAACAGAGTGCAGTCACATCAGAAGCAATAAGTCTAGAGTGTAGATCTAGAAAAAAAAAAGTTGCTAAATAATGTTAACTACATTAGCAGACCATTCTGAATTTTTAAGATTAATTTATAAAATGACAGGTTCACTGTGTGGTTTCACAAATATATCCTCCCAAAGTAATAAACTGTTTTTCTATAAATTAACAAGACAATTTTTTTAAAAGTCCTAATAGACTTCACATGTACTCATGATTTATCAAATGTGTTTCCAAATATGGCACAGGTGGGGGGCCTATAAATAACAGATAAGCAAGAATATTTGAGTAAATTACTACATTTATATAGTTATATTATAAAAATAGGTGTTTGTTACAACTGCAACAGCAAAAATTTGTTCAGTTACACACTAGAGATATCTCTTGTTTCATTTTCATAAATTTCAGTGAATAATTAGAACATACACCAGGAACACAATTAAAAGTCTTGATCTCTACTTGATGATAAGTAAACACCTTGTTAACTCCACCCTATAAAGAAAATATATATAAAAACATAAAATGCATTTAAAATTAAAATAAATTATACGGTATATGGTGGCTACAATGTGTTCATTTCAATGTTTGGATTATGTTTCAGTTAGTTATCTCTGTTTGATACAACCATAGGGCAAAGCAGTGCAGACTAAGGCATTTCTAGAATTTATCAAATTTTTTCGTTATCAAACCAACAGTTTTCTACATTTTTTAATGTTAGAGGGTAGAGGGTGTTTTAGGTTAACTGCAAAATTTATTTTTTAAAACTGCAGATTGCAGATGGTGATTTTGCTTATCTTTCTTTAAAGACTGTTACACAAATTAGTTGATATTTGCAAGTAGTGGTACAGGTTTTTGCCCTTATTTTATCCCCAAATAGACTCATTATAATCATCAGTGTGCCAAAGTTATCCTTAATTTTGGTGAATGATTGTTTTCTTGCAATAAATTTCATGGCTTAACTCAGGGGGAGGGGTGTTTGTTCTGTGGTTGCAGGTTTTTGTTTCAACCCAGTTTCTTAATAAGAAGTCAATTATTGCAGAGGAAGCACTAATTGCTTAATTGACATTTTGATGCTTCATTTCAGTGGTGTCGCTTGGTAAGGTTTCCCTCCCTTAATTGCTTATGTCAATCAAACAGCTGCATTCACTGTTTAATGGCTCCTTATTAGCAACAAGATGCAAATCACTAAAGAGACAGCAGTTCTCCATCTAACTTGTTTCCATTTACATCTGTGTGTGTTCATCGAGCACTGTTTGATTTAATACAACACTTACCGTATATACTCACGCATAAGTCGGGTTTTGAAACCCGAAAAATCAATCATAAAATCAGACCCCGACTTATACGCCCATTGAAAAATGCGACACTTAATTTTTTTATTTACATCTTCCTGCCTCCTCTAATCTTGCATCAGTTTCTCAGATGCATCGAATTTTGTTGCAGCAGCACAGTTACCAATTCCTTTCGCTACTTCAATGACATTTAATTTAAAACCAGCTTCATATTTCCTCCTGATCAAATGCTCCATCGGAGATAAGGGATGCCCTTATGATAAAGGTGTATGATGACATGAGATACAAAAAACACAATACAGTGCAAACGTCATTTCGGAATCGTTCGGGTATTACTATGTGGTCACGTAGGCACAATAGAGAGAGAGAGAGAGGTTAGGAGCACATGCTGATACAGCGCATTGCCGCACCCACATAGAAAAAAAGGCTGTGTGCTCCGTGGTTACTCGGTGTGGGCGTTAGCATCTTGGACCAATAGCATGAGTTTTCCGCATTCAACTTATACAACTGACATTATAAAATACCAGAAATTATACAGTAAAATCAAGTCCTAACTTATTCGTGGGAGAACTTATCCACAAATATATAATTTAATAGAAAATGTTCAAATCATTTGGATAATATCCTTGGAAAGGAAAAAATCAATGATATAAGAACCTTATATTGCAGATTAGCGAGCCATAAAATTAAATATGGTCTGAGATTGGCAAGTATCGGTTTCTAATTAAGCAATTGGGTTGGAATGAAGTCCTGTAGCCACTGCATCTCTCTAGGACCGACGTTGCCCACCCCCGACATGTCTAAATACTTTAAATTTCTTTTTATTGTTTATGTATTTATATCCAATGAGAATATATTAATTCCATCTCCTATGTAATTTATATTGACTTAGCATTGCATTCTTAAACATGCTTAATTCAATTAAGGGTCATGGGGCACAGCCATAAACAGCCAATCATGCACACAATTGCATGTACACTCAGACTGGCCCATTTTAGAATAAACAATTAATCTAACATGCAACTCTTTTGAGATTTAGAAGGAAGACCAGAGTACTTGAAGAAAATTGATGCAGAAAAAGGGAGAACATTCTATTCTGCTCATAATAAAAAAGAGCTTAGTTTTTTTTTTTACCTCAACCAAAGACTGACAGATCTCCTTATGCCTGAAAGTGTGACAACATTAGAACAATTGTGCAAAGAACAGACCAATAAGCTCAACCATCCTATTCAGCTAGATTCTCAAAAAATAACATGATTTGAAAGTCTCTAAAATCTACTGCTTAGCAATTTATTTCCATGTGTCTATGGTTCTTTACATGAAGAAAAACTCTCCAACATTTGTTGGAAATCTGCCCATAACAAGTTTACAATCATATCCTTGTGAGACAATGTTGTTGGTGTGTGTTATTTTTCTTCTTCTTTTGAAAATAATGATGCTCAGATCTTTCAGCTGCTGGTTGAAATCTGATCATTTTCACTCCCAAGAAGCCGATAGGGAATCTTTATATTGGTTGAATGGCCCACCATGGGATTTAAGCTCTGTATGCTAGATCAAAACAAAACCAGAAACACGCACACAAAACACAAATACGCCAAGAATTACAAAAACAAATATACACAACTGCAATGAATGAAACTGTAGAGTTGGATAACCTAAGTAACAATCTACATGACACTGAACTAAAAATCTTATATATAAATGACTACACGTGAAAGTGTGTCTGTCTGTCTGTCCTGCCCGGAAGTGCAAGGCTACAGCAGAAAGCTCAAAGAGACGGCAAGGCTGCCCCAAGTTAACGAGTCAGAAGAAGAAAGAAGTACTTGGCTACAGCCTGAAGCTGAAAGAAAGCAACTCTGTCGCCAAAGTGAAATTGCAGACAAAAGACAAACTTAGCCGCTAATACACAAGTGAGGCGAGCACATCAGCAAAACGAAACCTTAGAGAAGAGAGAAACTCGCTTAGCTGCTGATAGACAAGGGGGGCAAGCATGTCCACACAACAAAACCGCCAACTTTGCATTTTTCTGTCCAGGCAGAAAAAATAGGGAACAGGCTTTTAAAGTTCAAAATACTATGAAAGTCTCTAGAATATCAAAAGTGCCTCACAAAAGGGAGGAACTGTCCCAGAAAAACCTTTTTAAGAAATCAAAAATTATTAAACTGTAGAAAACATTAACAAAAAATGCTCAATGGGTGAAAAAGGAGTTTCAATCCCAAAACACAACCCAGAAGAATATTCCAATAATCAAAGAGAAAGGCCAGGAAGACTGGTAAATTAAAGAAAAACATCATTCACAATAATATCCAAAGAAGCTACTCAATGTACAAACCAGGAACTCACTTTCCCACCTGCTTTATGGCCGGGAAGTAAATCAAAGGATAGTTCCACCCCACAAAAGACAAGAAGCTTAGGAAAACAATGTCATACATATAGAAAGTACATAATAAATAAACAAAAGAAAATGAATAGAAAATATATAATTAAACATATGAAATATAATTAATAAATAACAATAAGCAATTGTAATCAGATCAGGATAAAGCTTGATCAGTAATCAGCTATATATAGATGTATTATAGATGTATGGGTTATGCTCTATGTTGAAATCTATGCTCTTTTTGTTGTTGCACTGTACTTGGAGCAATATAGTGCATACCTAATGCTTGTAATTCCTTTTTATTTTCACAAACAAAGCTAATATTTAATTGCTCCTTGTGCAGATCAAGCAGAGAATCAACAGCAATCTTGCCTTTTTCAGGGGATGTTTACATATTTTTCTGAAATGTAGAGTTTTTCCACACATAAAAACTGACTATAGAATGCAATTGAGTCAGTCCTGCCATGCTGACACCATGTACTTGCAGAAAGCTATATCATAATTAATAAGTCAAGGTGGTGCACGTGGGCACTATGGTCCATGTATATGGGTTTAACTGTATCTTACATGTGGAGCAGCTTTATTAAACCAGTTATAATGTTATTTTTTTAAAAGTACCATTCAGTACCAAATTACTCAAATTCAGTAACTCTTACTGGAAAGATAACAATAAGGCTAAACAGAAAAAGTATATTAGAATCTTTAAATCACCATGAAAAGTAGCTTTCTGAGTCATAACAGAAAATAAGTAATAATTAGGATATGAGATTCCAGTAAGAACTTTCAAGTGTTTTAAATTAAAAAGAAAACAGTGTGCTTTTTTTAAGACTATCGACCCAGTCCTTTACACTAACAATCATGTGTTTCCTAGTTTCTTCTCCTGCACATTGATTTTGCCTTTTTTTTTTCAAAGAACTTAGCATCTCAGAAATTTTTTGTGGTAAATTTCTCTTCTGATCTGTGCCACCATCTGATGACTTTTCATGGATTGTTATTTTACTGCTGAAGCATACATCCAACTTATCTGTTTTAAATAATGCATCATCTGCATCTTTCTCTGTATATAAGTGGTGCATAGTGCATCACTCCATCACCTTGACATTTTGGCAGCTTATTGCTGTTTATTAGGAGTGTGGAACGAGCCCCAGACACAGACAGGTAAGCATGTTTCTAAATATCACCACATGTTTATTTTACAAGTTCTGTTTACAGTAAAGTGCCACACAACCCAGACTCCCCCGAAGTCCAGGCCTCTCTCACTCTGCCTCACTCTCTTCAGGCCGCCTCCACTTATCCCCTTCAAGCTCTGTCCTTCTCCTCACTCGACTCCAGCCATCGAATGGAGGGAGGTGGCCCCTTTTATACACACCTGGATGTGCTCCAGGTGTCTTCCGATGAGCTTCCACCAGCATTCCCCAGTGGAAGTACCGGTTCCACACCCGGAAGCACTCCGGGTGTCCCTGCTCCTCTTCCCCACAGCACTTCAGAGTGTGGCGGAAGTGCTGAGGTCCAGGGCTCCGTAGGCATTGGGGCACTTCCTGGCGGTCCCCAAAGCAACCAGGGCAGTCGCCCCCTTGTGGTCTGGAGGAGGCGCAAGCCCTCCTCCAGTCGTCCTGGGCGTCCCGGCTGGGTACCACCCCCAGCCGCGTGCCACAGGAGCAACAAATAAGGGTATATATACATAAGTCAGACGTGACTGGATTAATCTTGTTTCTGTGTTCTTCTGCATCTGTTCGTTATAATACCAGCATCTGCTTTACCTAGACTTAATCACCTCATTTCATTGTGCCTTATTTTCTTTATATATTGTCACATTAATGAACCACCCGTCACACATGCATGTGGGGGATTACCTTCCAGGCTCATCAGAGGTATTTACACACACTCCAGGACACGATGGGGTGCTATCACAAACAGTATTTTCTCTTTTCTCCCCCACAGCACTGAGAACAAACCCCATGAGGACAACTGACTGCAGCAAGCAGCCTACTATTCCATCCCCCCAGTGCCGCTGAACGTGCACAAAGTTCTCCCAGCTCATGCCTTGATTATCCCAGGGATCTGACTCTGTTACTTTTTATCTGAAACTGGAAATAACTGTAGATATGAGTGGTGTTTTGAGGCAATGGAACTGGACATTCTCTGATCTGGAGGGATAAAAGCTGACACACACATGCTGGTGAATCTGTCTTCTTTGTATCTCACCGTCACTTGATTTTTTTTATTCAGTTTTATTGAATGTTCCTGCTCACTATGAATTAGTATGCACCTTATGGTCCATGATGTCAGGCATGAGCTGGGAGAACTTTGTACATGTTCTGCAGCACTTGGGGGATGGAATAGCAGGCTGCTTGCTGCTTGTCTTTATCGGCACATTTACAGGACAAAAGACGCTGATGGAGAGGTGCGAAGGGATTTAAGGTGGGCCAGATTTACGAGTTTTTTTGTAGGCTTTGGTAATTCTAGTGTTAATGCAATTGCAAAGTTTTTTACAAAGTATATAACATTATGTTTACGTTTGCCTGATGCCCCTATCCAAAGTAAGTTCAACATACAATTGTTTACAGATATTTAATATGTTTAGAGCACAGACCAGTGGCTTACCAAAGGTAACACATGTAGTCACATGTGAGAAATGAACCAGCAATGTTAGAGTTCATAGTCTAAAGGGTAAGTCACTACACCACACAGAATACAACGTACGGTATTATTAAACAGTAAAAGTGCAATGAATAAAAGAGTAAACGGAGAATAAGCAGCTTGCACACAGTACATTTTGTAATGTTTAAAAGAATTAAAGTAACTAATTTTTTATTTATTTGTTGGTATTTCCATTTAAACTAGTAATAAAAATTGCTATATTGTCAGTTTTATTTTTATATGCAACACAATAGTCCAATACACTTGCATACATTAAGGGAGATCATATCCAGTTTTATTTAAACTGATTTCCCTGTATAAAGATGTCAATAAAAGGTATCATTTTGCTTGACTTCTCACTACTTCCCTGCATAAAGTAATTCAGCCTGGAAGTCTTTCCATGCTAGATCAGTGATGGAACTGGAGCTGGATTTCTAGAAAATGCATTCCGATGCATGTGCACTTAAGGACAGTTCCAGTCGTGGTGGTTATTTTGTTCCACTCCGTTTACTTTACAGCAATGGGAAGAAAAGTCCAATCACATTGACAATGTAATGAACCGTTGTTCCCATCACCAAGTACAGAAGTTCTAACCTGTTATTTATCATTTAACTCATCGGTATTCTTTATATACATATTAGTATTAATACTTTTTTTTTTCTTGAATTTTGCAAACATATATTAGAAACATGATCACTTTCAGGTCTTCTGAAAATCTAATGATTCAAGATATTTATTCATGTAATCATGAATTTTGACACTACAAAAATCACAAGTAAAGCATTTTTCATACTATAAACCAGCAGTTCATAAACACTGGTCAGGTTACAGGCATTTTAACATGAGGTATTTTCTGCTAGCTAGAAAGAAATCCCTGCCAGCAGCTGTGCATTGCATGTGAGAAGGTAGACCTGTCACAGCATCCAAGCATACCCTCGGCCTATTTCAGCGGTTCTTCCTTCACTACTTTTATTATGATCAAGTTAGAAACTTTGTTAAAAGAAACCTTTCTGACTTTCTTAATATACTATTATCTGGCGAGGATGATGATATAGAAAGCATTTGAACACTTGACCAACTTACCTCAAAGAATGTACTCTTACATGATCTAAGGTAACAGGATTTTATTTAGAATTTCAGATAATAAATCAGTCATAGACTGTTTGTGGGTTTGTGGAAAGCATGGTGCAGTGGAGGTAAAAACTGTTCACTGCATGCATCAATCCCAATTAAGATTATTTAAAAAAATATATCCAGGACAAGAGCCAAGTGAACCACTGTATCAAACGCCTACCTCACTAAAACACGTTTTCGGTATGCCTTATACGCAAGTCACATCTTTGCTTATCTGAGTGATAGATTTTGATTTACAAGTACTCCACATCTTCTTACAACATTATTTGGAGTAACACCAGATGGGATAGCACCCTGTCATAACAAATCTGTCACTGTATTTTATTGTAGTTCCTTTTGATTGTTGTCAAGTCAAAGATCAGGCATTCCCTGCGAGAAATGGTCCAAAGCTTTTTTTAGAATTAAATATGAATTCATTATTATTATATTAAAAAAACAAGCTGGAACTCTGATAAGCTTTATGATGTTATGCCAGTTATGAGAACTTGAACTGGCCAGAAAGATCTGTAGGTTGGGTGCTGATCGTCCATTCTACTTTACAGCAGATTTATTGCTGAGAAGTGAAAAGCAAAGTAAAAGACGTAAAACAGTCATAAAAACAGTTGGAGTTCTGACCAAGGAATACCCCATTTAACAACAGATTTGTTGTTTTTTTACTTTTGAAAAGAAAGGCAAGTCTCCAAAGCTCATCACTTCAAACATTCCGTTCCGACTGTTGGTTAAAATGACACTGACTTCCTGACATTGTCTGTTCTTGTTTTGGCTGGACCAGAATTTGTGAATCTCTGGGTGGTCAGACGTGATGTCAATGTTTTCCTTAGGAGGTAATTCCTCTGTCCTGAGAAAAAAAACTGAAAAATATACCATACACAGTATAACCCCTTCTATAGACAGAGGTACTCATGATGCCTGCATGTGTGACAGCTGCTAACCAGGAAATGCATGTTTTTGCGTCAAAGGGTAAACTTTTTCTAAACAATGAAATTCGTTTTTCTAAACCAGAGGCATAGACGATAATTATTGTCAGAACAGAATCTGCAATTGATCATTCACAAAACTCCTACTTAATAACCAGCGCCAAAACACTAAGACGAAATAACAGTCAAGACAAAAGAGCAAGAGTCAAAGACAGAATACCGGTAAAACTGGACTTTTTAATAGGAATTATTCACTGATTGAAACCATATCTTGGACAAAGGGGCTTATGCTGTTGCACTGTAATTTATTAGCTTGTAACAGGAATGCAGTCCCTAACAGCAAGGGAAGAACACTTGGTGTCTCACTGTCTGCTGGTAGCAGATTTCAAAATGGTGATGTGACACAGTTGAAATGTAAAGGAAAAAAATGTAATGTTTCTAATGGAAAGAAAAAAAAAATTATAAATGAAAGTAATATTTGAAAATGAAACTTTTCAAACATAAAATTACCATATCCAAAAAAATGGTTCAAAGCACAAAAAAATGTTATAAATAGTCAAAGGTGTGAATATTATTTGATTTGACATGGAACATAAATTTATGGAAGTAGTATTGAATGAATACTTGTTTGTTTCATGTTTAAATCAAAGAGATTCATAAAATAAAACTTAATAATTTAACTCTCCTTGGGAGAGTGAGTATATATATGCTGTTTGATAGACTGTTCTTCCATTCAGAGTTGGTTCCTGCCTTTCATTTATTATAACAGAATTCCCAACTCTTATATAAGGAAATATGTAGGTGCAGGAAATGAAGGGATAGATAGATCATTTACTTTTTAACAAATGAATTTATTTTGATTGCATTTCATTTTATTTTTTGGAAAAGATTTGGGGCATGTCAGTGACCCCCACATAATGAAAATAAATCCAAAAATCAATTAATCTTTTAACAAGGATAAAGTGGAGTTTTTTTTTCAGACATGGGTGAGATAGTAAACTGACTCAAAAATGAACAGCTGGTCATATGGGTTTCAGGCAGGAAGGTGTGGGTCCAGGAAAGCGGACAACGGAAGTGACATCAAAGGTGGAACAGCTGATAATCTTCCATTCTGCAGAGGGAGAATGAGAAAAGGCTTTAGCATACAGTGCCAACCCCTGGATCACCAGGTAACTACCATCACCAGAGACCTTAAACTGTGTAACAGTGTTTATTTATCCTCTATGCATTCATGAAATGAAAACTCTGATTCTAACCGCTTCTCTCATAACCAACTTGAAGTAAGTTTGTCAATCCATTCAAAAATCAAATGCAAAAATCCAGTTCAAGGTTTTAGGAAATGGAGCTCACTCTGGCTTCATTAAGCATAGAACAGGAACCAGCTATGAACTAAGCAGCAACAGTCCCTCACAGGCTACATTCACACACATACTCAAATGCCAGACCAATTTTTAAATGGAAGTCTACCTAACACAAACACACACATATTGGTTGTAACCACAGCACCTGGAGAAAAACTGAACAAGGATGTTAGCCTGAATGTTCATATTGTCAGTTATTAAAATGATTATAGACCCTTGTTTTAACTGTTAGTACCATGCCCCACCCATAAAATATCAGTCAGAAGTTAGAACTCTTTTTTTCTGACTTCCTATGGAACAGTAACAGACCTTCCAATAAGAACTCCACTTTGATTTGTAATAAGTCTGACGGCAGGGTGTCTCTGCCAGACCTAGTTATTGTATATTATTATGTGTTTGAGTTTCGACCAGTACGGAACTGGTTAAATCCTCCAACAAATCTTTTTCCTATTGAATCCTACATGATGTCCCTTAGTTCCTTTTTAGTTCTTTCATTTACTGCCCTGAAATTAAAGCTACACCTCCCTATTTTAAATCTCTTAGTTTTATATGCTCTGCATATAAATATTTTGGCACAACTCCAGTTTGGCACAGCCATACCACCATTTTCAAATAATTTTTATTTTTAATTGCATTTGGATACATTTTGGTTAATGATAGGTTAGATTCTGTTTTGTGTTTTAGATTTTCTCATTTTTTTATTTTTAGTATGTTCAAAAACCACATCACTAATTATAAAATAAATCAAATAGTAACCATTTATACTTGAAAGTGTTCATAGGTATACATAATATCATTACAATTCCCTATTTCTTTTAGCAAACAAATCTATGGGTGTTATGAGCATTGTTAGATACACAGATTTGATATCTAATACACTAAATAGTAATTAAACAGTTAAACACTATGGTAGAGTAACCTACATACTGCGGTATTGCTCATACCCTTGTACTTCTAGAACTAAGCTTTAGCACTTGTGATAGGGTACTAAAATATGAGCGCACTAATTGCATGTAATTACTTTTTCTGATGCTGCATATTAAGCACAGCATGCTCTTTACAAAGAAAAAGAGGCTTTAATTTGTGAGCAAAAGTACTCTGCTTAACTCGTTGTTAGAAATGTTTCACACACAGAAATCCCCACCCCTTCCAGTCTCCGCCTTATATAGCCGGCCCATTCCCAAAAGGTAGCATCAGATACCCAACCAACACTCGCGAAGGACATAGCTGCTGAGTGCTTGCTCTGGTGATTGACTCACCCATTGTTTTCGTTTTAGCTGTTTGTCATCTGTCTTTATTGTTCACATTAGAAGAGGTTACCAGGGTGGTACCCCAACATTTCCCTGCCATTTCAGGTTGTCTCCTTTCCCAACCACCAGATTTAGAATTCTATACATCTGCAAAAGGTAAGCATACAGTACCATAGACCAGCCAGCTTTAGAAAGCAGGGATTTGGTGCACAAGGTTTTATATGCCTAGACTATAACATATATGGTTAGCTAAATATGGTTAACAATAATTAATTACTAAGCATATCCATTCTAAAGCAACTACAGGTTCTTAGCATGCACCCATGTTCCTGTCTCCAGAACTCCTTATTTCTTACTAATGCAAACTCTTGTATTACTTAGTATTATCTGTGTTTTAATAGCTCAACATTTCCTCTTCCCCATAGAGTCTGGCAACTTAACTCAGATAATAATTTCAAAAATGCTAACAGGGGTTTGCAGAGATCTGGTTCATTAGAGGGAAATAAAGAACAATTTGTTTTTCTGACTCAATCACAAATTGTCAGATGATTGCAGTTGACTGATATTAGCTCAAAAGTTGGATTGAGAAAATGAAAGTTGTCAGTGACACCCGTTTAAATCAGTGATTTACTATTTGAAGGTTTATTTAAATATATCTGCCAGGATGGTAAATGACTTCTCGGTTTAATGACTCATATTTTTAGTTAGTTATTTATTTTTATTCCTGAGGATCTAAGTCTAAGTATCTTGGCACTAGACAAGACCACTGTCAAGACAATAAACTGGGGTCATTAAATGTAGATCATTTCCGAACTAAGAATTCAATAATTAGGGGAGCCAAGGGAATTTACAGTTAAGAAATGAATGGGTCAAAGCTAATAATTAAGGCTATGGGCAGACTGCTCGATAATGTATGGACACTTCTCACTAGTTTCTTATCAAGCTCTTTCACAAGTTGTTTGACTACTTGTGAGAAGTTTGGTAACAAAAGAAAAGGTTAAAAAAAAATCACTTTGATGGTTGTTGTAACCTAAACCTTTGATGTACATAGCAGTTCAATTTAGGGATCCAATGCGAAGCAATACAAGGTAAATGGGTCATTAATGACAGCATTCAAAATCCCAGTACAAGAAAAATTACAATAAATGAAGTATGCACAAAATAAAAAGCACAATTAAAGCATGAACTCTATATGCAAATATAAACAAAAACATAAACAAAAAATCAACAAGTTTAAAACATTGCAATGACTTTATTAATGAGTATAAATACATTCATGTGAGGGAGAAGGGAGATGGCACAAAGACAGTGCAGACAATCCAAAAAAAGACCACTCAACAGGGAATGGATCATTTCTGTACCATTAATAAAAGTGGGAAAATCCAAGCACAATTTATTAATGAGAAAAATATACTTGTTTATGCTGTGTCAAAGAGACAGTGGCTATGGGTAGAAAAGTCGAGAATATGTCTACAGTTGGTAGTGCCAAGCCCATTATTTAACATCAGACAAAAAGAATTGGGCAGACTACAGCAGTGACAATAAAAGAAAATCGGTGTGGGAAAACAAGTAACAGGGCACAACCAGAATGTAGGTAAGTGTCTTTATCTAGAAGATCTTTTTGGGAAAGGAGCTTTGGGGAAGAGAACTATATATTTGGAATTGCACACCCTGCTGCACTTAACATTGTCAGGTTGATTATCTTATAGTTCTTCTAAGTTTAGCTCCTCAATTAGTGTGCTGCTCAGCTGAAACATGTGGTGTGTAGGACAGAGGCTACAATTATCATCTTCATGTATTTTTAGGAGAATACTGTAGAGCACAGCCAGACTGATGCAAAGATCTAAAGTGACCTTTAGTTATCTCCCTTCTGCCAATGATGATGGTTGTGTCAGAGGTGTTATTTAGTAACAGGGTTGGAGGTATTTGCTCCTTCCCAAGAGCCATGCACCTTTAAACACATCCTCTTCTGCAAAGTGCTTACCATTGTATTTTGCACATGTACAGTAGCTGAATCGTGTGTAGATACTGGCTACTTGGCCACAACATTCTTTATACTGGCCTTATAGTGAAGCATATGAAGCATTTAATGCTGATATGTGTGCAGTTGATAGCATGAGTCAAATCTGGAAACCCAGAAATTGACTGCCTGCATTTTTCTATCTTTGAGTCATGCTATATACTGTGGTGCAATGGCTGTTTGGGCATTGTACATACAGGTAAATGAGTGGCTTACAAGGAAATTCTTGTTCTTAGTATACATCCACATTCTGACAAGAACTGCTAGCAAAGCATGTTAAAGCAATTATCACTTACACCTCCGCAGTGAGGGTGCAGGGACTCCTTTTTTGCCTTTAAACAGGGGTCAGTATGTATCATGCAGATGATCAATGTACTGCTAGTTTACATTTTTTTATATTTGTTTTTCACTTAATTTTCAAATATATTTTCAGTAATTTATGATCATTCAGTCACTTCTGTGGTGTGCATAATATTTTGGTGTATTCAGAATGTGGAATGTAGTGAAGCGGACATTTTCTGTCTACCAACAAAATGAGCATATGGATTCAGTCATTTGAAATCCTGGGGTGAGAAGGAGCAGTCTTCAGCAAGACTGCTTGCATGTAGCATTTTGAGAAAGACATTAAAAGTTTTGCAGGCTCTCCTCACCAAGTCTGAATAGTACAAGGCATTAGCTACTGATGCTTGGTAAAATTAGGTAATAAAAATGAACCATCTCTGTGGGTCAGTTGAATAGGCAGAATAAATAGTCAGCACCGCTATGAGTCCAATGGCTGGACAGAGAAAGCAGCCATTTCATAAACTAGCCAGACTGCCTGGCTAAATATATTACCAATTAGTCTCAAACAAAACTGATTGATTAATTTATTACCAAAGAACAGTGGGACACGTAGCCAATAAAATGTTAGCATTATCATCTCCATATGGTTCTTTTCCTTAAAGTTATTGTCTCATATTATTCCTTGTTACAGCATCAAATTGTCAATTTACAATTGGACAAAAATGAACAACATTATGTCTGCCAATAAAGCCAAATACTCCTAGGCAAGAAACATACACAACAAAAACAACTGGACATCTTATGTTATTCCACTGTTATATGAATTTTATCTTTAGTCCTTTTGTTCTCGCATCCTGGTATATAGTGTGCAAGTATTCTAAATACTGAATGTAGTTTAAACCACATGCATGAATTGATTACAATTAAAGTCATTGGGTAAGTTTAAACGAAAATATTACAGTATAATGTAAATCTCGGGAGATTTATTTTTTGTAATAACAAATGTTAAGCACCCATTATTCTTAGAAATTCATTTCTTCTCAAGTGTTCATTTATATCTTCCTACAAATGATATACTGTATTCCACCAAATCATACTCTTTTATATTAAGTATTCCCATTTGTAGAATGCAGAGAAAATCAATGAATTGTTGCTTTTGTAAAAAAATGTGTGATTATTATTGCCAGGCATTAAACAAAGATTTACAATGGATGTATTTTGCAAGTTTAAAGTTAATATGGTTATTAGCACTGCTGATCTCCATTGCTTCACTTTTCAAACAGTGTATCAGATAGATAGATAGATAGATAGATAGATAGATAGATAGATAGATAGATAGATAGATAGATAGATAGATAGATAGATAGATAGATAGATAGATAGATAGATAGATAGATACTTTATTAATCCCAAGGGAAAATTCACTAAGCTGCTGAAAAGGCTGACACTCTCGGCGGCGCCAGAACTAATTCTGACACTCATGAATGACACTCTTAACCATAAAAATATCCAGAGATTATTTATACAAATGTTTTTCTTTATATACTGTACAGTATACAGTACACAGCCATTCTCCAAACAAACAGCATGCTGTAACATCTCTTCTCTCGTCATCTCATGGAAATGTTGTAAATCTAACTGGCAAATGTTTCATCCCATCTTCCATTCCAGCTTGAATATGCAGCCCAGTCTTCCCTCCTGGTGTCACTGTGGAGTTTAAAGGGTGCATGCCACAATCGTGATTTTTTTAATTAAAAGTCGGATTTTCAGAATGAATTTGTAGCTTTTTATTGTATGTACAATTATTAGTTTGTAATCTCATTTTGCTGTTATTTTTTGTAATGTCACCAATCTTCTGTGTTACTGTTTCTGTGACTGGATTCTATTTTCCAAATCCAATGCTAAAGTTCAGATGCAAATTAGATTTTTTCTGAAGAGTACACATTCAATACAGACAAGCTGCTATCTTTCTGAGAACAACTTGATGTAAGTGCCACCTGTCGTTCATTGAAGTTTTGTGCACTATGATCATTTAAAAATATATACAAGTACAAGAAGCCCCTTTGAGAATTTAAGTCAAAAATTAGATTTTCATTTATAGGAACTTATGAACAGTCACAGAAGAGAGATAGATGAGTGGATGAACAATATTAACTTATATTAATTTTTATGTTCAGCTGTAGTCTTCTCTGATTAAGAGGACTTTTTCATTGATTGTAAAAACTAAAAACACGTGTGATGTTCCTTGGCCCAGGGCATGGGCACCAGCTTTTACTGGCACATCAGTAGTCATATACTGAGATGGACCAGGGCAAGTGAGTAGACAGACTAGCCTTCCTTTGGAAAAGCATAAGAGATGTTTATTCAAAAACAAGGAATTAAAGTGATAAAGAGCATCAGTTCTTTAATAAATACAGTAAGTCTTTATGAAACAAGTCGTGTTCATAAAAAATATCTTAGACTGATCCCAAGAAAAAATAAATAAATAATCACTAAGAAAATTCAAACAATCCTCTTGAGGTATTCCATTACTTTTCTCTCTTCAGGGTATCATAATGGGTCCCTTGTCATGTAACCTGCCACACTTTGCCACTGAGCATGGATGCCACTATGCCAGTGATCTTCCTCTCTGCCTCCTTCTGTGGTGGCTTTCCATTTTCCCCTGCTCTCTTTCCTGAAATCAGGAGATTTGAAGAAAGCTGAACTATGGAACCTCTGTTCCAGCCATTAGGCCTTCTCCCCCCAAGTACGCCGACAAAGCCGAAGCTGTCTGTCCTCTTGCCACTGAATACCTCTCAGCCAAACTGATCTTCTCCTGAGTGATCACCTTCATTCTTGTTTTGTCTCTTTCTAATCAGTAATCTACCTGCATTATATTGCAACCACCCCTGCAGAATTAATTACAACACCCCACTTTTCCTGTAATTAACTGGACACAAGCGATGATTACATGCACTCACATGAAGTCCGCTGGTCTGAAGCAGCTAAGAGCACTAACAAATGAATTCAATAAAACACTGCAGTACATGACTCATCACAACATAATAATAAATAATAATATAATAATTCATTACATTTATATAGCGCTTTTCTCAGTACTCAAAGCGCTATCCACACAGGGAGGAACCGGGAAGCGAACCCACAATCTTCCACAGTCTCCTTACTGCAAAGCAGCAGCACTACCACTGCGCCACCTGTGAGGTTGGTAACTTACAACCTTACACTCCAAATCGTAATCTTAGATTTGCAAATGAGTGTCTGCTTATTACTCTAAGAGCTAAACGTAAAAGAAGTGGTGAGGTGGCCTTCTGCTGTTATGCACCTAAAATCTGGAATAGCTTACCAATAGAAGTACTTTAAAAACTACTAAAAACCCAAAACTTTAACATGGCTTTCTCATAGCTTCATTTTAGTGTAACCCTGATATTCTGTATATGCATTTAATTATCTTTTTTTTTCATGGCTCTGAAATCCATACTAACCCCTACTCTCTCTACTGTTCTTTTTCTGGTTTTCTGTGGTGGCGATCTGCGCCACCACCACATGATCAAAGCACCGTGCAGTCGCTACATTGATGGATTGAAGGCCAGAGGTCCACATGACCATCATTGTCTAATTCTTCCATATGAAGCCTGAAAACCATGAGGACTGATTGAGATCATTTATGTTAGGTAGAATGCCTAGTGGGGACTGGGTGGTCTTATGGCCTTGGAACCCCTGCAGATTTTGTTTTTTTCTCCAGTCCTCTGGAGTTTTTTTTTGTTTGTTTATTCTGTCCTCCTTGGCCATCGGACTGTACTTTATTCTTTGTTAATTAGTATTGCCAACTGTATCTTTCGCTCCTTAAGACGCACCTGACCATTAGACGCACCTAGGTTTAGAGGAGGAAAACAAGAAAAAAGAATATTCAATAAGATATAGCAGAATAATATTTCAACCATGTAAAGTCAATATTCAACCATGTAAATTCAACTGCGGTATTAAGAACCATCATCACTGTCATTAACAAATGAGGAGAGACTTAAATTTCAAGCACTTCTTCTAGTTTTCCTGGAAACCACAAGAACTCCTTCGTCTGACAGTAGCTGAAAGGCAGCTTCAGGAAAGAACAGCCCGAAGTAGTCCAGCGGCTGGTAATCTGTCGAGTTCAACAACAGGATATGCCGTCTTGTGAAGTCCGGTAGCTACTTTGGCTCCCACAAATCAATGTCTGGGTATTCCTCCCACACGAACCTTGCCGTATGTGCATCGGCTGCATGAATGCGCTCAACTGAGGCGGCATCGGCTGGTGTCCAATCAGCTGATGCCAGTTCCTCACTCTCTTGCTCGTTCTCCTGATCACGCTCAACAAAATCAGAGTCCGACTGAGCGATAATGCATAAAACATCGTCTGCTGAGTATTTTGTTTTCTGCACTCGCTTTGCTTCCTCGTGAGATGTCAATGCCATCTTGCCTTTGTTTACATTTTGTAACTCACGCACACGCAAGGATTAGATGGCGAGTCAATGAGTCTAACATTCCTCCAAGCAGAGAGGGAATGCCTGTGATGTAACAGTGAGTTTTGTCACCATTAACAGCTAATTGTCACCCTCTACCCCTGAATGTCAACTTTTGTCAGGTAATGCACATCACGGTCTGTGACACAATATTCGCTCCATAAGACGTACAGACATTTCCACCCTTCTTTTTTGGGGAAAAAAAGTGTTTCTTATGGAGCGAAAAATACGGTAATTTTTACATGTTTTTTTTCATCTTGTAAAGCACTTTGAGCTATATCATTTGTATGAAACGTGCTATATAAATAAATGTTGTTGTAACAACGACTTGTTAACACACTATTTTTGCAGAAGTTTAATTCATTTAGTATTACACTTGAATAGGTACATGCATGGGGTAAAAATGACCAAGAATTAGTTGTTACTTGACTAGACAGGAAATAGATGGTCATCATGGGTAGCAGGTGTCTTTTTTTCTATTTTAATTACTTGAACCCCGAAATTTGATTCTGGTATAATGGCTACAACTGACAAAAATAGAGCTTTTATTGTGGTAACAAAACAGAAGTAAGAAAAATTTGTCAATCTCAATCTCAACCTATTGCTAACAATGTTCAGAAATACTCAGTAATACAATATTCTTGCAAGAAACATCAGACTTAATTTCTTTACTTCAGTTTGTCAGTCAGTTGCCTGGTCTTTTCCTAAATCCAGCAATAGCTGCCTTAACCTATTAACTAGTTATTGGCTTACTTCTTGTTGAACAGTTCAGTTTTTAGCAGAGTGGGAAGCTGCAGAGATGTGTGAATTGACCACACAATTAACTCGGCTCTCATATAGATGCTGTATATGAGAATGTAATAATAGAATGTTCAGTGGCACCATATACAAAGTCATAAATCATCAATTTACTTGCAATTAGCCTAAATCAGAATGGCCTTCATGTCACATTAAAAAGAGATCCTACTGAGATTCATGGAATTATCATTGTGACACTCATTTCTTTCACTGTAGAAAATGACAGGTGGAGAGCACTTTGTGAAACATTTCAATATACAGTATAGTGTATTCAAAAATATTGAGCATAGATTTCCCACATAGAGTTCATCTTCAAAAACATATAGATTATTTGACTATAGAGTTACCTGCTCACATTTTCATTGTGGAAAAATGTGTGTTTCATTTATTAGTGCACAGGCTCATGTCTATTGGTCTGATCAATAAGGCATTTCAAGTATTATCATTTACCAACTTGTTTTTGCATGAAAAGCTGCTGCAATTTTTGGTTTTAACTTTATTTCAATATTCCTTGAAATTCACTAAAGGGTGATCATTCTTACCCTTCTAATACAAGATTTTAACCGAGGAAAATCGCTGATGCTTGGTGCACACAAAAGAAGAAAACAATATCACCTGAGGGAAATGTGAATGAAAAGACACCTGGAAATTGTCCAAATGTAAATTTTGCTTAATGATTAGCACATCATACAGCTAGTTTGCATCTCATGAATATCCATAAAGCACATTCCTAATAAATCAGCCGATGCACTGTCAGATGTCTATATATTCCAAAAGAAGATCTTTCTGTAAAATGGAGAAGAATCAGTATTAGCCTATACAATTTTTTTTTTCCTTTTTTTTTGACAAGAAATCAATATATATTCATAGTTAGTGATCTTGAAATAACTAATCTTCACAAGCAGGCTATTGAACTGTAAAGTAAAAGCACTAAAATACTTAATACAAAATAACTCAAAATGGGAATGTGCCCTCTTTCAGGCTAAGATATGAAATTCCTTTGTGGGTCAAAGGATTTGAACTAAACGACTATCTAGATGGGCTTTCTTGTGGATATTTTGATGTTAAAAAAGCTGTGCTTGGATTCAGATTAAATTTTAAACACTTCAGACTTGTAGCCATTTTCTTTCCCAGAGCAGTTAAGAATACCAACTTGTTTTTAGTTGAAGTGAGATGTAAGTGTTGTCTCTTGTTTTTGCCTAGTGGGCAGTTTTTAAACCAGTTTTATCATTTTAGGCCATGAGGCTTAGTGAATCTGCTGAAAGCTCTTCAAACATTAATAAGAACACTTCTATAAAGAAAGAACTAGATATGTTTAGCCTTTAAACTAAGCATGGTCAGTTTAAAACTTTAATGACAGTACATGTCATTCTTGCCTTTTCCTTGCTTAATAAGTGTCTTTATTGTACCAGTACTTCTGCCTTTAACTCAGAGCACATTTCTTGTACTTTAAACAACATTAAAGTTAGGTATACTTATGTAATGCACACTGTGAGCTTGGGGGCCACTGAGCCCCCAAGCCCCAAATACACCAACAGCGACCCAAGACCCAGGTTCAAGCAAGTGAAATTTTAATTCCACAATACCTTTACAAGATTTCTTTTATAGTTCATATAATCACCCAAGCTCAATTCTTTTCTCTCCCTCACTTTCGTTTTCTTCTTCCACTCCTCCAGGTGAGTTTCGTCTTTCGCCTCCCAACTCTGACTTCCTGAGGTGAAGCATCAGAACCCTTTTATGCCAGACCCAGGAGTACTTTCAGCATTACAGCACTACATTGTGGAAGCACTTCCCAGTTAGGCAGATGTTTTTTAAAGCAGGGATGTTCTGTCTCTGCAGCTCCCCCTGGCAGCACCAATGGAACACAACAGGGCTGTGTAATGGGACTGCAATTCCCAGCCTGCCCTGCGGGTTATCATGCAGACACCAAAGCCCAGAGAGACTGCCACCTGTTGTATTGGGGGAGCAAATAGTTCATGTGAGTGATCTCCTCCTGTCCTTCTATTAAACTGGCCTCCTGGCCAGGTAAGAGACCTTGATCCATCCTGACTGGAATGCCAGCCCATAGTTTGTGTCCATAGCAATACATACATTAATGTCTGCAAACCTTCCATCAAATCCAATCAAATCAAATTAAATAGCCTTTTATTGTCAATTTACTATATGTGCAAAACGTATAGGAGAATCGAAATACTGTTTCTCTCTCATTTTCGTAGTGCAATAAAATATATATATATAAAAAAAGTATAAAAATATAATATATAAGATAAATAACATTAGAAAGTATGCCCAAAAAATGAGAATATGATTTGCCATTTTCTCTTAAGCTATTAACTCACCACACCTCAATTTAATTTTGCCAAATAAGTATATGTAGTGGGCCAATAAGAAATAGATAGAAATATAGAACAAATGGGGTTTTTGCAGATTATGAGGTGTACATCAAGCATGGTTCCCAGAGAAACTGGGTGGCAGAATAAAAAGTCTTGGTTTTCTCTTTTCTGAATGGGCTTTTTATATTATTTTCATGGGACAGATCAAAAAATGTGTGTTTAGGAAATACTACCAATTTTGCTAAGCTCTGGTGCCCAAGAACTTTTCTAAAAATCAAATTGCCAGGCATTTTTATTCCAGCAAGAGTGTTGTTGTTTTTTCCCCACAGGGTCTCTTAGGAATGCAGCCTCTTGGCCTCACCTGATAAAATGATCAATCAACAATGGATAATACCAGAGATGTCTTCACATTTTACCAGTCAAACATCTGGCTCTAACAAAGAGTCATAACTCAATGATTAGCAACCTGGATGGAAAAAAAAAAACTTATCAAAAATGATGAGTTAATGTTCACCTAAGAAGCCATTGGCAAGGTGTTTACTCCTTCCTTTAAAAACCATTTCCAGACCCAGATCAATGCTCTCTCTATATGCTCAGTGCTCGGCTTGGCTGTAACTTCTTCTCTATATAGCAGGCAACCTGTTGTGTAGGGTGTGGATGCAACAAAGGCTGGAGTGATCTTCTTTTACTCAGAAGAGCAATCACGTGCTGGACTGGAAGAGTAGAAGACTTATCTGTATTGGAGTTAGACGAGGGTGTCGTTAGTCCAAATTTTGCTAAGGAATAGAAAGTGCACAAGCAAAAGAGAGAGTGAACGTAAAAGCCACACATCCGTCTTGTTAAAGACAGGAACTAACTGATCACCAAATGCCCAGCAAGCATAAACTTTGCAAGCATAAAAGGTCACAATCTGAATATATGAGAAGAAAATTGCAGTACCACCTACAACCAAAAGTTGACAGCAAGGCAAAGAAGGAGATGAACTTCTGAACAAAGAAAGTACCTTCCACATAAGCCAGAGAAAACTGACCATAAAAGTAACAAAGTATTACCTACACCAAACCTTACACCTGTTTTGATTCCAAGAATTATTAATTGTAACTTAGTAGTTAGAATAAAGCTGGTTAATGTATTATGGTACTGATATCACTGTAACTGAAATGTATTTGTGAAGGACACTTATTATAGGTTATAGGTTTCTCCCCCTAAATCTAGAATGAAAGTTCAGAGTAGCATCGTCTCACACACTTATACTGTATACAACAAACTCTGGAGGGGGGAGGAGTAAACCAGTGCACACTATCTATAAGCATGTGTAGGTATTAGAAACTCTATAACTAGGCAAATAACTTATCCATCTTGATTGCATGAATTGAAAGATCAGAATTCATAAGTTATGTGCATTTTTCTATAGGAGAGAAAATTTTAAACTAAGCTAATTTAATTTTATGTTTTTTGTTGTTTGTTTTTTTTTCCTTTATCTATATGTATTGATATACAGTACATAGATGTGTATGTAAATATACATGCATAGATCCATCTTATATTATCCTTATGTTATAAATAAATTTTACTATCTGGTTTATTGCCATAAACATGTTTAGGTTATTTGTTTAAAAATTGTTTATTACCATGTCAGAACTACAACTAAGAACATGAAAATATTTAATGTAGACTTTCACCGATTTATGAACTTTGCTCATAAACTGAATAGACATCATAATATTTCTGGTGTCCCTGCTGCAAAGTGAAAAAGAGATTCTTGGTTGGGCAGAAGTTAATATCCTCACACAAACTACAGTAATTTGGCATCCTTGGGGGGCACCTTACTAATTATGTTTAATTAATTACTGGCAATGCCAAAAGGCAAAACTGATAATTACTTAACTGATTCTGTAACAAAATTCAATCAATTCTTCTTCTCTCACTATACAGCATCTCCTACACATTTGACATTTACATCTTTTCACTGACTGAACGACTTCATCAGAATTAATGTGTTATACATTGATTACATGCAGTAAATTCACTTTCTCTTTCAGATTTAATCTAGTGAATAAAAAATGTGATTGTGAGCATACCTGCAGACAAACTGGCACACTATCCAGGGTCAATTCTTGTCTTTTGTTGCTGGAATAGGCTCTGGTTGTATGATATTGCAAACCTTTTTACTTTATTTCATGTTGAATTTGCTATTTTTCTTTTTCTTAGTTTGCACATTTATAGGTTTTATAATCAATTCAACATAATTCTATATTTGTTTTTCACTTTCAATTTCATTTTAGAGTATGTGAAATAATTTCTTTTTAATGTTTATTTTATTTTGCCATTTTAAATCAGGTTGCAGTGTTTTTTTGTTGTTGGTTTGTAGGCCAGTTGCTACCATTTGACAAGGAGAAGTTGTGGCACATGAAGACATCAATGGGACGGTATAAAGTTCATCATAATGGACTTCCAAGTTGTCCAAAGATTAGGATTTTCTAGACAATACTCACCATGTGTTAGTGGTGTTTTAAACGGACTTTAAGGTAGCAAATTCTTTGACTTAGCAGTTTAGATTTTACTTTCTGGTTATTGCACTTGATTAGGTATTAGTGACTTTAGACCTCTGCACATTTATCAACCTGATTTCAGGCTCATCTCTTAGTTCTTTCTGAATTTTGTTCTGCCCTGCCCTCTCCTTGAAACAGCAGAATGAGTTTCTTTTTATGCTAATATTTTTATTACTTTTTTTGGAATGCTCCCCTGAGACATAGCACCATTTTTTTGTTGCATTTGCTACATTTTAAATTTTTTCTGAGTTAACAGGGGTTGATTCTTGTTGGTAATACCATCCAGTTGATACTACATAACTGCCAGACAATCGATACATGAGATCATTGCCACCCCCAAAATATTTTTTTTCATTATATGTTTTATAATAAAATACAAAAGTAGAGCAATTAGTATAAAAAAAAGAATAAAGAAAAGAAAACACAAATTAACAAAAAGGAACTGGGAACCCGAAACCAAAAGCACAATGCTCAGAAAACCCAGTGAGTGCAACTAGATTATGATCTAGATTATGCTATAAGGTCAACCTATACGAGGTGTTGCAGAGAATCAGTTCTGAATACGTGTTTTTGATTCTATTAGTTGATTGATCGAGAAGCAAATGTTATTGAGGACTAAAGAGCCTACATCTCACCAGTGAAATCCAAGGGCCAATCTTGCAGCTAAAGTGACCAATGAAAATATTTTGTGCTTGTGAGAAATGAGAGAGAGGGAAGAAAGCTTCAGTAGGTGATACATACGGTATGAGGAGAAAAAGAGCCAAGAGAACATCAGACGTGAGACCAGTATTGAGAAATGAAAGGGGAGCTGCAGAACATCTGGAAAAAGTGCTTGCGAGTAGTGATACATAGTCAATGCATTTTTAAAATTCTGTGTGTTGATAATTTGGGTTTCTAGTAGGGCTGTCAAAGTTAACACATTAATAAAGTGGTAATGCATTCTAACTTTAAAGCCGTTAAAAAAATTAGTGCCATTAACACAGGTTCTTTTTGACCCTACGAAAATCCTGTAGTTCAAGCTGAGCCTGCAAACTGAATGTGTGCCACTCTAGCCTTATTTCTCGTACAAGTCTTGTTTTTATTTTATTTTTTTTGTTTTTGTTCTGTATTTCGCCTTATACAATTTCTTGTATTAGGAATTTGTTAGTTTTCGCATACCCCTTGGGGTCAGAGTGTAGGGTCAGCCATTGTACAGCACCCCTGGAGCAATTACAGGTTAAAGGTCTTACTCAGGGGCCCAGCAGAGTAGGATCTCTTTTGGCAGTGACGGGGATTCAAACCAGCAACCTTCTGGATACCAGTATAGATCCTTAGCCGCAGAGCTACCACTCCATCCATCCATCCATTTTCCAACCCGCTGAATCCAAACACAGGGTCACGGGGGTCTGCTGGAGCCAATCCCAGCCAACACAGGGCACAAGGCAGGAACCAATCCCGGGCAGGGTGCCAACCCACCGCAGGAGCTACCACTCCATATTCCTAATTGTGGAACGATGGAAAAAGGTCCATTAAATGGGAAGTTCAGCTTTAAAACTTTGCCCGATGGCTCACTTGATAAAACTAAGGTTGTGTGTAGTTACTGCCAAGCCAAGTTTAGTTATCACTGGAGTACAAGCAGCCTACCAGTACAATATCACACACAAGTCAAACATCCATTTTACACTAATAGCATTACCCCGGGTAATATGTGACAGACCATGCTCGACAGTGTTTGGCAGAAACCAATGGATGCGTCAACCTCCAGCAAATTAATGATAGCAATTGCTAAATGGATAGCCACAGCATGCAGGCCAATTTACAGAGTGGAGGACTAAGGTCTGCGTGACATAATTCGGATCACGTCCAACAACCCAACTTATGAATTACCCCTCGAGAGCGACAGTCATAACTAGGATACACGAGCTGTATGACTCAGAGAGGGCACAACTAGCTAAGGAGTTGGAGATCACGGAGACAGTCGCCCTTACTGGTGACTACTGGACATCACTTGGAAACCATAGCTACCTCGGGGTTACAACCCGTTATGTCGATGAAGAGTGGAAACTGCATTCACATGCTTTGACGGTCATGAAAACATCGGAGAGACATCATGCCGAAACATGCGCCGAACATTTTATGGATGTAGCAAAGCAGTGGAACGTTGAGAATAAAGAAAGCACACTCAGTACAGATAGTGCACGAAATTTAATTTCAGCGGCGAGACAGCTGCCTTTCGAACACTTGCCACGCATCATGCACACCATTCAACGTTCTGT